>NC_036860.1:37047604-37331204 GCF_002910315.2 Salvelinus sp. IW2-2015 | reverse complement strand
ATAGTGAGAGGTATTGACATGTTGAATGCACTGAGCTGTCTGTTTGAACTACTGGCACTTAGCTCGGACACCCATGCATACCACACAAGACATGCCACCAGAGGTCTCTTCACAGACCCCAAGTCCAGATCAGATTATGTACGCACCGTACACCGTACATAGTACGCACCGTACTACAAAGAGCCATGACTACATGGAACTCTATTCCACATCAAGTAACTCATGCAAGCAGTAAAAATTTGATTTAAAAACAAGATACAAAAATGTAATTATGGAACAGCGGACTGTGAAGCAACACAAAACATAGGCACAGACACATGCACAGGGTGGCAGTCTATGTTTTCTGTTTCTATGTTGGTTTGGGTACCTAATATGGTTCTCAATTAGAGGCAGGTGGTTTTCATCTCCTCTGATTGAGAATCATATTAAGGTAGGTAGTTTCACAGTGTTTGTTTGTGGGTGGTTGTCTCCTTGTCAGTGTCTGTATGTTACGCCACACGGGACTGTTTTCGGTTTTGTTTGTTTGTTCGTTTTATGTAGTCAGTTTTCCTGTTATTGCGTTCTTCGTGTTTCATGTAAGAGTGTACTACATGTTTCATGTAGTTTTCTCAAGTCACCCCGCTCCTCCGCTCTCTCCACTGGCTTCCAGTTGAAGCTCGCATCCGCTACAAGACCATGGTGCTTGCCTACGGAGCTGTGAGGGGAACGGCACCTCCGTACCTTCAGGCTCTGATCAGGCCCTACACCCAAACAAGGGCACTGCGTTCATCCACCTCTGGCCTGCTCGCCTCCCAACCTCTGAGGAAGTACAGTTCCCGCTCAGCCCAGTCAAAACTGTTCGCTGCTCTGGCACCCCAATGGTGGAACAAACTCCCCACGACGCCAGGTCAGCGGAGTCAATCACCACCTTCCGGAGACACCTGAAACCCCACCTCTTTAAGGAATACCTAGGATAGGATAAAGTAATCCTTCTAACCCCCCCTTAAAAGAGTTAGATGCACTATTGTAAAGTGGTTGTTCCACTGGATATCATAAGGTGAATGCACCAATTTGTAAGTCGCTCTGGATAAGAGCGTCTGCTAAATGACTTAAATGTAAATGTAAATGTAAATGTAAGTTCGTCGTCCAGGTCTGTCTACATTGTTAATTTGTTTTGTTAATTATTCAAGTATATTCGTTTTTTCTTTCTTGTTTAAATAAATTATGTCATCACACAACGCTGCATTTTGGTTCAATCCCTGCTCCTCCTCTTCGGATGAAGAGGAGATGGAGGCAGCGAGAGCCCAACACGTGGTATGAGGAGGCAGCAAGGAGACGTGGCTGGAAGCCCGAGAAGAAACCCCAAAAATGTTATTGGGGTGGGGGCTAAGAGGTAGTGGGCCGAGGGCAGGTAGGAGACCTGCGCCCACTTCCCAGGCTTACCGTGGAGAGCGGGAGTACGGGCAGACACCGTGTTACGCAGTAGAGCGCACGGTGTCTCCTGTACGTGTGCATAGCCCGGTGCGGGTATTCCACCTCCCCGCACTGGTAGGGCTAGATTGGGCATTGAGCCAGGTGTCATGAGGCCGGCTCAACGCGTCTGGTCTCCAGTGCGTCTCCTCGGGCCGGCTTACATGGCACCAGCCTTACGCATGGTGTCCCCGGTTCGCCTACATAGCCCGGTGCGGGTTATTCCACCTCCCCGCACTGGTCGGGCGACGGGGAGTATTCAACCAGGTAAGGTTGGGCAGGCTCGGTGCTCAAGGGAGCCAGTACGCCTGCACGGTCCGGTATTTCCGGTGCTACCTCCCCCCCCAGCCAATACCACCAGTGCCTACACCACGCACCAGGCTTCCAGTTCGTCTTCAGAGCCCTGTTCCTCCTCCACGCACTCTTCCTATGGTGCGTGTCTCCAGCCCAGTGCCTCCAGTTCCGGCACCACGCACTAAGCCACCTGTGCGTCTCCGGAGTCCTGTACACACTGTTCCTTCTCCCCGCACTCGCCCCTGAGGGGCGTGCCCTTAGCCCGGTACACCAGGCGTGCCGGTACCACGCACCAGGCCTATAGTGCGCTTTGAGAGGTCAGTGTGCCCTGTCCCTGCTCCCCTCACTAGCCTGAAAGTGCGTGTCCTTAGCCCCGTGCCTCCAGTTCCGCACCACGCACCAGGTCTACAGTGCGCCTTATCCGGCCAGAGCCATCCGTCTCCACAGCGCCATCTGAGCCATCCGTCTCCATAGCGCCATCTGAGCCATCCGTCTCCCCAGCGCCATCTGAGCCATTCGTCTCCCAGCGCCATCTGAGCCATCCGTCTGCCCAGTGCTCTGAGCCATCCGTCTGTCCCGAGCCATTAGAGCCGCCCGTCTGTTCCGACCGCAGAACCGTTCGTCAGTCAGGAGCCGCTAGAGCCGTTCTTCAGTCAGGATCTGCCAGAGCCGCCAACCAGACAGGATCTGCCAGAGCCGCCAACCAGACAGGATCTGCCAGAGCCGCCAACCAGACAGGATCTGCCAGAGCCGCCAACCAGCAGGATCTGCCAGAGCCGCCAACCAGACAGGATCTGCCAGAGCCGCAAACCAGACAGGATCTGCCAGAGCCGCCAACCAGACAGGATCTGCCAGAGCCGCCAGCCAGACAGGATCTGCCAGAGCCGTTAGTGAGCCATGAGCAGCCAGAGCCGTCAGCGAGCCATGAGCAGCCAGAGCCGTCAGCGAGCCATGAGCGTCTAGAGCCGTCAGCGAGCCATGAGCGTCCAGAGCCGTCAGCCTGCCATGAGCGTCCAGAGCCGTCAGCCTGCCATGAGCGTCCAGAGCCGTCAGCCTGCCATGAGCGTCCAGAGCCGTCAGCCTGCCATGAGCGTCCAGAGCCGTCAGCCTGCCATGAGCGGCCGGAGCCGTCATTCATCCAGAACTGCCTCTCAGTCCAGAGCTGTCTCTCTGTCCGGAGCTGCCCTTCAGTCCGGAGTTGCCCCTCTATCCTGAGCTACCTCTCTATCCTGAGCTACCTCTCTGTCCTGAGCTACCTTGTCCCGGAGCTGTCCTTGATCTTGGTGTTGCCCCTTAAATTAGGTGGGTATAATAAGAGGGTGGTCAGTCGGAGGGGGAGACGTAAGCTGGGATTGACTATGGTGGGGTGGGGACCTCGCCCAGAGCCTGAGCCACCACCGTGGTCAGATGCCCACCCTGACCCTCCCCTAGACTTTGTGCTGGTGCGCCCGGAGTTCGCACCTTAAGGGGGGGTTATGTCACGTTCCTGACCGTTTTCTGTTAGTTTTGTATGTGTTAGTTGGTCAGAGCTGAGTTTGGGTGGGCAGTCTATGTTTTCTGTTCTATGTTGGTTTGGGTACCTAATATGGTTCTCAATTAGAGGCAGGTGGTTTTCATCTCCTCTGATTGAGAATCATATTAAGGTAGGTAGTTTCACAGTGTGTTTGTTGGGTGGTTGCTCTTCATCCGAAGAGGAGGAGCAGGGATTGAACCAAAATGCAGCGTTGTGTGATGACATAATTTATTTAAACAAGACGAAAAAACGAACTATACCTGGACGACGAACTTACATGAAACACGAAGAACGCAATAACAGGAAAACTGACTACATAAAACGAACAAACAAACAAAACCGAAAACAGTCCCGTGTGGCGTAACATACAGACACTGACACAGGAGACAACCACCCACAAACAAACACTGTGAAACTACCTACCTTAATATGATTCTCAATCAGAGGAGATGAAAACCACCTGCCTCTAATTGAGAACCATATTAGGTACCCAAACCAACATAGAAACAGAAAACATAGACTGCCCACCCTGTGCATGTGTCTGTGCCTATGTTTGTGTTGCTTCACAGTCCCCGCTGTTCCATAAATTACATTTTTGTATCTGTTTTTTAAATCAAATTTTACTGCTTGCATGAGTTACTTGATGTGGAATAGAGTTCCATGTAGTCATGGCTCTTTGTAGTACGGTGCGTACTATGTACGGTGTACGGTGCGTACATAATCTGATCTGGACTTGGGGTCTGTGAAGAGACCTCTGGTGGCATGTCTTGTGTGGTATGCATGGGTGTCCGAGCTAAGTGCCAGTAGTTCAAACAGACAGCTCAGTGCATTCAACATGTCAATACCTCTCACAAATACAAGTAGTGATGAAGTCAATCTCTCCTCCACATTGAGCCAGGAGAGATTGACATGCATATTATTAATGTTAGCTCTCTGTGTACATCAAGTACATCTAAGGGCCTTTCGTGCTACCCTGTTCTGAGCCAATTGCAAAATCTCTCTTTGTGGCACCTGACCACACAACTGAACAGTCAACAAAATTACGGTCTGTAGGACCTGCCTTGTTGATAGTGCTGTAAAGAAGGCAGAGCTGCGTTTTATTATGGATTTCTCCCCATCTTAGCTACTAATATATCAATATGTTTTGACCATGACAATTTACACTCCAGGGTTACTCCAAGCAGTTTAGTCACCTCAACTTGCTCAATTTCCACATTATACTTTACAAGATTTAGTTTAAGTTTAGGGTTTAGTGAATGATTTGTTCTAAATACAATGCTTTTAGTTAAAAAATATTTAGGATGAACTTATTCCTTGTCACCCATTCTGAAACTAACTCCAGCTCTTTGTTAAGTGTTGCAGTCATTTCAGTCGCTGTAGTAGCAGACGTGTTTAGTGTTGAGCCAGTGGCATGTCGTTAGAAAATATTGAAAAAAGTAAGTGCCCTAGACAGTTGCCCTGGGGAATTCCTGATGCTACCTGGATTATGTTGGAGAGACTTCCTTAAAGAACACCCTCTGTGTTCTGTTAGACAGGTAACTCTTTATCCACAATATAGCAGGGGGTGTAAAGCCATAACACAGACGTTTTTCCAGCAGCAGAATATGATCGATAATGTCAAAAGGCACACTGAAGTCTAACAAAACAGCCACCACAATATTTTATTATGAATTTCTCTCAGTCATCAGTCAATTTGTGTAAGTGCTATGCTTATTGAATGTCCTTCCCTATAAGCGTGCTGAAAGTCTGTTGTTGACTGTAAATACCATTGTCTCTGGTAAAAACTATTTTTTCCAAAAGTTTACTATGGGTTGCTAACAGGCTGATAGGTCAGTTATTTTAGCCAGTGAAGGAGGCATCACTATTCTTAGGTAGCGGAATTACTTTTGCTTCCTTCCAGGCCTGAGGGAACACAATAGTAGGCTGAAATTGAAGATATGGCAAATAGGAGTGGCGATGTCGCCCACTATTATCCTCAGTAATTTTCCATCCAAGTTGTCAGACCCGGGTGGCTTGTCATTGTTGATAGACAACAATCATTTTTTCACCTCTTCCACACTCACTTCAAAATTACAACGCATGTCTTTCATAATTTGGTCATATATACTTGGATGTGTAGTGTCAGCGCTTGGTGCTAGCATGTCATACCTAAGTTTGCTAATCTTCCCAATAAAAAAGTAATTCAAGTAGTTGGCCATATCAGTGGGTTTTGTGATGAATGAGCCATCTGATTCAATGAATGATGGAGCTGAGTTTCATTTAAGGTGCTCCAAAGCTTTTTACTCTCATTCTTTATGTCATTTATCTAAAATCAAATTTTATTGGTCACATACACATGAGTAGCAGATGTTAATGTGAGTGTAGCGAAATGCTTGTGCTTCTTGTTCCGACAGTGCAGTGATATCTAACAAGTAATCTAACAATTCCCCAACAAGTACCTAATACGCACAAATCTTTACGGGTGAATGAGAATACGTACATATAAATATATGGATGAGCGATGGCCGAACGGCATAGGCAAGGTGCAGTAGATGGTATAAAATACAGTATATACATGTGATATGAGTAATGTAAGATATGTAAACATTAATAAAGTGGCATTATTTAAAGTGACAAGTGATCCATTTATTAAAGTGTCCAGTGATTGGGTCTCAATGTAGGCATCAGCCTCTCTGAGTTAGTGATGGCTGTTTAGCAGTCTGATGGCCTTGAGATAGAAGCTGTTTTTCAATCTCTCAGTCCCAGCTTTAATGCACCTGTACTGACCTCGCCTTCTGGATGATAGCGGTGTGAACAGGCAGTGGCTCGGGTGGTTATTGTCCTTGATGATCTTTTTGGCCTTCCTGTGACATCGTGTGCTGTAGCTGTCATGGAGGGCAGGTAGTTTGCCCCCGGTGATGCATTGTGCAGACCCCACCACCCTCTGGAGAGCCTTGCGGTTGAGGGCGGTGCAGTTGCCGTACAAGGCTGTGATACAGCCCGACAGGATGCTCTCGATTGCGCCTCTGTAAATGTTTGTCAGGGTTTTGGGTGACAAGCCAAATTTCTTCAGCCTCCTGGAGTGGAGTTGATGTTGCACCTTCTTCCCCACACTGTCTGTGTGGATGGACCATTTCAGTTTGTATGTCATCTGTACGCCGAGGAACTTAAAATGTTCCACCTTCTCCACTGCTGTCCCTTTGATGTGGATAGGGGGGTGCTCCCTCTGCTGTTTCCTGAAGTCCACGATCATCTCCTTTGTCTTGTTGACGTTGAGTGAGAGGTTGTTTTCCTGACACCACACTCCGAGGGCCCTCACCTCCTCCCAGTAGGCTGTTTTGTATTTGTTGGTGATTAGGCCCACTACTGTTGTGTTGTCTGCAAACGTGATGATTGAGTTGGAGGCGTGCATGGCTATGTAGTCGTGGGTGAAAAGGAAGTACAGGAGGGGGCTGAGCACATACCCTTTTGGGGTCCCAGTGTAGATGTTGTTAACTACCTTCACCACCTGGGGGCGGCCCGTCAGAAAGTCCAGGACCGAATTGCACAGGGCGGGGTTGAGACCCAGGGCCTCCAGCTTGATGATGAGCTTGAAGGGTACTATGGATGTTGCTGAGCTGTAGTCAATGAACAGCATTCTTACATAGGTATTCTTTTTGTCCAGATGGGAAAGGGCAGTGTGCAGTGTGATGGCGATTGCGTCATCTGTGGACCTGTTGGGGCGGTATGTAAACTGAAGTGAGTCTAGGGTGGTCGGTAAGGTGGCGATGAGCCTCTCAAACACTTCATGATGACAGAAGTAAGTGCTACGGGGCGATAGTCATTTAGTTCAGTTATATTTGCCTTGTTGGGTACAGGAACAATGGTAGCCATCTTGAAGCGTGTGGGGGCAACAGACTGGGATAGGGAGCGATTGAATATGTCTATAAACACACCAGCCAGCTGGTCTGCACATGCTCTGAGGACGCGGCTAGGTATGCCGTCCGTTCCAGCAGCCTTGCGAGGGTTAACAAGTTTAAATGTTTTACTCACGTCAGCCATGGAGAAGGAGAGGGGGGGAGCAGTCTTTGTTAGCAAGCTGCGATGGTGGCACTGTATTATCCTCAAGCGGGCAAAGAAAGTGTTAAGTTTGTCTGGAAACATGACGTTGGTGTCCGTGGCATGGCTGTTTTTGTTTTTATAGTCCGTGATTTCCTGTAGACCCTGCCACATACATCTCGTGTCTGAGCCGTTGAATTATGACTCCACCTTGTCCCTGTACCGGCATTTCGCTTGTTTGATTGCCTTGCGGAGGGAATAACTACACTGTTTAACTTCTGACATATTTCCAGACCTTTTTGCCATTGTTAAAAGTGGTGGATCACACTTTCAGTTTTGTGTGAATGCCGTCATCCATCCACTGTTTCTGGTTAGGGTATGTTTTAATAGTCACAGTGGGAACAACTTCTCCAATGCACTTCTTAATAAATGCACTCACCGAGTCAGCGTATAGGTCAATGTTGTTCTCTGAGGCTGACCGAAACATATTCCAGTCCGCGTGATCAAAACTATCTTGAAGCGTGGCATCCGATTGGTCAGACAAGCGTTGAATGGTTCTCGTCACTGGTACATCCTGTTTGAGTTTCTGCTTATAAAACGGAACAAGCAAGATGGCGTCGTGGTCGGATTTGCCGAAGGGAGGTCGGGGGAGGGCTTTGTATGCATCGCGAAAGTTAGAGTAGCAGTGATCGAGAGTATTAGCCCTGCAAGTCGTGCAATAAATATGCTGATAGAATTTAGGTAGCCTTGTCCTCAAATTTGCTTTGTTAAAATCCCCAGCTACAATAACTGCAGACTCCGGATATATGGATTCCAGTTTAGTTCCTTGAGTGCCCTTGAGGGGGAATGTACACAGCTGTGACTATAACTGACAAAAACTATCTTGGTAGGTAAAATGTCCGGCATTTTATTGTCAGGAATTCTAGGTCAGGTGAGCAGAAGGACTTGAGTTCCTGTATGTTGTTATGATTACACCATGAGTCGTTAAGTTGACGTTGCTCTTATATCCAATAGTTCTTCCCGGCTGTATGTAATATGACTTAAGATTTCCTGGGGTAACACTGTAAGAAATAATACATAAAAAAACGAAATACTGCATAGTTTCCTAAGAACGCAAAGCAGTATGTTTGCCAGTTGGTTGTGCAGCCAGACTTATTTGCCATTCCTTTTGCCTCATCCCTCTCAACCATACAGTTTTTCAATTCCTCATCAATCCATGGGGATATAACCGCTTTTACAGTCATTTTCTTAATGGGTGCATGCTTATTAGTAACTGGGATAAGCAATTTCATCGATGTGTCAATTGTCTGGTTGCTCCTCATTACACACCACGGACCAACAAATATTCTTTACATCAACAACATAGGTATCACTACAAAACTTATTGTATGACCTCTTAGACACTATATTAGGCCCAGTCTTTGGAACTTTGGTTTTCCTAGATATGGCTACTATATTGTGATCACTACATGCTTTAAAGCACATTTCTACAGCATTAGTAAAGTTGTGATCAATACATGTTGATGATTTCATTCCTGTGCTGTTTGTAACTACCCTGGTCGGTTGACTGATAACCTGAACCAGGTTGCAGGCACTAGTTACATTTTGAAGCTTTCTCTTAAGTGAGCAGCCTGATGAAAGCTGATTAAATCACCCAGAAAATATACATCTCTGTTGATATCACATACATTATCAAGTATTTCACACATGTTATCCAGATATTGACTGTAAGCGCTTGGTGGTCTATAGCAGCTTCCCACCGGAATGGGCTTTAGGTGAGGCAGATAAACTTGTAGCCATATTACTTCAACAATATTTAACATGAGATCCTTTCTAAGCTTTAAAGGAATGTGGTTCTGAATATAAAAACGGCCACACCTCCACCTTTGGCATTTCTGTATTTTCTGTAGATCTTAAAACTATGTATTGCTACCACTGTATCATCAAAAGTATTATCTAAGTGAGTTTCAGAGATTGTCAGAATATGAATGTCATCTTTTACTAGCAAATTATTGATTTCATGAAACTTGTTTCTTAAGCTACAATTGAAGTCGGAAGTTTACATACACTTAGGTTGGAGTCATTAAAACTCCTTTTTCAACCACTCCACAAATTTCTCGTTAACAAACTATAGTTTTGGCAAGTCGTTTAGGACATCTACTTTGTGCATGACACAAGTAATTTTTCCTACAATTGTTTATAGACAGATTATTTCACTTATAATTCACTGTATCACAATTCGAGTGGGTCAGAAATGTACGTTGACTGTGCCTTTAAACAGCTTGGAAAATTCCAGAATATTATGTCATGGCTTTAGAAGCTTCTGATAGGCTAATTGACATCATGTGAGTCAATTGGAGATGTACCTGTGGATGTATTTCAAGGCCTACCTTCAAACTCAGTGCCTCTTTGCTTGACATCATGGGAAAATCAAAAGAAATCAGCTAAGACCTCAGAATAAAAATTGTAGAAGTCTGGTTCATCCTTGGGAGCAATTTCCAAATGTCTGAATGTACCACATTCATCTGTACAAACAATAGACGCAAGTATAAAGACATGGGACCACGCAGCCGTCATACCTCTCAGGAAGGAGACGCTTTCTGTCTCCTTGAAATTAACGTACTTTTGTGCGAAAAGTGCAAAATCAATCCCAGAAAAACAGCAAAGGACCTTGTGAAGATGCTGGAAGAAACAGGTACAAAAGTATCTATATCCACAGTAAAATGAGTCCTATATCGACATAACCTGAAAGGCCGCTTAGCAAGGAAGAAGCCACTGCTCCAAAACCGCCATAAAAAAGCCAGACTACGGTTTGCAACTGCTCATTGGGACAAAGATCGTACTAAATGGAGAAATGTCCTCTGGTCTGATGAAACAAAAATAGAACTGTTTGGCCATAATGACCATCATTATGTTTGGAGGAAAAAGGGAGAGGCTTACAAGCAGAAGAACACCATCCCAACCGTGAAGCACRGGGGTGGCAGCATCATGTTGTGGGGGTGCTTTGCTACAAGGAGGGACTGGTGCACTTCACAAAATAGATGGCTCATGAGGGAGGACAATATGTGGATATATTGAAGCAACATCTACAGACATAAGTCAGGAAGTTAAAGCTTGGTCGCAAATGGGTCTTCCAAATGGACAATGACCCCAAGCATACTTCAAAGTTGTGGCAAAATGGCTTAAGGACAACAAAGTCAAGGTATTGGAGTGGCCATCACAAAGCCCTGACCTCAATCTTATTTAAACATTTTGTGGGCAGAACTGAAAAAGCGTGTGCGAGCAAGGAGGCCTACAAACCTGACTCAGTTACACCAGCTCTGTCAGGACGAATGGGCCAAAATTCACCCAACTTATTATGGGAAGCTTGTGGAAGGCTACCCGAAACGTTTGACCCAAGTTAAACAATTTAAAGGCAATGCTACTAAATACTCATTGAGTGTATGTATCTGACCCACTGGGAATGTGATGAAAGAAATAAAAGCTGAAATAAATCATTCTCTCTACTATTATTCTGACATTTCACATTCTTAAAATAAAGTGGTGATCCTAAACTGACCTAAAACAGGGATTTTTTTACAAGGATTAAATGTCAGGAATTGTGAAAAAGTTTAAATGTATTTGGCTAAGGTGTATGTAAACTTCCGACTTCAACTGTACTAAACAACCAAAGATTTCAAGACTAAAGGCTGGGTTATACTACGGGTGTTTTCGTAAATTTAATCTGGAGTGACAGAGTTTGCTCTTAGAGTTTGTATACTCAGAGCGTTGTCAGATTGGCTGTTCGTAAATTCAGAGCATTTCCTTAGCTTAAAGATATAACCCAGAGACAGGTGTTTTATACACGCCTTCTGTGTGCTCTCTTTTCAACTACGTCTGCATATTTTCAATCAAACGGCAGAATTTTCTCCATCTCCTTAGCCATCAGACTCTAATTCCACTGATTTCAAAACTCGGTCCTCCAGAAAGTGGAGAGCAACACTTAATCAGTTCTACTACGTGATATCTTTCAAAAAAGCTGAGTTAGAAAGGATTACATACATGTACTGACCAGCTTCTATTATAGACAGAAGCGTGCTACATTGCATACCAATCCCAACTCATCTCTCGGCATGTCCAGCCCACTCATTATCTCAGCCAATCATGGCTAGCGGGAAGGTTGCTTCTTTTTTCAGTGGCTAAACCAACAAGGCTCGTAAATTTCACAATTTTATTTGAATTTACAGATGGCATACATGTTTGTTATTAAAAGCACAGAAGTTCACATTTTCCAGAAGGCATTTCTGTCAAAAAATCGCATTTTGTTTAAAAAAAGGTTATGTTCAAATGGAGCTCATGTGAGGTAGTGACGCGCAACATACGCCTAGTTTCCTGAAACGAGTCACAAATGCCATACAACAGCGTGCTACGTTTTTACAGTAGCCAACATGCTTTACAATTTCTGATGATTTGTCCTACCTATGTACTGTATAAGGATAATGAAACTGTAAGACTAACATATTTCTCAGTCATACTTGACATAGCACGTTCATAATTTAAACGGGATATCCTATTGTGTACATATCAGTTTCATTACTATGCATACTACTTTCTTCCACTTACTTGTTATTTTTTATTTGACTTTTGACTATAATTTATATTGATATTTATACTGCACTGTTGAGGGAGCTTGCAAGTAATCATTTTGCTGCACCGTTTATACATGCTATAAACTGTGTAGGTGACAAATAAACTTTCATTTGATTTAGAAGCAGCAGCGGGATCTCAATAGAACTGAGACAGAGGGTTAATCTCCCAGCACTCCACAGCCTGCATGTCAGCTACCCATGCAGGGGAAAATCACTTACAAGCAGGGTATACTGTGTATAGTGGGCTAAAGAAGATATTGATATCTTCACATATTTGTTCACAGTGGATTTATTCCCCACCTGAATTATATAGAACCACTTTTGTATTTTCCAAAGATTTTGTAATAGAGTCCCTCTGTCCCTCTCATCAACAGCATAGGAGTTAGCGGACTGTGATCAATTGACAATCAGGGAGGATACATTTTCTATCGATGGGAATCCACATGGTGAGGAAAATGTTCCCTATAAACCAGATGCATGTTGGGGACCCATGGGAGAGAACAGGGCTATTATTGTAGTTATTGACAGAGCGCACAGCCCCACTAAAAATTAATTGGCCATTAGTCACGTCACACATTTAATTGAATCTGCGAGTGTGCCGGGCATGTTGAATGAGATGGCCCCTGGATTATCTTGTACCTGAGAGGCCCTATCAAAGGGACCAAGTGCATATTGGGGGAAAAAAAGAGGCTATGATAGCCAATGTTATTAATCTGTGAATTATAGCTCCGATTTAGACCTTGTTGACATGTACTGAGTAAATGGCTTCCATTGGTGCTTCTATTGTAAATAACAGTCGTTAACATTACAACCTTCACATAACATTATTTTTTTTTTTTAGCAATTAGAGGTTGCTGAAGCAGTTTGAACTGACACATAGAGCAATAGCCTCCTTAGATGTGAAGAGACAACAACTTGATTGTGCAACGGAAGACCAATACAAAGATTTAGCCAGAAGAAATGTACACTAACCAACTGTTCAGCATTTTACTGATAGCCTATACTGCATACATTCACTTGCACTCTTTAACTCATACATTTTTTTAAATGTCGTAATCTGCATGACTAATACTTAACTTGGTAGGGTTGATTAAATGCATAAAGGTATCCACCTGTAAATAAAAAATGTATCTTTATGAATACAAAATATTCTCACAATGCTTACTGTGAAATGAAGATAGAATGCATCATACGAGTCATGAGTTAAATAAAACCATCTGATTCGTTTTCCAACAGCTCTACCCCCAGTCTACCATTCTGGGTCTATATTTATGTGACGGCTCATATCATTAGTATTATTTGTGCAATAAACAGTCAAATTCATAGTTGCGGCCAAGTACACTGAACAAAAATATAAACTCAACATGCAACAATTTCAAAGATTTTACTGAGTTACAGTTCCTAAAAGGAAATCAGTCAATTGAAATAAATGAATTAGGCCCTAATTTATGGATTTCACATGACTGGGAATCCTGATAAGCAAGTGTTGGTTACAGATATCTTAAAGAAAGGTAGGAGCATGGATAAAAAAAAAGGTCAGTATCTGGTGTGACCACCATTTGCCTCATGCAGTGCAACACATCTCCTTTCCATAGAGTTGATCAGGCTGTTGATTGTGGCCTGTGGAATGTTGTCCCACTCCTCTTCAATAGTTGTGTGAAGTTGCTGGATATTGGCGGGAACTGGAACACGCTGTCGTACATGTCGATTCAGTGCATCCCAAACATGCTCAATGGGCGACATGTCTGGAGAGTATGCAGGCCATGGAGGAACCGGGACATTTTCAGCATCCAAGAATTTTGTACAGATCCTTGCAACATAGGGCCGTGCATTATCATGCTGAAACATGAGGTGATGGCGGCAGATGAATGACATGACAATGGACCTCAGGATCTCATCACGGTCTCTGTGCATTCAAATTGCTATCGATAAAATGCAATTGTGTTCGTTGTCCGCAGCTTATGCCTGCCCATACCATAACCCCATCACCACCATAGGGCACTCTGTTCACAACCTTAACATCAGCAAACCACTCGCTCACACGACGCCATACACGCTGTCTGCCATCTGCCGGGTACAGATGAAACCGGGATTCAACAGTGAAGACCACACTTCTCCAGCATGCCAGTAGCCATCGAAGGTGAGCATTTGCCTACTAAAGTCAGTTACAACGCAAACTGCAGTCAGGTCAAGACACTAGTGAGGACAACGAGCACGCAGATGAGCAAGCTTCCCTGAGACGGTTTCTGACAGTTTGTGCAGAAATTCTTTGATTGTGCAAACCCGCAGTTTCATCAGCTGGCCGGTGGCTGGTCTCAGACGATCCCCCAGGTGAAGAAGCCAGATGTGGAGGTCCTGGGCTGGCGTGGTTACACGTGGTCTGCGGTTGAAAGTTCGATAATGCTGTGAATTTGCTATGCTGTCTCTGGCACTGGGGGCCTAGAAAGTGTGCAAGGCATCATGAAATCAGCAGATTATCAGGTGTTTTGAAGTACAATGTTTAACCGAGTGTTCAAAAACTGGGTCCCCATTGAAGGTTATGGGCCTTCCTTCAGGACAACGACCCCAAACACACAACGAAAGCACCCAGGAATGGTTCAAGAAGAGATGCTGTACTGTTCTGGAGTGGCCAGCGAAGAGTCCAGATCCGAATTACATCCAAAACCTAAGACGAGATCTGAAAACAGGAGTTGGAGGAGGGCAACCCTCAGATATGGACTTTTTTTTGCAGTTTGCTGCTGAAAAGTGGGCGAAATTACCAGTAGAAAGGTGTAGCAAGCTCATTGATGGCTACAATAAGTGTTTTTTATCTTGACCAAAGAATGAGTCAAGATGGCGTCATACTGTATGGTTGCCGTCTTGCGAGCTCTGACCCAACTTAGCTACAGTATTTTGTGATTATTTTGGCATTTATCAATTCTAGCTTCCACTTCAATTTCAACTCAACTGCCCAGGGCTCTTTGTGTTCCTCCGACCCAATCTTCAGGCTAACCATGGGGAAACCGTGGCGAAAAAGAGGTGAGACTAAGGCCAAGCGAAAACCGTCCACCACTTCCCTCCATTCTATTGACCAGTCACTTGATAATAAGATGGATGACCTCTGATCACGGATTTGGGAATTTCGTACTCAGTATTCTCAGTTTTTCTGAAACATGGCTTTCGGACAAGATACCGCCCATGGCTAGCCAACTCAACAGATTCTCCATTCAATAAGAGGAACAGGACATTGGATTCAGGGAAGTCCAGAGGGGGAGGGGTATGTCTCTTCATCAAAACAAATGGTGTACAGACTCTAGCGCAGACAATATGAGACAGTGTTTAGTGTGTTTCAACTGTGAAATATATATTTTAACAGTTTTCTATGAACATGGTATTAAATCATGTTTGAAGCATATTCAACAATGCAACTAGTACAACACTGGAATAGGAGATTATAGGAGACTATGAGAAACTATTTAGTGTGCTAAGGGCTGTGGCTGACATGACATTTTGTCAGCAGGTTATTGTCATGCAAATGACTGCCTGTCTCACGGTAATTGACCGTTAATTAACCTAAACATGTTTTTTTCAGAAGAATTGAATATGAATTGGCCTGCTGTATGTTATCTAGCTATGCGCCATGCCATAGGCTGTAGGCTAGTTCATTTAGCTGACAAAATATGCTTAAAAGTGCCCTTATTTTATATTATATGATTTTATTGTAAGAATAATATAATTTAACTGAAAGAAAGTGGCTATGTTGAGCGTAAAAGTGATCATTAGAGTTATTTGGCTAATTTAGGGTTGAATGATACAAACCTTAGAATGTCGGGAGACAGGCACAGGAATGCGTAGTAGTGTTTTAAAATGTATGCCCAAATTATGGCGTGCCGTGTAAGGGCATGAGGACGGAGACCAAACAAACACTAGGGTTAAAACCCAAACAAAAGAGCGAGGAGTACCTTGAATAAATAACACAAGCGCACAATGATTAACAGACGGGACGAGACCCGTAATCATCTGCGCAATCCACAATGGCACGAAAGCCAAAACTCACAGCACAGGTACTCACACGCACCAATGGACATGGGAACAATAATCGAACAGGACATTGTAACAATAATCGACAGGACATTGTAACAGTAATCAACAGGACAATGGTAAACCAAGGACACACTTATACAATTACTAATCACTGGGAATAGGGGCCAGGTGTGCGTAATGAAAGTTCCGAAGGGATCCGTGACACATAGGCTGTTGACTATTTGAAAAAGTTTCAAAAAAGCTTGCGCTCTGCTCCTTAACTGCACTCCCTGTTCTCTAATCAAGTTATCATATTTTCACCGATCAGACTATTCTCAATTGAATCTTGTCTTTACTAATATATCAAATGTATATTGATTTAGAATGGGCCATTATCAAATGGGTAGGAACAGGAGCAGGGGAAAAAAGACCTGTCATCCTTATGCACTCCAATAGCGAATGGAGGCCGCTTTCCCGCAGTTTAAATCATGCAAGGTAGGCTACTATGGTTTTATAGAAGAGCAGCTGAGAAATAGGCCTAAATATAGTAGCAGCTGGGATCCTCCTTTTTTTAGTGCCAACCATCAAAACTGCTTTCACACGTGATTGCATATACTGTAGAAATGTCTGGGCTTATAAGAAGACTTATTTCACTTCATGTATCAACCACTGTTTGAGGAGCATACAGCCTCTAGCTGCACGACAGGTGATATTCCCCCAAAACTCTGTATGCCATGGGCTCTCCAACAATGTTCCTGCAGCTACCCAGTGCTTAATTTGGGAAACCAATTTAAATCAGGGGACATCGGTAGTAACATGATTTTACATTGAAACATATTTAATTAAACTGTTGACAGCCCCTATCTCTGTGTCCCCGAGAAAGGAATGAAGGAGAGAGAGGAGGACATGGAAACGCAGGATGGTGAGATATTCTGTAGCTAAAGGTAATGATTCAGCCTATTAACTATGATAAAACATTTATCTTACTAGGCTATTCAAAATCAAATACAAATTCACTATAATTGTAGGCAAACTCTGTAAGACACCCTGCATAATCAATAAACCAACAGTATCGCCTAGGCCTGTACGTTCTCTTCCAGACTCATTAATTGACCGTTTGGAGCGTACCATAACGTAACCAGTCCACCCAGAATGCATAATAATACAGTCCACACTCAAAGGCGATTACTAGAATTTGTTTAGTTTTGGAATATAGGATAGGCCAATTATGTACCAAAGACATCTTAAGTCTATGTTTGTTTTTTTGTTTTTTTTGCTATTAGGCTAGGTATTGGCTATATATTGTCAAACGACACAATCATTATTTTTGGGGGGGCTTGGCCTCATTTATAGGCACATGTGTATAAGCTCTAATATGAGTATGGGTGTTCTAGATGCAACGTCTTAAATGCCTTTAATTAATCATCACCTTAGAAAGTGCTGTCCATTTCGCTGTGTTTAGCTTTGAAAAAACATCCACAACGACCATGTATTCCACTCAGTTTCAACCTGGGGTTGAAGTTCTTTCTTCAAATAGATTTTTGAAACTTTTTTTTAACGAGGCAAGTTCGCTGGCGGCTGTCTCCATTTCTGGGCGGCCGCCCACCTCCTGCACTGGAAGACCCTCCAGCCCTTGCACCTGGGGAACCACCTGACCTCGTCTCTGGGGCCCAGCTGGCCCCTGCCCACAGATTCCTGATGAGTCTCGCCCAGGTGTGGTGAGAGAGTGGTGAGAGAGTCACCAATCCCAGAAGAAAGTGCCAATGACAGTTTTGGCCGGTGTTCCTCATTCCTCCCCCATTCCTTCCTGTCAGTCACCCATCAACCCTCCACTCATTCCAACCAATCAGGGTGCTTGGAGGCACTCTAGGGCACCGCCTCCTATCACTTCACGTTAATGCGCGGCATCTGCCATCCAGAGAAGAAGCAAGGGTTGTGTTACTGACAGACATTTGGACATGCTGTTTCCTAATTGAACTGTTGTGCGTCCATTGACAAGTGAGTGTTGGGAATGTTATTGTGCTAATAGGGCATGCAATAGTAGTGAGTTATGGTTACCTTATCGTGCAGTGTAACTATGTAGATACTTTTGCAAGTAGGAAGTTGCAGTGTTGTTTGCTAGCTCCCGGCTCATGCTAGCTCTACTGTTTGTACCAGTGCATGCTACTTTGTCTAGTATTGTTATTAATTGCTACAAGTGTGTTTATTGAGTGCAACAAGCCTACTCATTAGTATTCTATTAGCAATGTTTTGTATTACTTGCATGTGTATATTTATCTTAGTATTTTCTAATGCATATTAATGATTGTATTGTTTCCCTTTTAGAACCACACAATCAAATAAAACATCTTAAAATGGAAACGTGTGTGTGTGTGTGTGTGTGTGTGTGTGTGTGTGTGTGTGTGTGTGTGTGTGTGTGTGTGTGTGTGTACACTTGTGTGTGTACACTTGTGTGCGTGTGGTGGTGACCATCAAGAGTACAGTGATGGGCCTCAACATCATGTTCTAACCAGACAGCATTAGAGTGGGCAGAACCAAAACCAGCATTGTAGTTACTCCACAATATTATCCTGATTGACAGAGTGAAAGAAGGAAGCCTGTAAAGAAGAAAAATATTCCAAAACATGCATCCTGTTTGCAACAAGGCACTAAAGTATTACTGCAAAAAATGTTGCAAAGCAATTAACTTTTTGTCATGGATACAAAGTGTTATGTTTGGGGTAAATCCAATACATTACTGAATACCACTCTCCATATTTTCAAGCATAGTGGTGGCTGCATCATGTTATGGGTATGCTTGTAATCGTTAAGGACTGGGGAGTTTTCAAAATAAAAAATAAACGGAATGGAGCTAAGCACAGGCAAAATCCTAGAGGACAACCTGGTTCAGTCTGCTTTAAACCTGACACTGGGAGATTAATTCACCTTCAGCAGGACAACAACCTAAAACACAATGCCAAATCTACACTGGTGTTGCTTACCAAGAAGACAGTGAATGTTGCTGAGTGGCCAAGTTACAGTTTTGACTTAAATCTGCTTGAAAATCTATGGCTAGATTTGAAAATGGTTGTCTAGCAATGATCAACAATCAATTTGAGAGAGCTTGAAGAATTTTGAAAAGAATAATGGGCAAATATTGTGCAATCCAGGTGTGCTCTTATAGACTTACCCAGAAAGACTCACATCTGCAATCGCTGCCAAAGGTGATTCTAACCTGTATTGACACAGGACTGTGAATACTTATGTAAATTAGATATTTTTGTATTTCATTTTCAATAAATTTGCTAAAAACATGTTTTCACTTTGTCATTATGGGGGTATTGTGTGTAAATGGGTGAGAAAAAAAACAATGTAATCTATTTTGAATTCAGGCTTTAACACAATGAAGTGTGGAATAAATCAAGGGATATGAATACTTTTTGAAGGCACTGTATCTACCTCATCTACTCCAGCATCCCTGCACACTATATAGCATACACTCTCCTGTTTTAGTTTTTCTAGTTATACTATTTTGAATACTGCATTGTTGGCAAGTTAAGCATTTCACTGTAGTTGTGCATGTGACAAATAAAACTTGAAACTGCAACGAAGCAGCTCCTTGGTGCTTATAATTTTGTCCATGCCATTTGTCTTTATTTTCCATGTCAAAACTGTAGACTTAAGTTTACAAAAATTAAATTGGTTCTGCTATGCTGAAAATCCAATAACAAGGTGTGGTGACAAAGTTTTTTTTTAAATGTCAACTTATTTAGAAGAAACAGGGAATTATGCAGCTGTTTTTAATCAAATAATTTCTTGGTAACAATTAAGTATCTTACTGTTATTTTTTTCAATTAAAAAGGTAAAAAACAAACAAATACCTTCTTAGCAAAGACCAGTTTCTCAAGCAAGAATTTTGCTAGGACTGTCAAGAAGTGGTCTGAGTGGGGAGGGGAAAACTGAAAACTAGCTGTTAATGGCAGAGATGTTTTCTTTCTTATTGGTCTATGAACTACTACACTGAACAAAAATTAAAACGCAACATCCAACAAATTCAAAGATTTGACTGAGTTACAGTTCAAGGAAATCAGTCCATTCAAATCAATTCATTAGGGCCTAATCTATGGATTTCACATGACTGGTCAGGTTCGCAGCCATGGGTGGGCCTGGAAGGGCATAGGCCCACCTACTTAGGAGACTGGCCCACCCACTGGGGAGCAAGAATCAGAATTAGTTTTTCCCCACAAAAGGGATTTATTACAGACAGAAATACTCAGTTTCATCAGCTGTCCGAGTAGATGGTCTCAAACGATCCTGCAGGTGAAGAAGCCGGATGTGGAGGTTCTGGGCTGGCGTGGTTACACATGGTCTGCGGCTGTGAGACCGGTTGGACATACTGCCAAATTCTCTAAAACGTTGGAAGCGGATTATGGTAGAGAAATGAACATTAAGTTAGCTGGCAACAGCTCTGGTGGACATTCCTGCAGTCAGCATGTCGATTGAACGCTCCCTCAAAACTTGAGACATCTGTGGCATTGTGTTGTGTGACAAAACAACATATTTTAGAGTGGCTTTTTATAGTCCCCTGCTCAAAGTACACCTGAGTAATGATCATGCTGTTTATCAGTTGGATGGATTATATTGGCAAATTCAAAATGCTCACTAACAGGGATGTAAACAAATTTTATGCACAAAATTTGAGAGAAATAAGCTTTTTGTGAGTATGGAAAACAAATTGTATGCATAATCCAGTATAAACTAATATATAGCATTTATTACACAAGAAACAAAAACAAATTATACAGCACAACGGCAGAGTCATGTCTTAAGTGTAAAACTAACAATGACTCAATAATTCAAGATTTTGGGGAACTCTATAAAGTCCAAAAGTTATGGACGGAGTTAGCTGTCAGAAGTATTACAATGTAAATGTACTTTCTGTCTGCATATTTCGAGACATGAGGGTGCAGTGATATACCCTACGGATTGGATGATGGGTTGGACGATACTTTTCTTGTCAATTGTCTTGAAAAAACGTATACTTAAAAACTGGAAATCAGCCAATCGTCCATCGTTAACACAAGGGAGCGGTCAAACACTTTATTGTCTAAATATTGAAAGTGCGTGGGCGATGGAGAGAAACAAAATGTTACAGTTTGAGGTCATGTGGTGGAGAGTTATGCGGGCACTGAAGTTGGGGTGTGAGCAGATGTGTCTGGGCAGGGATTAGTTCGCCTAATTTCAGTTTCTTTGAAAAAAATAAGATAGTGTGGAGAATCATTGTACCATCTAAACCGCTGTGAAATGTATTTTCCCTAACCCAAAATATTGTTGTTTCAGATGTTTGAAGCTGGTGTACAAAACTGACACAAAAACAAAACTTAAGAATGGGACGCATAGAAATAGCGCACATAGAACATATCTACCGTTTCTTAGATTTGCTTTCAAGTAGAATGATATATCTATAACTCACATTTATTTTTTATTTTTTTTATTTTTATTTTTATTTTTATTTATTTTTAAATTTTAGCCCCTTTTCTCCCCAATTTTCGTGGTATCCAATCGCTAGTAATTACTATCTTGTCTCATCGCTACAACTCCCGTACGGGCTCGGGAGAGACGAAGGTCGAAAGTCATGCGTCCTCCGAAGCACAAACCAACCAAGCCGCACTGCTTCTTAACACAGCGCGCCTCCAACCCGGAAGCCAGCCGCACCAATGTGTCGGAGGAAACACCGTGCACCCGCCCCCCTCGGTTAGCGCGCACTGCGCCCGGCCCGCCACAGGAGTCGCTGGAGCGCGATGAGACAAGGATATCCCTACCGGCCAAACCCTCCCTAACCCGGACGACGCTAAGCCAATTGTGCGTCGCCCCACGGACCTCCCGGTCGCGGCCGGCTGCGACAGAGCCTGGGCGCGAACCCAGACTCTGGTGGCGCAGCATAGCACTGCGATGCAGTGCTCTAGACCACTGCGCCACCCGGGAGGCCTATAACTCACATTTCTATGTAAATTTGGTTGGGTCACCCAAAAAAGTTATTGCCTATTTAAGAAAAGTGTGAGGGTGCCAATATATTTGGCTGCAACTGTAAATATCCTTCTACCACAGCATTAGCACCACATCAATCATGTAATTGAGACAGGATATGAGAGAGTGATACACAGTGATGTTACCACAGACAGACTGGGGAGGCAGAAGTTGCCATTTCATCTTAAACCCCCCATGTGAGTCTCTGTTTTATCAATACACCGGGATCCATTTTCTCCTGGGCGGCAGTGGTGGCGACAGGATCTGCTGGCTGGTTATTTGAGCTGGGATGTTGACTTGCCAATGTCACATGTTTTTCTCTCTCTCTTTCTCTATGTCTCTCAGTTTAGATGCTAGTGGTTTGAAGTCACTGTCATATAATTTAATTTAGATTGAACAATGTCTATATTGAATACTGTCTGCTTTCTGGTAAATAGGTTTAGATGTAAGTCATTAATGTCTCTCCCAGTTTATGGATTTGTACTGAACGTGAAGCCACCATCCACACAAATACTTACTAAAGAACCCTTACATAGAGCATGAACCCTGATGAAAATATTTATCTCAAAGTTTTCAGAGCAGATAAAATTGTCTTTACTGTCATTTGCTTTGTGTCGTTGATAAACTATAGTGAAACTCTTCCTGCAGAGTCTCAGCAGAGGGCACTACTGAGTAGGATAAAAATAAATCCTTGTCTAGCAGCTCAATGGGCTGTAACAGTGCATTTACTAAAACCCTTCACCTGAATTCAGATTGTACAAACAGGAGGAGTGATTGAATATTTTCTGCAAACATTTGGGATCCAATGGTGGTGGTGTGTGTCTGTGTGTGTGTGCACTGTGTGTGTTAGCGAGGAATGTCGTAAGGTGCAGCTGAAGGATGAATATACCAGGGCTGGCATGCAGGGATCAGCCTCTTCCAGAGCCATACTCATTTCTGTGCTTTTTCCATTACACTCTAAGTATTCTCCTGCTGCTGAGGAGATAGGCGAGGCACGGGCCAGGCTGGTGGAAGTACTGTATTTCCTAGGTGTGTGTGTGTGTGTGTGTGTGTGCACGTGCGTGCGTGCGTACGTGTGTGTGTGTGCGTGTTTGTGTGCATGTGCGCGTGCCTGCCTGCCTGCCTGCATTTGTTTGTGTCTGTGTGTGTGCTGTAATAGATGAGACAATGCCTGGCAGGAATGTCTGGGCTAAGCCATGATGGACTGCGCTGAACTGGACTGTGCCATGTGGCCCTCAGACCAAGCAGTTTATTTTAGCCATTTATCTTTGATTGGTCCAATCAACCTCGATGATATTTCAGAGAGCCCATTACCGGAGCCTGGCAGAGCTCTCTCTCGCTCTCTATGGGCAGCAGCTCCACTGTATTGACATCCAGGCTTGGGAAGAAGAGCCTCTCTCTACCCTCTTCCCAGCTACAGCATGTATAGTCAGCCAAGGTCAGGCGCAGTCAGGAGGATAGGATGGAGGGAATTCAACCAGCACTTACTGTAGATGAATCCTACTGAGTCTTTCCTTGGTCCTAAAATGTACAGTTGAAGTCGGAAGTTTACATACACTTAGGTTGGAATCATTGAAACTAATTTTTCAACCACTCAACAAATTTCTTGTTAACAAACTATTTACTTTGTGCATGACACAAGTCATTTTTCCAACAATTGTTTACAGACAGATTATTTCACTTATAATTCACTGTATCACAATTCGAGTGGGTCAGAAGTTTACATACACTAAGTTGACTGTGCCTTTAAACAGCTTGGAAAATTCCAGAAAATTATGTCATGGCTTTAGAAGCTTCTGATAGGCTAAATGACATAATTTGAGTCAATTGGAGGTGCACCTGTGGATGTATGTCACGTTCCTGACCTATTGTTCCTTTTTCTGTTATTTATTTAGTTGGTCAGGGCGTGAGTTGGGGTGGGTTGTCTTTGTGTGTTTTGTCTAGTCTAGGGGTGTTGTATGTGTATGGGGTAGAGAAGAGTGAGGTTGTCTAGTTATGTCTATGGCTGCCTAGATTGGGTCTCAATCAGAGACAGCTGTCATTCATTGTCTCTGATTGGTTGTTTTGTTAGTTTGTATATAGTGTTCGTTTTGTGTTTTCTCTCTCTTCTCAATAAAAGAAGATGTATTTTGCACACGCTGCGCCTTGGTACAATCTCTCTCAAGAAGACGATCGTGACAATGTATTTCAAGGCCTACCTTCAAACTCAGTGCCGCTTTGCTTGACATCATGGGAAAATACAAATAAATCGGTCAAGACCTCAGAATAAAAATTGTAGACCTCCACAAGTCTGGTTCATCCTTGGGAGAAATTTCCAAATGCCTGAAGGTACCACGTTCATCTGTACAAACAATAGTACGCAAGTATAAACACCATGGGACCACGCAGCTGTCATACCGCTCAGGAAGGAGACGCATTCTGTCTCCTATAGAGTCTGTCTCTTATACACATCTAGATGTGTATAAGAGACAGACGTTCATCTGTACAAACAATAGTACGCAAGTATAAACACCATGGGACCACGCAGCTGTCATACCGCTCAGGAAGGAGACGCATTCTGTCTCCTAGAGATGAACGTACTTTGGTGCGAAAAGTGCGAATCAATCCCAGAACAACAGCAAAGGACCTTGTGAAGATGCTGGAGGAAACAGATACAAAAGTATCTATATCCACAGTAAAACGAGTCCTATATCGACATAACCTGAAAGGCCGCTCAGCAAGGAAGCAGCCACGGCTCCAAAACCGCCATAAAAAAAGCCAGACTACGGTTTGCAACTGCACATGGGGACAAAGATTGTACTTTTGGAGAAATGTCCTCTGGTCTGATGAAACAAAAATAGAACTGTTTGGTCATAATGACCATCGTTATGTTTGGAGGAAAAAGGGGGAAGCTTGCAAGCCGAAGAACATCATCCCAACCGTGAAGCACGGGGGTGGCAGCATCATGTTGTGGGGGTGCTTTGCTGCAGGAGGGACTGGTGCACTTCACAAAATAGATGGCATCATGAGGAGGGGAAATTATGTGGATATATTGAAGCAACATCTCAAGACATCAGTCAGGAAGTTAAAGCTTGGTCGCAAATGTGTCTTCCAAATGGACAATGACCCCAAGCATACTTGCCACAAAGTTGTGGCAAAATGGCTTATGGACAACAAAGTCAAGGTATTGGAGTGGCCATCACAAAACCCTGACCTCAGTCCTATAGAAATTGTGTGGGCAGAACTGAAAAAAGCGTGTGCGAGCAAGGAGGCCTGCAAACCTGACTCAGTTACACCAGCTCTGTCAGGAGGAATGGGCCAAAATTCACCCAACTTATTGTGGGAATCTTGTGGAAGGCTACTTAAAACTTTTGACCCAAGTTAAACAATTTAAAGGCAATGCTACCAAATACTAATTGAGTGTATGTAAACTTCTGACCCACTGGGAATGTGATGAAACAAATAAAAGCTGAAATAAATCATTCTCTCTACTATTATTCTGACATTTCACATTCTTAAAATTAAGTGGTGATCCTAACTGATCTAAGACAGGGAATTTTTACTAGGATTAAATGTCACGGATTGTGAAAAACTGAGTTTAAATGTATTTGGCAAAGGTGTTTGTGAACTTCAGACTTCAACTGTATGTCTACTGATATTGTAACCTTCCTCTGAGTGCATATTGTGTCCACAATGCCACGTGTGTTTGGCAGTACAGTACTGTATTGGCCCTTCATGGTGCACTCCATTTGGCACTCAATTGGTGGTACCACTGTGATGTTGGAGAGAATAGGAACTAATCGGAATGCCAACAGTGTGAAATCTGCCATGCCCAGATGACCGTGCCAGCTATCTATGGTGCCTAAAATCTATAGTAGATAACTCTGCCAGCCATCTTTGGTGCCCTGATGGCAGCTTTAGCATCACAGACTGCTTGCTCAATTCTCATGGTGTCATATTCAAAATGTGGTTCTGGAAACTGTTGATGAGTGCCCCATTGAACTTAATGTCTTCAGCAGTTGTGCGCGTCACCCTATCAGACTCCCCCCTCCCTCCTCAGATGGCGTCACAGGGTTCCTCTGAGCCTCTATTTTTGGTGCTCTGATTTTCCCTCTGCCACAGGTAACATGCTCCCATTTTTCCAGTGAGAAGGCTGTGGCTTCCTTCGCCTTAATCTGCCTGGAAGAAAGGTGAGAGTCTCATTCTAGAGGCCTTAGGTGTCTCTGGGTGCATTTCAATAGTCTGAAGTGGTTTCCTCTCTGCGTTTCCTCTCCTTCGTCTTGTATAATTATGAAAAAAAAAATCATTTCGACTGTCCAATTTATTTCCCATCAGTGCAGAGGAAGGAAAGGCGAGGAGAAGAAGAAGTCACAATAGTAAGTAGTTGGGGATTGGTACATCTTCATACATTTTATATTAACATTCTGCTAGCCAATATTGTGCCATTTTTTATCAATCAACATTATTATTTCCCTGACCCCATGTATTGAGTAAACAAGGGATTGTTCTGGTCCAAACACAGTATATTATGGAGGTAGCTTGAGGTGCACTATTGCACTTGCTCTTGAGGTGGAGGGAGGCTTGGAGGGGCATGTCATAAAGCATTTAAATTGATCTCTTTTGGGTACATACACTATGAAAAACAATTCTCCTACCAGGATACCAATGAGGACACATGGGAATAGCGCTGCATGGAAAAATCTGATCTGGGCAGGAGAAACCATTAACACTGGGTCTGTGCTGCTGGAACTGTTCCACAGCATTGCTGTGACAAAGCAAGTAAGGATTTGTAGGGCGGGAAAGGCGATGGGGGATGGGTGTGAGGACTCAAATCCAGCGGGGAGCTTTAGAGCAGTGCATTGTGGGTTGAAATACCTTAAACTACTTGGGGAACTCCCCAAGGACCAGAGAGTGTTCTGGTGAATCTGTGAAAATGCTGGCGTGTCTGAGCAAGAAGTAATGTAAGAGCTGTGCTGCTCATTCCAAACTTGAGACAAACTGAAATACTGTCAGGACTATAGTAGTCAGAGTAGTCAGCTGACTGAGAAGGTGTGTGTGTGTGTGTGGTTTTGTCTTAAGGTCTTTAGTTCACTTCTCATGTGTTGTTTCACACATTTCAAGACAAAATGTTGTCTTTGCACGTACTTATTAATAATTAATGTTTATTATCTTTTGCCCATACTGCACTCTATCTGCTAACCAGTGCATGCATAACCCAACCTACATTTCACATATGAGCACTATCTATGCTGGCTGGGTCTGTTATTTCACCCTAAAGATCTGTAGATATCCTACAGAAGTATATGCAGATACTGTATAGGATCCACACGAGTGACATCTTGTCACCTGTTTATCTTCCCAAACATCCACCCACAAAGGATAATTAAGTTACCACTACACGTTGATCTAAGGTCACTATTGTGTTTTCCCCTTGAAATGGTTGAGGTTTGGTTTGGGGGTAAACTGATCCTAGATCGGTCTCTACGGACAACCACTATATGGAAAATCTGACTCATTCTGAAAAGCTTTGCTCTTTAAGGCAGAGGGATAAGAGCATTAAGTCTAAGGTTGTGGTTATTTTCTGACATGTCACAACGTAAGACGTTTCACAAGTCAAAGGATCACTACAGGGACCAAGTTCAGCTCTGACCCAAATCACATAGATACTAGAGCCAGAAGAAAAACAGAAAAATTCATAAAGCAGCAAAAAAAGGCTTTACTAAGGGATTAGACTTGGTCACTCAGTCTGGGTCCAGTTTATTTGTGTAAGGCACTCTGGAGCATTTGTAGGGCATTCAGGCCGCTAATTTTAGAGGGAACATTGATCGGAGGAAGCTGAGTGTTCCAGGATCTGATCTCCATGGTCGTCCCTGCTAGATGATCAGGGTCGGATGGAGGGACAGACAGGCGTACAGACAGGCAGGCAGGCAGACAGACAGACAGGCGGACAGACAGGCAGGCAGGCAGACAGGCAGGAAGACAGACAGACAGACAGGCAGGAAGACAGACAGACAGACAGGCAGGAAGACAGACAGACAGACAGACAGACAGACAGACAGACAGACAGACAGACAGACAGACAGACAGACAGACAGACAGACACAGACAGACAGACAGACACATGCACACTTAATCACTGAGCAGTAAGCTAAGCATCTCCACCCAGTGACATTGTCTGTCGAAAGCTGAAGACAAAATGTGCCAACTGTTGAATGTGTGGACAAGTGTTGAAGCGTGATGGATTTGTGAACAGATAGGTATTGACATTTCTGCAAATCTCACGTTATCAGTTCCCCCTCCTGTTGAGCCCTCCTGATATATATGGATGGGATAGGAGAGCCTGTAATCTCACTGACAAACACAAATGACTGATCACCTCTTCTGGCATTCTCCTGGATGGTAAGACTGTGTCAATTTAGAATTTAGAGTTTATCACTTTCTCAATGCTTGTTTACAGTCCATCCAAATCATTACAATGCGTAGAGCGCACGTCAATTGAAATCTACAGTGGTGATTTAATCATTTAAAAGCCTACGATATATTTAGATATTAGATATTGAGCTTTACAATATCAATATTATCAAATAACTAACTTCTACTGCAAAACAGTGAAATACACTTTCTACTGAAAGTGTAGAAAGTCTGAAAAGTTTGGCTTTCACTGTCTGGCAGTAGAAGTTCTGGATGCCTCGGTTCTTGACTTGTCAGAGGCTTGAGTTGAGACTAATCCCAGACACAGCAAGTGGAGTGGTTCTGAGGGAGCCCATTTTGGATTGACAGGCGTACCTGGGATGGAGATTGCTTTTGGAGAGCCTGAGACTCAGGCTAAAGCTAGCTTTCATCTTCCCTTCACTTTGTTGTTTTCCCTGTCTTCAATGACAATGACATAGTGCTTCTGGCTTTGTTGCACTATGTTAAGAGGAGTGGTGTATCTTCTCATAAGGGTACTATAGCTTTTAATTGTAATTGCACCTACAGTACTGTACCCTCATGGAAAAAGTACTACTGAATTACTACAACACAATATCTACACAAAACCTTCTGGTTTTACTACTTGATTGCTATTGAGATGTGTAGTACACCAGTAGTGATTTATGTAATAATTTTAGTAGTAATGAGTGATAAATTGGGTTGTTTCACTACTGGTGAACACTACATATTTCTTATTCAAATCACTACATCATTTTCCCTTAATGACTACTGCGTAACTATTGAGCTTTTGGGTATCTACTACTTAAAACTTACACATACCTACATGCTCACTATTGAATTACTATGTAATGCATACACATTGCTGCTGTATGCCTACTCAATCCCTATTGAATTACTAGGGGAGAACTGGGACGAAAGTAACACTTTTAGTTTTTGTTCATAATCAGAGATCGATAGAGCTAGACACCATATTTTATGACAATCAACTTATATGTGTCCTCTACCATTAGCAACTGTAATTTCATTTCTAGGGTAAATTAGTTTAAATTAAATAGACTGAGAACAGAACTACCGCAACGTTACTTTTGTACCTGCCGGCGGGGCGGGAGTAACAGCTGGCAAGAAGTGCACAATATCTGTCTTATCTCAATGTTTCTGGTTTGTAATGCTCGTTACTTTGAACAAATGTACTATCAGACATAATATCATGTTTGTGTCGATTTGAATAATTAACGCTAGGTTCAAAATTTATGAAACTGAATCATGTGTCAACAATGCAGTCTTGCGCAACCACAAGATTTTGACCTACAATATTAATCGGACTAAAATGTATCACATAATAGTTATTTATACCATAATTTTCTCATCTCAATTTAATGTAGTAGGAGATATTTTTCACAATTTTCAATGACTATTCATGTTTAGCTCTACCAATCAGGTGCGCTACAGCTGTCATTGTCATGCGCGCGCTCCTAGTGTCTTGATAGAATAAAAAATAAAAAAAGAATCTTCACAAACGGCAAACTCATCATGCTTATCTCATTTCCATAGCTTGACACAAGGTAATTGACCCCCAGAATCATAAATATATTTCAAATCCCTAAACTGAAGCTTCGAATATTTAAGGCACAATTCTAATGATGTCATAAATAATATTCAAACATTCAGTCACTTGTTGATATTTTGGGGGAAATTAGGGGGAAAGGGGATACCATCCGTGGTGACCCGTCATTCAGAGAAGGTGGGGCAGAGCGCCACCTGTTTTGAGCCCCACCTGTGTCTTGAAATGTGTAAAAATTGGGCCTGTTTTGAATGTAATTCTGGCATGAATTTGTGTCATCAGTTTAGGAAACAGTGTTAAAAAAAATATTGAGTAAATAAAGCAGCACACAAACTTGGTATTTTTCTTTAAGGCAGCTCCAAAATGCAGCTGTTTCAGCCTAGTTTAGTGCTCTCTGTGGTGGAGGGGCAGCCAGCGAAAGCACAGAGAGTCGGCGTTGTTAATCTTCTCTGGTTGCTCCATGATTGGTTCAGGGTTCTGTCACTCATTAGGACACTGCGTCATTGCAGAATCTACAGGGAGAGCTAGGCTGTTCAATCCCCCTTGGGTGATGCCATAGATGTACAGTAGAAGTGCCCATCCAATAAAGCTCAAGGTAATTGGACACAGATAAAATTACAACAAATCACGTACAGTTGAAGTCAGAAGTTTACAAACACCTTAGCCAAATACATTTAAACTCTGTTTTTCACAATTTCTGACATTTAATCCTAATAAAAAATCCCTGTCTTAGGTCAGTTAGGATCACCACTTTATTTTAAGAATGTGAAATGTTAGAATAATAGTAGAGAGAATGATTTATTTCAGCTTTTATTTCTTTCATCACATTCCCAGTGGGTCAGAAGTTTACATACACTCAATTAGTATTTGGTAGCATTTCCTTTAAATTGTTTAACTTGGGTCAAACGTTTCAGGTAGCCTTCCACAAGATTCCCACAATAAGTTGGGTGAATTTTGGCCCATTTCTCCTGACAGAGCTGGTGTAACTGAGTCAGGTTTGTAGGCCTCCTTGCTCGCACACGCTTTTTCAGTTCCGCCCACAAAATTTCTTAGGATTGAGGTCAGGGCTTTGTGATGGCCACTCCAATACCTTGACTTTGTTGTCCTTAAGCCATTTTGGAAGTATGCTTGGGGTCATTGTCCATTTGGAAGACCCATTTGCGACCAAGCTCAGACATCAGTCAGACCAACTTCCTGACTGATGTCTTGAGATGTAGCTTCAGTATATCCATATAATTTTCCCTCCTCGTGATGCCATCTATTTTGTGAAGTGCACCAGTCCCTTCTGCAGCAAAGCACCCCCACAACATGATGCTGCCACTCCCGTGCTTCACGGTTGGGATGATGTTCTTCTGCTTGCAAGCTTCCCCCTTTTTCCTCCAAACATAACGATGGTCATTATGACCAAACAGTTCTATTTTTCTTTCATCAGACCAGAGGACACCAAAAGTACAATCTTTGTCCCCATGTGCAGTTGCAAACCGTAGTCTGGCTTTTTTATGGTAGTTTTGGAGCAGTGTCTTCTTCCTTGCTGAGCGGCATTTCAGGTTATGTTGATATAGGACTCGTTTTACTGTAGATATAGATACTTTTGTACCTGTTTCCTCCAGCATCTTCACAAGGTCCTTTGCTGTTGTTCTGGGATTGATTTGCACATTTCGCACCAAAGTGCGTTCATCTCTAGGAGACAGAATGCGTCTCCTTCCTGAGCGGTATGACGGCTGCGTGGTCCTATGGTGTTTATACTTGCGTACTATTGTTTGTACAGATGAATGTGGTACCTTCAGGCATTTGGAAATTTCTCCCAAGGATGAACCAGACTTTCGGAGGTCTACAATCTTTTTTCTGAGGTCTTGGCTGATTTCTTTTGATTTTCCCATGATGTCAAGCAAAGAGGCACTGAGTTTTCCAAGCTGTTTAAAGACACAGTCAACTTAGTGTATGTAAACTTCTGACCCACTGGAATTGTGATACAGTGAATAATAAGTGAAATAATCTGTCTGTAAACAATTGTAGGAAAGATTACTTGTGTCATGCACAAAGTAGATGTCCTAACCGACTTGCCAAAACTATAGTTTGTTAGCGAGAAATTTGTTGAGTGGTTGAAAAACGACTTTGAATGACTCCAACCTAAGTGTATGTAAACTTCCGACTTCAACTGTATCTTTGATTGGACTGATCATGTCAACATCATCATTTAAAAATCTTAGCTAGCAAGCTAGCTAGAGAAGCAGTCATCATCATGACTCACTTCAACAATCTAATGGCAAATCCTTTTCAATCCTACTCATATGAAGAGAAATTAGAGATTAAACGTTTCGGTGCTCATCGACCATTGGACATGAACATTACACAACAATTCAGAAATCGTAAATTCAACAGTGAGTGGTTTGGAACGAACCATTGTCTAACTACAAGCATCGCAAAGCAATCACTATTTTGCTTCCCCTGCCTGCAATTCAGTGGAGGAGGTGTGTGGTCCAAGTCTGGGTTTAAGGATTTAAAACATCTGTCTGAAAGGGTCTCAAAACATAAGAATTGTGCATCACATGTAAACAACGCTGTTAAACTGGGATTACAGGGGAAATCAAATCAAACATTGTAGCTCAGCTAGACACCGCATATAGACAAGCCATGACCTTCACAACCAATAAACGGAGGAGAATAGGTACATGCTTGCCAGAATTATAGCATGCATTGTTTACCATTCGGCCATCAGATTTGCCACCAATGCTCCTTATAGGACACATCACTGCACTCCATACTCCTCTGTAAACTGGTCATCTCTGTATACTTGTCGTAAGACCCACTGGTTGATGCTTATTTATAAAACCCTCTTAGTCCTCACTCCCCCTACCTGAAATATATACTGCAGCCCTCATCCTCCACATACAACACCCATTCTGCCAATCACATTCTGTTAAAGGTCTCCAAAGCACACACATCCCTGGGTCGCTCCTTTTTTCAGTTCACTGCAGCTAGTGAATGGAACGAGCTGCAACAAACACTCAAACTGGACAGTTTTATCTCAATCTCTTCATTCAAAGACTCAATCATGGACACTGTTACTGACAGTTGTGGCTGCTTTGCGTGATGTATTGTTGTCTCTACCTTCTTGCCCTTTGTGTTGTTGTCTGTCCCCAATAATGTTTGTACCATGTTTTGTGCTGCTACCATGTTGTGTTGTCATGTGTTGCTGCCTTGCTATGTTGTTGTTTTAGGTCTCGCTTTATGTAGTGTTGTCTCTCTTGTCGTGATGTTTGTCTTATATTTATATATTTTTATATATATATATATATTTTTTTTTTAAATCCCAGCCCCCGTCCCCGCAGGAGGTCTTTTGCCTTTTGGTAGGCCGTCATTGTAAATAAGATTAACTGACTTGCCTAGTAAAATAAAAGGTTAAATATATAAAATAAAAATAAAACATTAAATTGTGTGGCAATTGTGAGACAGCACTGGGGAGTCATGACGAGTCGGCCAACTCCTTGAACCCAGGTGTTTTCAGGTGTATTTTTGAGACCGTGCATGGAGGAGATTACAGGCTACAAAGGCCTTATGATGACCAACCTCTCCCTGGTGTGATCCAAAACAGTAATAATTTAGACAGGTTACCTTCATTTTCTTGGGCACAGGGACTATGGTGGTCTGTTTAAAACATGTACTGTAGATATTACAGACTCAGCCAGGGAGAGGTTGAAAATATCAGTGAAGACACTTGCCAGTTGGTCCACGCATGCTTTGAGTACACGTCCTGGTAATCCGTCTGGCCCCGCGGCTTTGTGAATGTTGACCTGTTTAAAGGTCTTGCTCACATCGGCTATGGAAAGCGTGATAACACAGTTGTCCGGAACAGTTGGTGCTCTCATGCATGCTTCAGTGTTGCTTGCCTCAAAGCAAGTCGCTGATGTGATCACCATCAGCGAGGCATATGGCTTTTCCATGAAACTCAAGGATCCCACATTTCGGCAACTGCTCAAGTTCTTTTCTTTGGTCATGCCAGAGGTGGATGTTTTGGACAACATCATGCAGAAACGAACCATTGATGCAACAGGAATCGCCGGAGCAATCGACAACTTCAAGGTGAACATTCAAAACATTCGCAAGCAAACTGATGTACTGGCCACAGGACATGTTGATGCCACTGAATCAATGGTGGAGAAACCTTTAACACTGCACCCATGATTTTTTTAAAGTGACCACTTAATTGCTGCAAAGTTTGTGGACATCTCGTTTTCCCCCCAGTATGTACATTCCTTTCCAACTGCAGAACACTAGTTTGCTACCAAGCTATGGCTCACGTGTGGGCAACCAGGAGAAGTTGAAAATGGAGCTGTCCACTCTCTACCGCCATCCTGAGCTGCACACTGGAAAGACCACACTTTCTCTATTGAAATCACTCTACAAGAACAACCTGCAGGAGGCCTTGTCTGAGACGGTCTGTCTTCTCATTATCATCATCAACACCTTCACACGCAACACCATGGGCTAGAAAAGGTTGAACGTATTGACCATGCTTTCATTCCAGCATGAATTCATCCAGAAAATGCCAGACATTGATGAGTAATTGAGAAGTTTCCCATAAGAAGGGCCACCGGGCATACTGATTAGGTTAAGAAAGTAATACTAAGTGTATGTTGTGTAGTAAGCTGTTTGTAACCTATATGTCTCACCCTAAGAATTTGGTCGATCTCCCCCTCAGAACTTAGCCTACTGTTCTGACTTGCTGGTGCACATGTAGCCTATAGCCTGTTTTAGAGAAATGTCACCATAGAATATTATAAGAGTTTTCATTGTCTGCTTATGTGTCCTGTTATTTAGCCTACTGTGTTGACTTTGTGTACAGGGAGAATACTGTAAGAACGGCATATGTTCTGAATTCCTTCGCTGTCCATTTTATAAGTCCTGAATGTAGACTACGTCTGTCTCAGCTCGCTCATGTCTTAATCAAAATTACGGCTTGCCTCTTATCCGCTTATCGTCATATATGCCATAGTTTGTACATACATTGTTATATTGCTTATATACTGTAGATCTATATCATTTGTATCTTATTGATCATTTTATTCAATGTTAGAATGATGCATTTCATTGTCTTGCTTACTTTGTGTGTTATGATAAGAACAGGTGCTTCTCTCAATGAGAAGGGGATACTATAATATCATGTTGTTGGCTCTGTAACCATATTTGCCAGTGACAGTCTCTTCCTATTCAAATGTTTTTGTTCAACAAAAAGTTAATTAATACGAGGGTTGTTTTCTTTGTGCAATGTGCTGTCTGTGGGTCTGTATAGCTCTCTCTCTCTCTCTCTCTCTCTCTCTCGCTCTCTCGCTCTCTCGCTCTCTCGCTCTCTCGCTCTCTCTCTCTTTCTCTCTCTGTGTGTGGTGACTTAAAGAAGTGTTAAGGCCTCCTGTCTGGCTCCGGGGTTCCGCTGGCGGAACTCCTCCCACATTCCACTGAAAAGGCAGAGCGCGAAATTCAATTATTTTTTTGTTGAAATATTTAACTTTCACACATTAACAAGTCCAATACAGCAAATGAAAGATACACATCTTGTGAATCCAGCCAACATGTCCGATTTTTAAAATGTTTTACAGCGAAAACACCACGTATATTTATGTTCGCCCCCTACCAAATACAAAAAAGGACAGACATTTTTCACAGCACAGGTAGCATGCACAAAACCAACATAACTAACCAAGATCCAACCAAACTAACCAAGAAACAACTTCATCAGATGACAGTCCTATAACATGTTACACAATAAATCTATGTTTTGTTCGAAAAATTTGCATATTTGAGGTATAAATCAGTTTTACATTGCAGCTACCATCACAGCTACCGTCAAAAATAGCACCGAAGCAGCCAGAGTAATTATAGAGACCAACGTGAAATACCTAAATACTCGTCATAAAACATTTCTGAAAAATCGATGGTGTACAGCAAATGAAAGATAAACATCTGTCTCTTATACACATCTAGATGTGTATAAGAGACAGCACTAGTTCTTAATGCAATCGCCGTGTTAGAATTCTAAAAATAACTTCATTACGACATCCAGCTTAGTTATAGCGAGAGAGTGCCCAAAATCTGGGCGCAAACTACTAGTACAACATGTTCGACAGATATATGAAATAGCATCATAAAATGGGTCCTACTTTTGATGAGCTTCCATCAGAATGTTGTACAAGGGGTCCTTTGTCGTGAACAATCGTTGTTTGGTTTTAGAACGTCCTCTTCTCCAGTCAATTAGCACGGAAAGCTAGCAAAGTAGCGCGAAGCTCTCCTTCCTGAACAAAGGCACACAACGCAACACGCCTAACGTCCCGAAGAAATTTCAATAATCTAATAAAACTATATTGAAAAAACATACTTTACGATGATATTGTCACATTTATCAAATAAAATCAAAGCCGGAGATATTAGTGGTCTATAACGACAGCTTTCCAGAAGGCAATCCCAGGCTCCTTCTCGCACTTTCCAGAAAACAGGAAATGGGTGACACGTCATGCCAAGAGCTTTTATTCCACCTCAGACCAAGATAAACACTCCATTTCTTCTCTCACTGCCTATTGACATCTAGTGGAAGGTGTATGACATGCATGTATACTAATACGTATCAAGCCCATTTATAGGCAGGCCCTAGAACAGAGCATCGTTTTCAGATTTTCCACTTCCTGATCAGGAAGTTTGCTGCAGAATGAGTTCTGTTTTACTCACAGATATAATTCAAACGGTTTTAGAAACTAGAGAGTGTTTTCTATCCAATAGTAATAATAATATGCATATTGTACGAGCAAGAATTGAGTACGAGGCCGTTTAAATTGGGCACGATTTTCCCCCAAAGTGAAAACAGCGCCCTCTGTCCTCAACAGGTTTTAAGGCCTCAACATCTTGCTGAATTAATCTGAACTAAAATCTATCTGAATTTCTGTTGCTGTCTGTAACGTTGACGCAGGGAGTCAGGAAGCAGGTGCAGTTAGTGAGTTTAATATAAACAAACATAGAACGATACAAAACAAGAGAAATGTCTGACAAGGAAACATAACCAATACTGCTTGATAACTGTTAACAAAGAGTGCTATATAAAGGGTCAAGTTATCAGGAAGTAATGAAGTCCAGCTGTGACTGATGATAAGGCGCAGGTGTGCGTAAAGATGGGTTGCCAGGACGAGCGCCGGAGAGAGGGTGCGGGAGTAGACGTGACACGTAGCTCGTTTGTTTGCACTTGCTCATACTTAGAGCTGAGTATTAATTATATTAGAACAGACATGATGAATTTACTGAATATAAATGTAATAATGTTTGAGTATGGTTCAAAAGTCAAAACTCATGTCGGCATTCATTATTATTTAAGGAGAATGCGGTTCTTATCGAGTTACACAAATCCACAAGAAGTCAGTAGAAACCATATTTATTTAACCCCAACGCGGAAATCTAATTAGCATAATACAAACATCTACATAAAAATCTGTCAGTTTAAGCTAGAGATATCTCAATCGATGTGCAGGCTGTAGCCTATTCCCTTATCGTAACCTTTCTTTTTCTTTCTACGGTTAGGCCTACGTTAGCCATTTTCACGTGAGCTATGCTATCCAGGCAGAGTGTCAGTTGGGTATAGTAGGGCAGTCACCATACCATAAGCTCAATACCATTTTCTTTACTAAAATCTACTAAAATCATTTCAATCCAGATTCAAATCCAATGGCTGTTTAGGGTATTGGTGGGCTGGCTTTAGGACCATGGGAGCATCGCTCGGAGAGAATAGCTGTCAGCCTGCAGCCTTTTCTCTCACTTTTAGAAAGCAGAGACAGTGCCAGTTTGCTTTGCAGATCAGCTGTTTAGGCAGCGCACCGATTGCTTTGAATTTGATGTCGGCATTTGAACTCGGCCTTGTAAACCTTTTTGTAATCTGATAGCCAGTGGTTATGTTAATTGGGAATAGGGAAGTGGGAGAGCCCTCCTTTTTGTAATCTGATAGCCAGTGGTTATGTTAATTGGGAATAGGGAGGTGGGAGAGCCCTCCTTTTTGGTGAGCATTAGAAACCGAAAGCTATATAGGTTTCGATAGGTGTAGGCCTAATTTATATTTTAATTCATTCACCGAGTAGGCTTGTGCAATTTTGGTTTAATGTATTGGCAGTGGTGTAGTGGAGGGTAAACACAAGAAATGCCGTTTACCTACTTAAATTTTTTTTGCCCAACATTTTACACACGTTTTGCAAAACAATGCAATGAAAGTATAGGGAGTGTTGCTTTTTTTTATTACCGTGACCAGTGATCACGGTTTACCACTACTTCACTGTCTATTGGTATGAAAATGAACACACAGAACTGAACAGCTTGCTATTTAGAGCATTTCCCCCAAATACATATCCAGTTTTTGGCTTCAAAGATAATAACAATTGTAGGCTATAACAAATGTGCATTGTCATGCAGTGACAGAATGATAATTACAATCATGCAAATCATTAATGATTACTTAGTTGTGATTTTTTTTTTTACTTCTTGCTGCAGGCCTACTTCATCATTCATCATCCTCTGCCTGCATCCCTAATCCCTATTTGTAGCCTACCTTCCTCTGGTAAATGCAGTTCCACCTCTTGGTATTGCTTCCTGAATTAAAATGACATATTCTAACAGATCAATCTTGCTGGCAAAACGTCATTAAATATTTAGCTATAGTGTGAATGTAGGGCTGTTGTTTTATATAATGAGCACCCAAATAGTGCAACTGCTGCATAGGCAACACATTAATATCAGACTGAGACAAGATGGCAAGAATGTGTCCCTTCGTTGGCTACTATGTTGCAATATCAATATTCTCACAGCTGCCTTGTTGATACAAAATGATTCAATATTCTCATAGCCACCTTGTTGATACAATGCTTCAATATTCGCAGAACCTTTCCTGGCAAAAAATCGAGACAACTTTACCATAACTTTCAACAAGCTTTTCGCTTCGAACGTTTTTATCTGCTCTGCCACACACCTGTCTGGTAAGGTTGAACACCTCATCTCCTACTCAGTCGCCCCAAAAAAGCTTCTCCCAACCGGGTGTGACACCTACTCCCGTTGCCTGCCGCACTGCTGCTTGGATCCCACCCGGCGATCTGTTCCCAGTCTGCCCTGGCCTGTCTCCCCGCTCTCCCTCCATTTGGCAAATCTGACCATAATTCTATCCTCCTGATTCCTGTTTACAAGCAAAATCTAAAGCAACAAGTACCAGTGACTTGCTCAATACGGAAGTGTTCAGATGATGCAGATGCTAAGCTACAGGAATGTTTTGCTAGCAAAGACTGGAATATGTTCCTGGATTCATCAGATGGCATTGAGGAGTATACCACATCAGTCACCGGTTTCATGGATTACAGGCAACAATCCTTACTGAGCTGAAGGGTAGAGCTACCGCTTTCAAGGAAGTGGGAATTTAACCTGAATTTAACCTTATAAGAAATCCCGCTATGCCCGCCGATGAACCATAAAACAGGCAAAGCATCAATACAGGACTAAGATTGAATCCTACTACACCGGCAGGGCTTGCAAACTATTACGGACCACAAAGGGAAGCCCAGCTGCGAGCTGGCCAGTGACAAGAGCCTACTAGATGAGCTAAATAACTTCTCTGCGCTTTAAGGCAAGCAACACTGAAGCATGCATGAGAGCCCCAGCTGTTCCGGGCGACTGTGTGATCACGCTCTTCATAGCCGATGTGAGTTATACCTTTTAAATAGGTCAACATTCACAGGTCTGCAGGGCCAGACTGATTACCAGGACGTGTACTCCAAGCACTGACATTTTCAACCTGTCCCTGACCGAGTCTGTAATACCTACATGTTTCAAGCAGACCACCATATGTGCCAAAGAACACAAAGGTAACCTGCCTAAATGACTTCCGACCCATAGCACTCACGTCTGTAGCTATGAAGTTCTTTGAAAGGCTGGTCATGGCTCACATCAACACCATCATCCCAGAAGCCCAAGACCCACTCCAATTTGCATACCGCCCCAACAGATCCACAGATGACACAATCTCTATTGCACTCCACACTGCCCTTTCCCACCTGGACAAAAAGAACACCTACGTGAGAATTCTATTCATTGACTACAGCTCAGCATTCAACACAATAGTGCCCTCAAAGCTCATCACTAAGCTAAGGAACCTGGGATTAAACACCTTCCTCTGCAACTGGATCCTGGACTTCCTGACGGGCCGCCCCCCAGGTGGTAAGGGTAGGCAACAACACATCTGCCACCCTGATCCTCAACATGGGGGCCCCTCAGGGGTGCATGCTAAGTCCCCTCCCATACTCCCTGTTCACCCATGACTGCATGGTAAAGCACTACTCCAACACCATCATTAAGTTTGCCGATGACACAACGGTGGTAGGCCTGATCACCGACAATGATGAGACAGCCTATAGGGAGGAGGTCAGAGACCTGGCCGTGTGGTGCCAGGGCAACAACTTCTCCCTCAACGTGATCAAGACTAAGGAGAGGATCGTGGACCACAGGAAAAGGAGGGGCCGAGCACTACCCCATTCTCATCGACGGGGCTGTATGTTGAGAGCTTCAAGTTCCTTGGTGTCCACATCACCAACAAACTATCATGGTCTAAACACACCAAGACAGATGTGAAGAGGGCACGACAACGCCTATTCCCCGGCAGGAGACTGAAAAGATTTGGCATGTGTCCTCAGATCCTCAAAGTTCTACAGCTGCACCATCGAGAGCATCCTGACCGTTTGCATCACCGCCTGGTATGGCAACTGCTCGGCCTCCAACCACAAGGTGCTACAGAGGGTTGTGCGTATGGCCCAGTACATCACTGGGGCCAATCTTCCTGCCATCCAGGACCTCTATATCAGGCGGTGTCAGAGGTGGCCCTAAAAATGTCCAAAGACTCCAGCCACCATATTCATAGACTGTTTTCTCTGCTACAGCACGGCAAGCGGCCAAGGTCCAAAAGGCTTCTTAATTTACTTAATACCCATCCCGGATCCGGGATCCTCCTCATCAAACAAGCTGACTAGCATAGCCTAGCCTAACGGGACAGGGATATCATATAATATAATTTTCATGAAATCACAAGTCCAATACAGCAAATGAAAGATAAACATCTTGTGAATCCAGCCATCATTTCCGATTTTTAAAATGTTTTACAGCGAAAACACAATATGTATTTCTATTAGCTAACCACAATAACCAAACACACAACCGCATATTTTCACCATGTTTCCACCGCATAGGTAGCTTTCACAAAACCGACAAAATAGAGATAAAATTAATCACTAACCTTGAACAACTTCATCAGATGACAGTCTTATAACATGTTATACAATACATTTATGTTTTGTTTGAAAATGTGCATATTTGAGGTATAAATCATAGTTTTACATTGCAGCCACAATCACAAATAGCACCAAAGCAGCCAGAATAATTAGAGAGCAACGTGAAATACTTAGATACTCATCATAAAACATTTATGAAAAATACATGGTGTACAGCAAATGAAAGATAAACATCTTGTGAATCCAGCCAATATTTCCGATTTTTTAAGTGTTTTACAGCGAAAACACAATATATATTTCTATTAGCTCACTACAGTAGCCAAACACACAACGCAATTTACTCCCCGCAAAAAAAAGCTTGCACAAAACCGACAAAAAAGAGATAAAATGAATCACTAACCTTGAACAAATTCATCAGATGACAGTCTTATAACATCATGTTATACAATACAATTATGTTTTGTTCGAAAATGTGCATATTTGGAGCTACAAATCCTGATTATACATTGTGAATACGTAGCATCGATTCACCAGAATCTCCGGAGATATTTTGGACACTCACCTAATCTGACCAAAGAACTCATCATAAACTTTACATAAAAATACTTGTTGTATGGCAAATGAAAGATACACTGGTTCTTAATGCAACCGCTGTGTTAGATTTTTTTAAATAACTTTACCATAACATACAGCTTGCATTATTGCGAGACAGCGCTCACCAAAACGGCGGAGAATAGGACTCAACATTTTACACAGAAATACGAAATAACATCATAAATGTTTTCTTACTTTTGATGTTCTTCCATCAGAATGTTGTACAAGGAGTCCTTGGTCCAGAATAAATCGTTGTTTGGTTTTAGAATGTCCATTTCTTCTGTCGAATTCGCGCCACAATGCTAGCCAAGGTTGCTAACATTCCCATCCTCTCTTGACGCAAAGAACGGAAAACTCCAAAAGTCCCAATAAACGTTGAATAAACTGATAAAACCCGATTGAAAAAACCTACTTTATGATGTTATTATCATATGTATCAAATAAAATCAGAGCCGGAGATATTTGCCGTGTAAACCGAACGCTTTTCAGAACACAATGTTGAGCTCCGCCGCGCGCCTGAGAAGACAAAGAAAATTCCGGACCTGTCACTCCAAAAGCTCTTGTTCGGCCTCAGATCAAGCTAGACACCCCATTCCACCTTCCACTGCCTGTTGACATCTAGTGGAAGGCGTATGAAGTGCATGCATATCGATAAATAAAAGCCAGTTGAATAGGCAGGCCCTGAAACAGAGCCTCGTTTTCAGATTTTTCACTTCCTSTATGGAAGTTTKCTGCAAAATTAGTTCTGTTTTACTCACAGATATAATTCAAACAGTTTTAGAAACTTCTGAGTGTTTTCTATCCAATAGTAATAATAATATGCATATTGTATGATCTAGAAAAAAGTACGAGGCCGTTTCATTTGGGCACGATTTTTTCCAAAGTGAAAACAGCGCCCCCCTATTGACAAGAAGTTTTAAGGTCTGTTCTTAGGCACAATGCAACACCATATATCACAAACCCCCATAACAATTCTATGTGGGTGGGTCGGGTTACGGAGAAAAATCTGTCCTGATGTTGGGTATTGGGTGGGGCTCAGAAATGATGTGGCTGGCGTAGGGCGGGTGCAGCTCCAAAAAACTGACCCGAGCAGGACAATTTCCAGTAGATTCTATTATAGCCACAAAGTCAAAATCCCTCCTTGGAATCGGCTCTACTTCCAAGCCCCTATCCAAACAATTGTAATATCTTGAATTTGGTGTGAATTTTTTTTCTGGTTGTTTGAATAATCCATCTTCTTCAGGGTCTTGACTCTACACGTAATGGATTCCTCGAACAGTAGGGTTTACAGTGATGAATCAATGCTGCAGCATACCTTAATTAATCACACACCATGCAGCCTTCGCTAGATAGTTTCCATGGTTTTGTGGTTTGGATGTTCAATTATTACTTTACTTGCTGATACATGACTAAGCCCCTTGTAACAAGGGCAGTTATTACACCATTCCCAAAATATATAGACTATATTGAAACCCTATTGCTTCAGCTAAAGTAAATTAACTGAATACATTTTCAGGGACTTCTGGTACATTATATCAATTTGCTGATGGTGTGCACATCAGGTTTGTACATCAACATATCTGAATCCGATTCTCAGCAGTTGATTTAAATGTATTGTTTATTGGTAGTATTCTGTCTATATACCATATATCTTAGGCTATAAATATCTGGTGGACATAATGTATATGGCTGCTGCTGTAGGCTAATGTAAGCAGGCTGTATGCATATGTTATTAACAGCCATATGTCCAAGCTAGCCTTGCTTACCACAGCTCTGCACACAGGGTTATGGTTCACTGAATATGTTCTCAGCATTCTCCACTTCAAACAACTACAGAGAGCTATTTAAGGGCCACAGACAATGGGAGGTATTCTGTTTTGTCTCGCTGCAATCAAAAGCATTTTTGGCTGAGCTAAGTTTACTGCACTGAGTTGTGTACGTGTGTTTGTACACTTACAGACGTGTGTGTGTGTGTGTGTGTGTGTGTGTGTGTGTGTGTGTGTGTGTGTGTGTGTGTGTGTGTGTGTGTGTGTGTGTGTGTGTGTGTGTGTGTGCGTGCGTGCGTGCGTGCGTGCGTGCGTGCGTGCGTGCGTGCGTGCGTGCGTGTATTTTTCAGCAGCTGTATCTCTCTGTGTCTGTGACAGTAACAGTAATTTATTTCGGCATGTTGTGAAAAGCACGTCACATACAGTACATAGACATGGGCCAGATCAGGATGGCTTGTGCCCGCATTGCGGTGTGGGGTTCTGAGCTACAGTGCCTTCATATCATTCACACCCCTTGACTTTCTTTTCTTCACATTTTGTTGTGTTACAGCCTGAATTTAAAATGGATTCAATTTAGATTTTTAAAGTCCCTCATTCGAGCAGTGAATTTCAAACAGAGATTCAACAACAAAAACTGGGGAGGTTTTCCAATGCCTCGCAAAGAAGGGCAGCTATTGGTAGATTGGTGAAAGATTTTAAAAAGCAGACATTGATTATCCCTTTGAGCATGGTGAAGTTATTACACTTTGAATGGTATATCAATACACCCAGTTGCCGGAGAGGAAGGAAACCGCTCAGGGATTTGACCATGAGGCCAATGGTGACTTTAAAACAGTTATAAAGTTGAATGGCTTTGATAAGAAAAAACTGAGGATGGATCAACAACTTGTCCAAGATGGCGTAGCAGTCAGACATCTTTGTCTTTCTCTTGTCTCGTCCCATGTATATCTCTTTTTATATATTTTCCTTCGCATTCTTATTAATATTTTTCCTAAACCTCAACTTCAAAATACTCTCCTGCAACCCGCCTCACCCAATGTGGTGTGGATCTGTTTTTTTCTAAAGTATTTCTATTTACCTCCGAACTGGAATACCTCAAGCTACCAGCTATCAGCTATCAGTCAGCTAACCACTGCTAGCGGTCATCAGCTAACCTTTAGCTCGGAAAGCTCTCGCCAGTTCGTACAACCCGTTTCAAACCAGAGTATACCGGATTATTTTTCTCTCCATATCCCCGGATTCCTACCACAAAATCTGAACCTTTTCATCTGGATCATCGCAGCTAGCTAACCGCAACCCGGGTTGACTACTCCTGGCTAACGTTTCCGTCCCGGAGCTAGCACCAACTAGCCCGGAGCTAGCCCATGCTAGACCCATCTCCCGGCTAGGGCTCCTGGGCTTCTCCTGAAGCCCACTCCTCGGCTACAATATCCGGACCCCTTCTACTGCCGGTACGGGGCACGGAACCCCGCCGATCCTTCACGACTGGAATACCGACATAATCTGCCCGAGGATCCCAACAGGCCCCTCAGGCGCGACGTCCCCTGAGGAAAAACTCCCTAGAAAGGCCAAAACCTAGGAATAAACCTAGAGAGGAACCAGGCTATGAGGGGTGGCAAGTCCTCTTCTGGCTGTGCCGGGTGGAGATTATAACAGAACATGGCCAAGATGTTCAAATGTTCATAAATGACCAGCATGGTCAAATAATAACAATCACAGTAGTTGTCGAGGGTGCAGCAAGCCAGCACCTCAGGAGTAAATGTCAGTTGGCTTTTCATAGCCGATCATTAAGAGTATCTCTACCGCTCCTGCGGTCTCTAGAGAGTTGAAAACAGCAGGTCTGGGACAGGTAGCACGTCCGGTGAACAGGTCAGGGTTCCATAGCCGCAGGCAGAACAGTTGAAACTGGAGCAGCAACACGGCCAGGTGGACTGGGGACAGCAAGGAGTCATCATGCCAGGTCGTCTTGAGGCATGGTCCTAGGGCTCAGGTCCTCCGAGAGAGAGAAAGAGAGAATTAGAGAGAGCATACTTAAATTCACACAGGACACCGGATAAGACAGGAGAAGTACTCCAGATATAAAAAACTGACCCTAGCCCCCCGACACATAAACTACTGCAGCATAAATACTGGAGGCTGAGACAGGAGGGGTCAGGAGAAACTGTGGCCCCATCCGATGATACCCCGGACAGGGCCAAACAGGAAGGATATAACCCCACCCACTTTGCCAAAGCACAGCCCCCACACCACTAGAGGGATATCTTCAACCACCAACTTACCATCCTGAGATAAGGCAGAGTATACAAAGATTTCCGCCACGGCACAACCCAAGGGGGGGCGCCAACCCACTCACTGGACCAATACGATCACTTGGCTACGCATGCCTCTCCCTAATATCAATATGCCTTGTCCATTACTGTCCTGGTTAGTGATTACTGTCTTATTTCACTATAGAGCCTCTAGCCCTGCTCAATATGCCTTAATCATTACTCAATGCCTAGGTTTACCTCCAATGTACTCTCTTCCTACCATACCTTTGTCTGTACATTATGCCTTGAATCTATGCTATCGTGCCCAGAAACCTGCTCCCTTTATTCTCTGTTCCGAACGTGCTAGACGGCCAGTTCTTATAGCCTTTAGCCGTACCCTTATCCTACTTCTCCTATGTTCCTCTGGTGATGTTGAGGTAAATCCAGGACCTGCAGTGCCTAGCTCCACTCTTACTCCCCAGGTGCTCTCATTTGTTGACTTCTGTAACCGTAAAAGCCTTAAATCCACAATAACTGAGAATTTCAATAAGCATTTTTCTACGGCTGGCCATGCTTTCCACCTGGCTACTCCTACCCCGGTCAACAGCCCTGCGCTCCCCACAACAACTCGCCCAAACCTCCCCCACTTCTCCTTCACCCAAATCCAGATAGCTGATGTTCTGAAAGAGCTGGAAAATCTGGACCCATACAAATCAGCCGGGCTAGACAATCTGGACCCTCTCTTTCTAAAATTATCTGCCGAAATTGTTGCAACCCCTATTACTAGCCTGTTCAACCTTTCTTTAGTATCGTCTGAGATTCCCATAGATTGGAAAGCTCTTCAAAGGGGGAGCCACTCTAGACCCAAATTGCTACAGACCTATATCTATTCTACCCTGCTTTTCTAAGGTCTTTGAAAGCCAAGTTAACAAACAAAATACCGACCATTTCGAATCTCACCGTACCTTCTACGCTATGCAATCTGGTTTCAGAGCTGGTCGTGGGTGCACCTCAGCCACACTCAAGCTCCTAAACTAAATCCTAACCGCCATCAATAAGAGACATTACTGTGCAGCCGTCTTCATGGACCTGGCTAAGGCTTTCGACTCTGTCAATCACAACATTCTTATTGGCAGACTCAACAGCCTTGGTTTCTCAAAAGACTGCCTCGCTTGGTTCACCAACTACTTCTCCGATAGAGTTCAGTATGTCAAATCAGAGGGTCTGTTGTCCGGACCGACCGGATGTCGCTCTCGCTGCTGGTGATTCTTTGATCCACCTCTACCCAGACGACACCATTCTGTATACCTCTGGCCCTTCGTTGGATACTGTGTTAACTAACCTCCAGATGAGCTTCAATGCCATACAACTCTCCTTCCGTGGCCTCCAACTACTCTTAAATGCAAGTAAAACTAAATGCATGCTCTTGAACCGATCACTGCCCGCACCTGCCCGCCCGTCCAGCATCACTACTCTGGACGGTTCTGACTTAGAATATGTGGACAACTACAAATACCTAGGTGTCTGGTTAGACTGTAAACTCTCCTTCCAGACTCACATCAAACATCTCCAATCCAAAATTAAATCTAGAATCGGCTTCCTATTTTGCAACAAAGCATCCTTCACTCATGCTGCCAAACATACTCTCGTAAAACTGACCATCCTACCGATCCTCGACTTCGGGGATGTCATTTACAAAGTAGCCTCCAACACTCTACTCAGCAAATTGGATGCAGTCTATCACAGTGCCTTCCGTTTTGTCACCAAAGCCCCATATACTACCCACCACTGCGGCCTGTATGCTCTCGTTGGCTGGCCCTCACTTCATACTCGTCGCCAAACCCACTGGCTCCAGGTCATCTACAAGTCTCTGGTAGGTAAAGCCCCGCCTTATCTCAGCTCACTGGTCACCGTAGCAGCACCCACCCGTAGAACGCGCTCCAGCAGGTATATCTCACTGGTCACCCCCAAAGCCAATTCTTCCTTTGGCCGCCTCTCCTTCCAGTTCTCTGCTGCCAATGACTGTAACGAACTGCAAAAATCTCTGAAGCTGGAGACTCTTACCTCCCTCACTAGCTTTAAGCACCAGCTGTCAGAGCAGCTCAAAGATCACTGCACCTGTACATAGCTCATCTCTAAATAGCCCATCCAATCTACCTCATCCCCATAAGGTATTTATTTATTTATCTTGCTCCTTTGCACCCTAGTATCTCAACTTGCACATTCATCGTCTGCACATCCTACCATTCCAGTGTTTAATTGCTATATTGTAATTACTTTGCCACCATGGCCTATTTATTGCCTTACCTCTCTTATCCTACCTCATTTGCACATGCTGTATATAGATTTTCCTACTGTATTATTGATTGTATGTTTGTAAATTCCATGTGTAATTCTGTGTTGTTGTATGTGTCAAACTGCTTTGCTTTATCTTGGCCAGGTCGCAGTTGCAAATGAGAACGTGTTCTCAACTAGCTTACCTGGTTAAATAAAGGTGAAATAAAAATAAATACAATTGTAGTTACTCCACAATACTAACCAAATTGACAGAGTGAAAAGAAGGACGCCTATACAGAATACAAATATTCCAAAACAGGCGTTATGTGTGCAATAAGGCACTAAAGTAAAACTGCAATAAATGTGGCAAAGAAATTAACTTCCTGTCCTGAATACAAAGCATCACATTTGTGGAAAATCCAACACAACACATCACTGAGTACCACTCTTCATATTTTCAAGTATAGTGGTGGCTGCATCATGTTTATGGGTATGCTTGTCATCAGCAAGGACTAGGGAGTTTTTTTAGCATGAAAAGAAACAGAATAGAGGAAAACCTGCTTCAGTCTAGTTTCCAACAGACACTGAGAGATGAATTCACCTTTCAGCAGGACAATAACCTTAAACACAAGGCCAAATATACACTGCAGTTGCTTACCAAGATGACATTGAATGTTCCTAAGTGGCCAAGTTACAGCTTTGACTTAAATCGGCTGGAAAATCTATGGCAAGACTTGAAAATGGCTGTCTAGCAATGATCAACAACCAACTTGACAGAGCTTGAAGAATTTAAAAAGAATAATTTGCAAATATTGTACAATCCAGGTGTGCAAAGCTGTTAGAGACTTACCCGGAAAAACTCAAAGCTGTAATTGCTGCCAAAGGGGATTCTAACATGTATTGACTCGGGGTTGAATACTTATCTATTCAAGATATATTAGTGTTAAATTTTTTATACTTTTTTTCAAATGTTAGAATTTGTATTCCACTTGGACATTACAGACAATTTTGCGTAGATCATTGACAAAAAATGACAATTAAATCAATTTTAATCCCACTTTGTAACACAACAAAATGTGTTAAAAGTAAAAGGGTGTGAATGCTTTCTGAAGGCACTGTATCTGACTGACTGACAGTGCGTGTGTGGAGGAGGGTATAGTATTTCTGGGAGTATGTGACTGGGGGAGACAGATACAGTAGCTGTCCTCATTTTATTCCCCATCTGAAAATAACTCTGTAACTAGAACATGAAATTGTCATTTATGTCATTTCTTATTCATGCAGTCTGACTCACACACACAATGGCGGCTTATCGAGTTGTTTTGAATAATGCACACGTGAATAAAGCCACAGTATTTTAGAGTACAGCGTTGGCTGCAGCCCTATCGACCATCCTGTTGTCCCTGTGGATAATAATACATATGGTAAACACTGTCTACCTCCCGATGGTAAATAGTGTAGTGTCTACCTGTCTAGGGGGAAAACCCTCCACACAAGGATGAGGCTGACAATGCAAGGCGAAGGTAACATAAGGTCAGATTGTCAAGAGATTTAAGCACTATGTGGTTCGAGAACATCTGAGCTAAAGCCTCTGAGTCAGAACCCTCTCTCGCCCTCCCAGGTCAATACTGCAGTACGTTAAGATTTGTGAACATTCAGACTTGTTTGCCTTTGGCAGATAAGATGAGGTGAGTGCGAAAGAGCAGGTCCTTGGTGAATATCTGCTGTCAGGCAGATAAAGCAGGGAAAACAGACAGTTGTTTTTACTCCTGCAACTCCTCGTATCGGCATTTCTTCTAAAAAAGTTTGCATTTGCTGAAACCCCCTTTGAAGGTAGCAGAAATCCCAAAGACCATAAGTTATTACATTTACTTACGCTCAACCACAAGTCTTGTAATTCTTGCAAGAATATTCTCTGGACTTTTTTTCAAATATTTCTGATTTCTCTTACCTTCCTGTCAAGAACATCACTCTCTTTTGAGACAGGATATTGAGTGTACTGTATTATGTTGGTGTTCTTGGGCAGGGTGATTAAGTAACCTGGCCTTAGCAAGAAGTAGGTGTGATGCAAACTCTTGTAACACTGATTCATCCGAACACCACGCTTGGACTCCAGCCAAGCCTCCGAGCTCCAGACAAGCCGTGAAGAAGGCAACCTAGGCTGGCTGTGGTTCTGCAGGCAACAGTGAATTGTTCTGCTCTAACTAACTCCACAGTAATAATCCTCCCAATCCTTCTGCATGAATAGTATCTGATTGACAGTCCCTCTCCTTGACAAATAAACTCTCTCTGGGCCCAATAAGATTGCAATGATTAGCTTCTCCGGTGGCTGAAGTAGGAGATGGGAACTGGCAGCCCCACCATCGTTGGAAAGGCAGGCCTGCATGACTAAGGAGTTTGAGGAGGTCTAAATGTTATTTATTTCCGCAAAGAGAAAACCTAGTCTGTTCTCCTAATGCTTATGTGGAAGATGTGTATGTGACTATTCTTGCTTTGTTAACTCAGAACAGGTATAATTAAATAATATGTTTTCAGACTTTAAAAGATTGCTCTGGAAGTGTTATGTGCATGTGTGTCTGCGTTTGGAATTGCATTATACAGATGTAGGATTTTCATTTGAGCCAGTTTGCTACAGCAGGAAAATAACCCTGCAGCAACAGGTAATGTGAATTATTATGTTCATTATTATTAATGGGCATTTTTGTAGGGGTTCGGGTTGATACTGCTGGCCTTCCTATCGACCCAGTAAGGCCAGCAGGCTAGTCTCATTTATTGCTATGTAACTGTTATGAAAGTTGTATTGTCAATTAGTTTTGTATTTAAACGCCACTTTAAACGTGTACATGACACTGCAACAACATTTCCCCATGGGGACAATAAAGTCAGTAAAGTAAAGATACATTCTTTGTAAGAGAAAATCTCAAAATGGAAATTACAAACTTCAGAAGCTTTTTTAAACCTCAAATACACAACAAGTATTACATTTCCTGTATTGCAGGAAAGTTCTCCTGCAACAGGGTGATCAAATTAAGATCCTACATCTGTATTTTCATGAGTTCTTTGAACAGTGGGGGGTCAAAGAGGAGGCCATAATATCTGTAAAATGCCCAAAATAACATAACTAGCTTTTGCAAAGTCAAAAAATTACCTTTGCTAAAAGATTGTGCAACATACCACAGAGCTAATTCCCTAACCTTACCCACAAAATGTGTATTGATACACAAACTAATAGAATGTTTTCACAAAACATGAAAAGCATACCAAGCATCATCAAACAAATTGTTGATCTCTCCTCTATTATGGAAAATATCTCAATCCCCAAACTCATTGCAGATTAAGCCATGCATACTCACTGGCCAGGCCTATCCCTGACTCCATAGCCTCAATCAAGCTGCTGCTAAATTCTGCTGCTAAATTCTGCCATCCCATGGGAAGGATATGGAAATGGGTTCCCACAACAAGCTGCAGCTTTCAAGGACTTTCTCTCCACGTTCCTGCTCCAGCTCCAAACAACTTATCTCTCAGTCTCTCTCTCTCTCTATCTCACCCAGTTTGTACCATTCCTCCGCTTATCTGATTTATAATTTTCTTTCAAACATAGTGTTAGAGGCACAATACATGATATTTTACCTTTTTATATTGAGTTCTAACAACCACACTATGGGCAATGGCCTGTTTTGATCCAATTCTTTGGATCATCTTTTTTTTAAAGGAGCCCTGCAAACACGGTAGAGGGAGATGATGACAGTACATTTGATTCAGTGGTGTAAAGTATACTGAACAAAAATATAAACACAACATGCAACCATTTCAAAGATTTTACTGAGTTTCAGTTCATATAATGAAATCAGTCAATTTAAATCAAATCATTAGGCCCTAATCTCCGGATTTCACGACTGGAAATACAGATATGCATCTGTTGGTCACAGATACCTTTAAAAAAAAGTAGGGGCGTAGATAAAAAAACGAGTCAGTATCTGTTGTGACCAGCATTTGCCTCATGCAGCATGACACATCTCCTTTACATAGAGTTCATCAGGCTGTTGATTGTGGCCTGTGGAATGTTGTCCCACTCCTCTTCAATGGCTACGCAAAGTTGCTGGATATTGGTGGAAAGTGGAACACGTAGTCGTACACATCTATCTAGAGCATCCCAAACATACTTAATGGGTGACATCTGGTAAGTATGCAGGCCATGGAAGAACTGGGACATTTTCAGCTTCCAGGAATTATCTACAATCCTTGCGACATCGTGCATTATCATGCTGAAACATGAGGTGATGGCGGCAGATGAATGGCACGACAATGGGCCTCAGGATCTTGTCACGGTATCTCTGTGCTTTCAAATTGACATTGATAAAATGCAATTATGTTTGTTGTCCGTAGCTTATACCTGCCCATACCATAACCCCACCGCCACAATGGGGCACTCTGTTCACAATGTTGACATCAGAAAACCGCCCACACGATGCCATATACGTTGTCTGTGGTTGGACGTATTGCCAAATTCTCTAAATGACATTGGAGGTGGCTTATGGTAGAGAAATTAACATTCAATTCTCTGGCAACAGCTCTGGTGGACATGACAAAACTGCACATTTTAGTGTGACCTTTATTGTCCCCAGCACAAGGTGCACCTGTGTAATGATTATGTTGTTTGATCAGCTTCTTGATTTGCCACACTTCTCAGGTGGATGGATTATTTTGGCAAAGTAGAAATGCTCACTAACAGGGATCTAAACAAATTTGTGTACAACATTTGAGATAAATAAGCTTTTTTACACATGGACCATTTCTGGGATCTTTTATTTCAGCTCATGAAACATGGGACCAACACTTTATATGTTGCACGAGCCTTGGCATGTGTGAGACGGAATGTCTCATAGGAGCAGGAGCCTATCTCCTGTTTCTGTAGCATGAGGCAGTTTGATATACAAGTACATTTTTTTAATTTTTTTATTTAACCTTTATTTAACTAGGTAGGCCAGTTGAGAACAAGTTCTCATTTACAACTGCGGCCTGGCCAAGATAAAGCAAAGTAGTGCGACAAAAACAACAACACAGAGTTACACATGGGATAAACAAACGTACAGTCAATAACACAATAGAAAAATCTATACACAGTGTGTGCATATTAAGTAAGATAAGGGAGGTAAGGCAATAAATAGGCCAGTGTGGCAAAATAATTACAATTTAGCATTAACACTGGAGTGATAGATGTGCAGATGATGATGTGCAAGTAGAGATGCTGGGGTGCAAAAGAGCAACAAAAAAATATATATATGGTGGTGAGGTAGTTGGGTGGGCTATTTACAGATGGGCTGTGTACAGGTGCAGTGATCGGTAAGCTGCTCTGACAGCTGATGCTGTCAGTCTATAGTATCTCATAGCCTGGTGTAAAGTACTTAAGTAAAACTACTTTAAAGTACTACTGAAGTAGTTTTTTGGAGTATCTGTAATTACTTTTTATATTTTTGATTACTTTTACTTTTACTTCACTACATTCCTAATGAAAAGGATGTACTTTTTACTACATACATTTTCCCTGACACCCAAAACTACTTGTTACATTTTGAATGCTTAGCAGGACAGGAAAATGGTCCAATTCATGCACTTATCAAGAGAACATCCCTCATCATCCATACGGCCTCTGATCTGGCGTACTCACTAAAGACAAATGCTTCGTTTGTAAATTATTTCTGAGTGTTGGAGTGTGCCCCTGGGTATCCGTAAATAAAAATAGCAAATACAATTGTGCTGTCTGGTTTGCTAAATATAAGGAATTTGAAATTATTTATACTATATTTTAGCAATTACATTTACTTTTGATACTTAAGTATATTTAAAACCAAATACTTTTAGACTTTTATTCAAGTAGTATTTTACTGGGTGACTCACTTTTACTTGAGTCATTTTCTAGCAAGGTATCTTTACTTTTAGTCAAGTTTGACAATTTGATACTTTTTCCCCCACTGATTTGATTCAGGAGCATGGCACTCTAAAGAGATTTCCATTTAGCACTGACACAGAAAATCTATCCCACCATGCCATAAATGTGCCACTGCCTGTACTGTGACATCCACATCCTCCCATCTCCAGGCAGCTTCGGCCCAGGCTGTAGCGGAGAAAAGCCACTGTGGCTGACAGCTCCACTCTCACTCAGTCACAGGGATTGAACTGATAAAGGGATCATATCTAACCCCGAAGGACAGCCGTGTCACAGCCATGACACAATGCTGCATGATCTCCCCTCATGCCCAATGGCTGACCGTGGAAATAGTTATCATAAGAAAACAAAGACAAAAGTTACACAAAGATCGTCCAGTAGTGACCTCTGAAAGTTAAACAGTTATGTTAAAATCACTGCCTTGGTTAGAGTGAATCCTGACAGGGAAACCAGAATGCTGCCTTTTCTTCCACACGACGTAGTCTTTGGTCACTTGTAACCATATGGAAAGGAATATCCTTAGAGGATATGTACTTTTTCTGGATCTTATACACCCTAGAGCCTGGATTCTTCCCAGAGATTCCTACTGATATACAGTGGGAATGGAGAGTTGGAGCTTTGTCATAAACTTTAACTGAGCTGAAGTTGTAAACAGAATGCTATCAATCACTGGTTGAAAAAAAGGTGCTAGTTGCGAATGGCACTACAATGGATAGCTGCCGTTTTACGGGCTACTGACCACTTTTTTTGTACATTATGTTCCGCCATCATTTCTATGACCGAAAAGAGCTTCTGAACATCAGAACAGTGATCACTAAACTCGATTTGGATTAATATTTCTACTTCAATTAGTCGGTGGCGCAAGACATACTGCTCACCCCAAACCAGGCCCTAATCCTGACACTCGGAAAAGGAAGAGATGGCGTAAGACAGGTCGACGTGCAAGCACCCTGACGAAACTACGTCGGCGAGTAAATAAACAGCCTCTACCCTCCATTCCACTGGCGAACATACAATCACTATAAAACAAACTGGATGAGCTCCGTTCGAGACTATCCTATCAACAGGAAAGGAAGAAATGTAATATCCTATGTTTATCAGAATTGTGACATGGATTTCTATTTTTTATTTTTTATTTCACCTTTATTTAACCAGGTAGGCTAGTTGAGAACAAGTTCTCATTTACAACTGCGACCTGGCCAAGATAAAGCAAAGCAGTGCGACACAAACAACAACACAGAGTTACACATGGAATAAACAAGTTTACAGTCAATAACACAATAGAAAAAAAGAAAGTCTATATACAGTGTGTGCAAATGGCGTGAGGAGGTAAGGCAATAAATAGGCCATAGTAGAAAGTAATTTCAATTTAGCAAATTAACACTGGAGTGATAGATGTGCAGATGATGATGTGCAAGTAGAAATACTGGTGTGCAAAAGAGCTGAAAAGTACATAAAAACAATATGGGGATGAGGTAGGTAGATTGGATGGGCTTTTTACAGATGGGCTATGTAATGCTGCAGCGATCTGTTAGCTGCTCAGATAGCTGATGTTTAAAGTTAGTGAGGGAAATATAAGTCTCCAGCTTCAGCGATTTTTGCAATTCGTTCCAGTCATTGGCAGCAGATAACTGGAAGGAAAGGCGGCCAAAGGAGGTGCTGGCTTTGGGGATGACCAGTGAGATATACCTACTGGAGCTCGTGCTACGCATGGGTGTTGTTATCATGACCAGTGAGCTGAGATAAGGCGGAGCTTTACCTAGCAAAGACTTATAGATGACCTGGAGCCAGTGGGTCTGGCGATGAATATGTAGCGAGGGCCAGCCGATTAGAGCACACAAGTCGCAGTGGTGGGTGGTATATGGGGCTTTGGTGACAACACGGAAGACACTGTGATAGACTGCATCCAGTTTGCTGAGTAGAGTGTTGGAGGCTATTTTGTAAATGACATCGCCGAAGTCGAGGATCGGTAGAATGGTCAGTTTTACTAGGGTATGTTTGGCGGCGTGAGTGAAGGAGCCTTTGTTGCAGATTAGAAAGCCGATTCTAGATTTAATTTTGGATTGGAGATGTTTAATTTGAGGTAGAGTTTAGAGTCTAGAAGGAGAGTTTACTGCTGTCCACATATACAAGTCAGAACCGTCCAGAGTAGTGATGCTAGTCGGGCGGGCGGGGCAGCGAACGGTTGAAGAGCATGCATTTAGTTTTACTAGTATTTAAGAGCAGTTGGAGGCCACAGAAGGAGTGTTGTATGGCATTGAAGCTCGTTTGGAGGTTTGTTAACACAGTGTCCAAAGAAGGGCCAGATGTATACAGAATGGTGTCGTCTGCATAGAGGTGGATTAGTGAATCACTCACAGAAAGAGCGACATCGTTGATATATACAGAGAAAAGAGTCGGCCTGAGAATTGAACCCTGTGGTAGAGACTGCCAGAGGTCCGGACAACAGGCCCTCCGATTTGACACACTGAACTCTGTCTGAGAAGTAGTTGGTGAACCAGGCGAGGCAGTCATTTGAGAAACCAAGGCTGTTGTGTCTGCCGATAAGAATACGGTGATTGACAGAGTCGAAAGCCTTGGCCAGGTCAATGAAGACGGCTGCACAGTACAATCTTTTATCGATGGCTGTTATGATATCATTTAGTACCTTGAGCGTGGTTGAGGTGCACCCGTTACCAGCTCAGAAACCGGATTTCACAGTGGAGAAGGTATGGTGGGATTCGAAATGGTCAGTGATCTGTTTATTAACTTGGCTTTCGAAGACTTTAGAAAGGCAGGGCAGGATGGATATAGGTCTTTAACAGTTTGGGTCTAGAGTGTCACCCCCTTTGAAGAGGGGGATGACCGCGGCAACTTTCCAATCTTTCGGGATCTCAGACTATACGAAAGAGAGGTTGAACAGACTGGTAATAGGAGTTGCAACAACGGCAGCGAATAATTTTAGAAAGAGAGGGTCCAGATTGTCTAGCCCAGCTGATTTGTACGGGTCCATGTTTTGCAGCTCTTTCAGAACATCTGCTATTTGGATTTGGGTGAAGGAGAAATGGGGAGGCTTTGTCAAGTAGCTGCGGGGGGTGCGGAGCTGTTGGCCGGGGTTGGGGTAGCCAGGAGGAAAGCATGGCAAGCCGTAGAGAAATGCTTATTGAAATTCTCTATTATCGTGGATTTATCGGTGGTGACAGTGTTACCTCGCCTCAGTGCAGTGGGCAGCTACAGCTTGTTATCCATGGACTTTACAGTGTCCCAAAACTTTTTGGAGTTAGAGCTACAGGAAGCACATTTCTGTTTGACAAAGCTAGCCTTTGCTTTCCTAACTGACTGCGTGTATTGGTTCCTGACTTCCCTGAACAGTTGCATATTGCGGGGACTATTCGATGCTATTGCAGTCTGCCACAGGACGTTTTTGTGCTGGTCAAGGGCAGTCAGGTCTGGAGTGAACCAAGGACTATTTCTGTTCTTAGATGTACATTTTTTGAAAGGGGCATGCTTATTTAAGATGGTGAGGAAATTACTTTTAAAGAACGACCAGGCATCCTCGACTGATGGGATGAGGTCAATATCCTTCCAGGATACCCAGCCGGGCCAGGTCGATTAGAAAGGCCTGCTCACAGAAGTGTTTTAGGGAGCGTTTGACAGTGATGAGGGGTAGCCCTGTTTCCCACTTTCTGTTGTGGGATCTTGTCTATGTGTAGTTGCCTGTCAGCACTCGTTTGTATAGCTTCACGTTTCGTTTTGTTATTTTGTTAGTTTGTTCAGTGTTCATTCTTTAAATAAATAAGAATGTACGCATACTACGCTGCGCCTTGGTACGATACTTATAACGAAAGTGATACTTAGGGAGGAGGCTTCTGATGTTAACATGCATGAAACCAAGGCTTTTTCGGTTACAGAAGTCAACAAATGAGAGTGCCTAGGGACACACAGGGCCTGGCTTAACCTCCACATCACCCGAGGAAAAGAGGAGGAGTAGGATGAGGGTACTGCTAAAGGCTATCAAAACTGGTCGTCTGATGCATTTGGGACAGAAAATAAAAGGAGCATATTTCTGGGCGTGGTAGAATAGATTCAGAGCATAATGTACAGACAGTGGTATGGTGGGGTGCGGGTACAGTGGAGGTAAACCCAGGCATTGTGTGACGATAAGAGAGGTTGCATCTCTGGACGTACTAGTTATGCTGGGTGAGGTCACCGCATGTATGGGAGGTGGGACAAAGGAGGTGGCTGAGGCATGTTGAGTGGGACTAGGAGCTCCGCAGTAAACTAAAACAATGATAACTATCCTAAACAACAATATACAAGGCATATTGACATTTGAGAGACATAAAGCGAGGCATAAAGCAATCATAGATGTTGATTGGGAGAGCTAGCTAAGACAACTGGTAAGACAACAACAACTAATCAGCTAAGACAACAACAACAGGTAAAATGGCAATGAATGGGCAGAGAGGGTCAGTTAACTACACACAGGGCCTGAGTTCGAGGCTGGGGCCGACAGATAAACAAAAAATAAACAAAATGGAGTACCGTGATTAATGAACAGTCCAGCAGGCATCAACTATGTAGCCAGGTGATCATAGGGTCCAATATACATCTAGCTGGTTTTTCTTTGCATTGGCAGGACCAAACAGCAGCTTCGGGTAAGCTCAAGGGGGAGGTGTGTGTCTCTTTGTTAACAACAGCTGTTGCGGAATCTGTATATTAAGGACGTCTCAAGGTTCTGCTCGCCCGAGTTAGAATACCTCATAATAAGCTGTAAACCATACTATTTACCACCACAAACCGATGCTGGCACTAAGACCACAGTCAAAGAGCTGTATAGAGCCATAAGCAACCAAGAACATGCTCATCCAATGCTCCTAGTGGCCGTTGATTTTAAAGGCCATGTTGCAAGTAAAATTTGCCAATACAAATATAATATACACCACTTCTTCGACCCCCCCCCAGTAAGCAACGCCCCCTCAAGTGCGTGACGCAGCCTATGATTTTGCATGTGACGATCGTTCAGTTGAAGACTCTGGAGCTGACTGGGGACAACATCTGGAGAAGAAACCATTTCTACAAACAAGTAGATATTACTTCTCAGCCTGAAGTACTAGAATAAAACCTAAATGATCTGCTTGAAAGTAATTGTCTCCTTTTATGTTTACATAATTTTAGGGGGGGGGTAAATGCATGAACATGGCATTGCTAGCTGGCTTCTGACTTACTCATCCTACTTCACTAGCAACTGGCAAGCTGTATCAGGCAGCTTTAGATGCGAGGGGAAAACAAATATATTTGCTAGCTATCCATCTGATTGATAAAGTTGATAACAAATGCCAATAGCTAGCTAGCTAGCTAGAAACTGTTGGGGGAAAGCTTTCTAACGTTACCAAACTTACACCATCAGTCTCTGAGTTCACCTTCGCTAGCTAGCTGTTTAAGTGCAATGAATCTAGTTTTCAAAAAAATTCCTACTCTGAAGACAATTTGTTAATACGGGCCCCGGAAGAAAGCTGTTGCCCAATAGCTTGCACAGCAGTCGTTTCACAACAGGACCCTGGAGGTATTACAGTCAATGCTTATGAACTAAATATTGTATGTGAATTTCCATATGTGACTCATTTCAGGAAACTAGGTGTATGTTGCACATCACTACTTCACAGGAGCGGCATTTGAACGTAAACATTAACTTGTAAAAACTTGTATTCCATATATATCAATGACACTAATTGTTGAATTGTTCAGCAACATCTGCAGCAGTTGCAGTCGGTGACATTTAAGATGAGGGAGGACGATATTTTGTTATGAGCGTGGCCTTATTTCTATTACAGTCTATTGGATGGCTGTCATTCATATTCCATTCAATCAGCTCAATGTAACATCGATAGGTTTATGTTACTACATGATACTAAAATGTTCCCTAGACCTATCATGAGGTTGCTACAACCTAGCCTTTGAATTATAGTTTACAACGTAGATGCACAGGTCGAGAGAAAAATTAAGAGTAATCAAGGTGACAGACAGTGACACATTCAATACCGCCTTGAACACTCTTGCCTGCATCTAGCTGATCTAGGGTGTAATCATTAGTCCAACAGTTGCAAAGAAGAGTTTCTGTTGAACAAATTCAGGTATGCTTATCTCTGTTTCATTCCGTTTTCTTTGTTTAAGAAACATTTTTCAACAGAATCAGCCGGAATGAATACACCCTTGATCACGTTCAACCACAGTTCACTTTCATAGCAGCCATAAAAAAACAGCATGATCATTTTGCTCGTTGTAGGATTCCTTCTCGCATCTACGCACTCTCCTCCTCTTACCTTTTCGCTTCGCTTGTGGACTTCAGTGCACAACACATCAGCTGTCTGTGACCAGGCGAAAAAACCTTTCCAAGCCAAACCTTCACATCATCACCGTTATTCACTATACACAGCCTACATTGTTAATGTCACTAAATTAGCTAACGTCAAAGCTAGTCAACATAGCTACTAGCTAATCATGAAGTACAGTGTACAGTCAGCAAGCAGTTTAGCAGTTACACTGGCTGACCCCTTTGGCAATAAATTAACAAAACCAAAAGCTTACCTTGACTTGGAAGAGTTTCAGTGTTGGATAGCCATAGCCAGCTAGCTAACATAGTATCCCTATCTGTTTCGAGCCAGTTGTTTGAGTAGGCTAAATTACCAAGCTGGATTAGATAGCTAAGTAAGTGAAAGTTAATTAAAAATAAATGAAATATAGCTAGCTCTCTCTTTCTCTCGCCACTGCTTCTCCTTACATTTTTAAGAAATGAATTTGTTCAAAACAGTTCAACTATTGTCTTTCTATCTCTTTGAGTCAACTACCCACCACATTGTATGCACTGCAGTGCTAGCTTGCTGTAGCTGATGCTTTCAGTACTAGATTCATTCTCTTATCCTTTCATTGAGTGAACAACATGTCAGTTCATGCTGCAAGAGCTCTGATAGGTTGGAGGATGTCCTCCAGAAGTCGTCATGTTAACTGTGTAAGTCTATGGAAGGAATGAGAACCATAAGCCTCCTAGGTTTTGTATTGTAGTCAATGTTCCCAGAGGACGACAGAAAATAGCTGTCCTCCGGCTACACCATGGTGCTACCCCAGATAGTGCTGTTGAGGCTACTGTAGGCCTTCATTGTCAAACAGTGTATTTTAATCAGTTATTTGTTCACGTGAATATATTTAGTATAGTTTTATTTAAAAAATATATATATATTATAATCTTTTCTTTTTTTTGTACTTTTACCCCTTTTTTTCTCCCCAATTTCATGATATCCAATTGGTAGTTACAGTCTTGTCCCATCGCTGCAACTCCCCTACAGACTCGGGAGAGGCAAAGGTCGAGAGCCATGCGTCCTCCGAAACACAACCATGTCAAGCCGCCAGAAGCACCAATGTGTCTGTAGTGACACCTCAAGCACTGTGAGGAGTAAAAAAGTGTTTTTCTTCCTGAAATTCACTGAGTAGGATGGTCCTCCTCTGAGGAGCCTCCACTGCTCGACACACAGAAATGCATTCAAATCTCTCCCTCGCCCTCCATTTGGCAAATCTGACCATAACTCTATCCTCCTCATTCCTGCTTACAAGCAAAAACTCAGGAAGTACCAGTGAAGAACTCAATGCGGAAGTGGTCCAAAAAAGCGATGCTAAACTACAGGTTTTGTTAGCACAGACTGGAATATGATCCGGGATTCATCCGATGGCATTGGAGGAGTTTACCACATCAGTCACCGGCTTCATTACTAAGTACATCAACAATGTCATCCCCACAGTGACCATACGTACATATCCCATCCAGAAGCCATGCATTACAGGCAACATCCGCACTGAGCTAAAGGCTACAGCTGCCGCTTTCAAGGAGCGGGACACTAATCTGGATACTTATAAGAAACTACCTCAGATGAGCCATCAAACAGTCAACATGTCAATACAGGACTATGATCGAATCCGCTCTGATGCTTGTTGGATATGGCAGGGCTTGTAAACTATCCCGGATTACAAAAAGAAACCCAGCCGCGAGCTGCCCAGTGACGTGAGCCTACTAGATAAGCTAAATTCCTTCTATGGGTGTTCCGGACGACTGTGTGATCATGCTCTTTAACCTTTCTATGACCCAGTCTGTAATACCTTCATGTTTAAAGTTGACCACCATATTCCCTGTGCACAAGAACGCCAAGGTAACCTGTCTAAATGATTATCGCCCCGTAGCACTCACATACAGTGGGGAGAACAAGTATTTGATACACTGCCGATTTTGCAGGTTTTCCTACTTACAAAGCATGTAGAGGTCTGTAATTTCTACCATAGGTACACTTCAACTGTGAGAGACGGAATCTAAAAATCCAGAAAATCACATTGTATGATTTTTAAGTAATTAATTTGCATTTTATTGCATGACATAAGTATTTGATAACCTACCAACCAGTAAGAATTCCGGCTCTCACAGACCTGTTTTTCTTTAAGAAGCCCTCCTGTTCTCCACTCATTACCTGTATTAACTGCACCTATTTGAACTCGTTACCTGTATAAAAGACACCTGTCCACACACTCAATCAAACAGACTCCAACCTCTCCACAATGGCCCAGACCAGAAGACTGTGTAAGGACATCAGGGATAAAATTGTAGACCTGCACAAGGCTGGATGGGGCTACAGGACAATAGGCAAGCAGGTTGGTGAGAAGGTAACAACTGTTGGCGCAATTATTAGAAAATGGAAGAAGTTCAAGATGACGGTCAATCACCCTCGGTGGGGCTCCATGCAAGATCTCACCTCGTGGGGCATCAATGATCATGAGGAAGGTGAGGGATCAGCCCAGAACTACACGGCAGGACCTGGTCAATGACCTGAAGAGAGCTGGGACCACAGTCTCAAAGAACCATTAGTAACACACTACGCCGTCATGGATTAAAATCCTGCAGCGCATGCAAGGTCCCCCTGCTCAAGCCAGCGCATGTCCAGGCCCGTCTGAAGTTTGCCAATGACCATCTGGATGATCCAGAGGAGGAAGTCATGTGGTCTGATGAGACAAAAATTTAGCTTTTGGTCTAAACTCCACTCGCCGTGTTGGAGAAGAAAGAAGGATGAGTACAACCCCAAGAACACCATCCCAACCGTGAAGCATGGAGGTGGAAACATCATTCTTGGGGATGCTTTTCTGCAAAGGGGACAGGACGACTGCACCGTATGAGGGGAGGATGGATGGGGCCATGTATCGCGAGATCTTGGCCAACAACCTCCTTCCCTCAGTAAGAGCATTGAAGATGGGTCGTGGCTGGGTCTTTCAGCATGACAACGACCCGAAACACCACAGCCAGGGCAACTAAGGAGTGGCTCCGTAAGAAGCATCTCAAGGTCCTGGAATGGCCTAGCTAGTCTCCAGACCTGAACCCAATAGAAAATCTTTGGAGGGAGCTGAAAGTCCGTATTGCCCAGCGACACCCCGAAACCTGAAGGATCTGGAGAAGGTCTGTATGGAGGAGTGGGCCAAAATCCCTGCTGCAGTGTGTGCAAACCTGGTCAAGAACTACAGGAAACGTATGATCTCTGTAATTGCAAACAAAAGTTTCTGTACCAAATATTAAGTTCTGCTTTTCTGATGTATCAAATACTTATGTCATGCAATAAAATGCAAATTAATTACTTAAAAATCATACAATGTGATTTTCTGGATTTTTGTTTTAGATTCCGTCTCTCACAGTTGAAGTGTACCTATGATAAAAAATTACAGACCTCTACATGCTTTGTAAGTAGGAAAACCTGCAAAATCGTCAGTGTATCAAATACTTGTTCTCCCCACTGTATTTAGCCATGAAATGTTTTGAAATGCTGGTCATGGCTCACATCAGCGCTATTATTCCAGACACCATGGACCCACTCCAATTCGCATACCGCCCCAACAGATAGACAGATGACGCAATCTCTATTACCCTCCACACTGCCCTGTCCCACACTGCCCTGTCCCATACAGACAAGTTATATTTGCATGATTTAGCTATTCATTCATAATGAATTCATCATTAACGTTTGCTTCATTCATGTGACCGACCAATACTGGGTCATGCATGTGACAGAGCAATACCTGAGACCTTGAAACTGAGACATCTTTTGTTCTCAAAACAAGGGTCTGGGTGTACTGCCAAATTGCAAATACTAATAGTGAGGGTTCGTTCAATAAGTCACTTGCATGAACACAGAAAACGGTTATTAGAAAAGCACAAACATAGAACACAGAAATGTGTAAATAGAAAAGCACCAACATAACATTTTCCATCACATTCTCCAAGCTCATCACTAAGCTAAGGACCCTGGGACTGAACACCTCCCTCTGCAACTGGATCCTGGTCTTCCTGACGGGCATCCCCCAGGTGGTGAGGGTAGGCAACAACAGATCTGCCACGCTGACCCTCAACACGGGGGCCCATCAGGAGTGCGTGCTTAGTCCCCTCCTGTACTCCCTGTTCACCAAGATATTGTTACGCATTGTGTATTTATTATTACTTGAATTATTATTTTCTATTATTTCTCTATTTTCTTTCTCTCTGCATTGTGGGGAAGGGCCTGTAAGTAAGTATTTCACTGTTAGTCTACACCTGTTGTTTACAAAGCATGTGACAAATATATATATATATTTTTTTTTTTGCTGTGATATGGCTCTGAGGAGCTTCTCTCTAAGGGTCCATAGCCTTCCAATGGTTTATCTATCTCTGACTCTCTCTTCACCTCTCAACCAGCAGCTCTCTCCACTGTGGCCTTGGCCCTCATCCTCTGGAGCTGGTCTGGTGGAGTCTGGCCATTCCCTGGTTCACCCCGCTGCCTTGGCCTGGACTAGTGGTGGATAAAGAGCAGATGCAAAGAAGAGCTCATTGGTCGCATAACTGGGCCATGGCATGTTGACCCAGGGCTAAACTATGTCAAGTCTGTGTGCATGCCTGCATGTGAGTGCTTGTGAGAGTGTCTCTGTGTATATGTATTAGCAAGTGTACGATAGTTGTAAACATGTACAGTTGAAGTCGGAAGTTTCCATACACTTAGGTTGGAGTCATTTAAACTAATTTTTCAACCACTCCACAAATTTCTTGTTAACAAACTATAGTCTTGGCAAGTCGGTTAGGACATCTACTTTGTGCATGACACAAAGTAATTTTTCCAACGATTGTTTACAGACAGATTATTTCACTTATAATTCACTGTATCACAATCCCAGTGGGTCAGAAGTTTACATACACTAAGTTGACTGTGCCTTTAAACAGCTTGGAATTCCAGAAATCATTTGAGTCAATTGGACGTGTACCTGTAGATGTATTTCAAGGCCTACCTTCAAACTCAGTGCCTCTTTGCTTGACATCATGGGAAAATCAAAAGAAATCAGCCAAGACCTCAGAATAAAAATTGTAGACCTCCACATGCCTGGTTCATCCTTGGGAGCAATTTCCAAATGCCTAAAGGTATCACGTTCATCTGTACAAACAACAGTACGCAAGTATAAACACCATGGGACTATGCAGCCGTCATACCGCTCAGGAAGGAGGAAGGAACGTACTTTGGTGCGAAAAGTGCAAATCAATCCCAGAACAACAGCAAAGGACCTTGYGAAGATACTGGAGGAAAGAGGTACAAAAGTATCTATATCCACAGTAAAACAAGTCCTTTGTCGACATAACCTGAAAAGCCGCTCAGCAAGGAAGAAGCCACTGCTCCAAAACAGCCATAAAAAAGCCAGACTACGGTTTGCAACTGCACATGGGGACAAAGATCGTACTTTTTGGAGAAATGTCCTCTGGTCTGATGAAACAAAAATAGAACTGTTTGGCCATAATGACCATCGTTATGTTTGGAGGAAAAGGGGGATGCTTGCAAGCCGAAGAACACCATCCCACCCGTGAAGCATGGGAGTGGCAACATCATGTTGTGGGGGTGCTTTGCAGCAGGAGGGACTGGTGCACTTCACAAAATAGATGGCTTCATGAGGGAGGAAAATTATGTGGATATATTGAAGCAACATCTCAAGACATAAGTCAGGAAGTTAAAGCTTGGTCGCAAATGGGTCTTCCAAATGGACAATGACCCCAAGCATAACTCCAGAGTTGTGGCAAAATGGGTTAAGGACAACAAAGTCCAGGTATTGGAGTGGCCATCACAAAGCCCTGACCTCAATCCTATAGAAATCTTGTGTGCAGAACTGAAAAAGGGTGTGTGAGCAAGGAGTCCTACAAACCTGACTCAGTTACACCAGCTCTGTCAGGAGGAATGGTACAAAATTCACCCAACTTATTGTGTGAAGCTTGTGGAAGGCTACCCGAAACGTTTGACCCAAGTTAAACAATTTAAAGGCAATTCTACCAAATACTAATTGAGTGTATGTAAACTGCTGACCCCCTGGGAATGTGATGAAAGAAATAAAAGCTGAAATAAATAATTATCTTTACTATTATTCTGACATTTCACATTCTTAAAATAAAGTGGTGATCCTAAACTGAGTTTAAATGTATTTGGCTAAGGTGTATGTAAACTTCCGACTTCAACTGTATGTGTGGTAATGAGTGATTATTTTATTTATTTATTTGAGAAATAGACCCAAATAGCTAAAACAAATTCTGCATAAGGAGCGGCCATCCTGAGACTGTAGCAGCATGAGGAGGGACCACAGTTTGATATCCTGTCTGAAGTTCCGCTCCCCAATAGAAAGGAACACAGCAGCGACGTTGGCTGACTGGCACCATATGGTCTCTCTGTTCTACCAGCTGGGCTCAGTTCTGTGTGGCTCAATTTCAATGCTTAGTCCTCTGAAAACAAAACACGGAGCTACTCAACTGCAGCTAGGATGACAATGCATTCTTGGGAGAGAGAATGTTTGTATAATAATAGTACAACTCCATTCCCATAAGATTTGCTTTACAGCATGTTTAATTGAGTGGTCTCGTTCTCAAATAAACGTTTCACCCATTTCCAATTGGTATGATAACTGCTACAGCACTGCTATAAATGAGCACATTGCTCTAGACATATTTTACAGTACAGTACAGTGCTCCTATCCGTTCTGTCTTAGTGTGCAGTTTCTTAGCAGTAACACCTGTCCAGTTCTCCTCCTCCCATTATTTAATTTCCACTCACCCGGGCTTCTCCTGCCAGTGACAATCATTAGATCAGTAAATGTCAGCGTTAGATTCATATCCTGGCCCAAGCTGTCGCTCTGCTCTGCTCTGCTCAGGAAGAACAGCCGGCTGGCCTTTGGCGACGGAACCAGTCATTTCCTCCACTCGAAGTGTCTGGTTAGGGGATATATTTCAGCAGAGAGGTTCGGTACTTCTCAGTTAGACCCATATGCAGAGATTGAAGGAAAGGGAGTGGTACTTTGTAGCATAGATGTGGATGCATGCAACAGGAAGATGCTGAGGGGAGGACAGCTCATAATATAGCTGGAATGGAGTGAATTGAATTGTATCAAAAACATGGAAACCATGTGTTTGATGTATTTGATACCATTCCACTCATTCCGCTTCAGCCATTACCACGAGCCCGTCCTCCCCAATTAAGATGCCACCAACCTCCTGTGGTATGTGCGTGCTAACATACAGATGTAGGATCTTAATTTGATCACTCACACTTTGAGTTTTAAAAAGGCTTCTAAGGTTTGTAATTTCCACATTGAATTTCAGACTTGATATGCCTTAAAGAAAAATGTGACAACCGCTACAAAAATGTCCAGTAATTAAAATACACAAAATAATTAACATTTACTGTTGCTATAGGATTATTTTCCTGCTGTAGAAAACGGACTCAAATTAAGATCCTACATCTGTAGTGTGGGTGTATGAGTGTATAATGCTAAATGTGTGCAGGCCAACACTGCCTGGTGTGTTTATGTGTTTGCCAACATGGATGCATGTACGTGCACTAGCATGTGTGTGTGTTTACCGGCACAGATGGGTGTTAATCATGTGTAGGGGACAGAAATAATGGCTCAGGTTAATACTTCTGATTAAGTGCCAGCTTGGCAGATGATGCCTGGCTTTGTTGAGCAGTGTTGAGTCAAGGCCCTTTTTGCCAGGTGGATTTTTCCAGGGAAGGATGCACATTGACATATCTGTTACGAATATCAATATGTCACAGCAATTTTTGTTTGACAGTATTTAAGCCATTTAAAATACTGATTGACTTTCATTCAGTGCTTTCATATAATTATTCACCTATCAATGATGAGGACCGCAGTCCCATTAGAGAGCATGTGTGCCAGTAAAATTACTGCTTGAGTGTCTGGTTTTAAATGTGCTGAAGTACAGTGGTGAAAAAGTACTCAATTGTCATACTTGAGTAAAAGTAAAAAGTACAAGTAAATGCTATTCATCAAATTCCTTATATTAAGCAAACCAGATGGCACAATTCCTTTTTTGGGGGGGGACAGCCAGGAGCACACTCCAACACTCCAACATAATTTACAAATGCAGTTTTTGTGTTTAGTAAGACCGCCACATCAGAGGCAGTAGGGATAACAACGCATTATATTAATAGCTGCATGAATTGGACCATATTGCTGTCCTGCCTGAGCATTCAATATGTAACAAGTACTTTTTGGTGTCAAGGAAAAATGTATGGGAGTAAATAGTACATATTTTATTTTGGAAGGTATTGGAGTAAAAGTAAAAGTTGTCAAGAATATAAACAGTAAAGTACAGATACCAAAAAAACGACTTAAGTAGTACTTCAAAGTATTTTTACTTAGTTACTTTACACCACTGGGAAATATCCATTATGTAGTTATTGTATCAATAGTTACAGTACGCTTCTCATGTAAACTAAAACATAATGTCACAGACTGGATATGCTTAGATAAGAATAATAAAGTTTAGTAATCGTTGCCACTTTCTTGTCTCTTTCAATGTGCATACAAAGTAAATTAGTTTTCAATTATACATTAACCCAATTCAGGTACCATTATTTATCATTGACCGCAAAGATGCTGATTTTACATTTTCTCCTTGAATAGGGGAGAGTGGTGTAAGTTTAGTTAAGCCACCCCTTGTTTCTAGGAAACCATACACTGAATTAGTCAGGTGACCAAATATTTAGGAAGAGGTCATCTTTTCATGGCGTCTGTGAAGGAAGAAAAAGTGGAAAAGGTACTTAGCAAGATAGGTCCAAGAAACAGATTTTCAAATCAAATGACTGAATTGTGTTATAGGTTTAATGATGCTTGTATCTAAATCAAAGTAGATTGTTTTAAGAATGTTTTATACTTCAGTTGGGGTCTCGATCAGCTACATTATGAGGTCGTAGACCTAGCATGAAAGTGTGCTTCCTTATAACTGTGTTGGCTAATATAGTCAAAAAGTTTGCCTTGGGGTGAATAGAGTCAATGGTCACCATACCCCATACCAAATGATGATTACAAGAGGAGAGAGAGAGGGAGATGCAGGAGATGAGATGAGATAGAGATCGGGTGAAAGAGAGTGCAGGAAAATGAAAGAGAGAGAAAGAGGGAGAGTGCAGGAGGAGGAGAGAGAAAGAGATTTGTGCTGGATTTGAGCTACTTTGCATATAGGATTTTTCTCATCACTGGAAGACCCCTACACAGCTGGAGTGAGAGAGTGATGAGAGGGCGTTCCTCGTGTGAACAACGAAACACAGACATCAACTAAATACTGGAGAAAAGATAAATGCTTACTACAGCACAGCAAGTGAAATGGAAGCATAAAACAACAAGGATTTTTTTAAATTTTATAACCTCCGTATTTGACTCACACATCCTACAAAATGCATCTCATAGAGGGGTACCACCAAGTTGACTCACAATGCAAAGCATCATTGAGCTCTCTGACTAGTTAGTACAACCTGAATAATACATAAAAATACAGAATTACATATACCACAACCTATATACCTTTAACCCTAATCCTAGAAGGAACCTGTAACCACTTTCCTCAAACAGAGAAGTGCCTGTAATCAGCAATTCGACATCAGAAAAGATAGGAAAGATAAACAAGAAACAAGCTAACGCTCCTTTACTTATAATTAGATGTTAATCTGTCTGAAAACTCGAATTACTGGCTTGTACGAGATTAGCAAAGAGCAAACCTGCAAATCCAATGAAAAGTCCTAGGGAGGATACATTAACAAACAAATCAAATGTGAACAGGTCTTGGCTCCCAGAAAAGTTGTCCAAGGCAAAGACATCAAGCTCCGTAACCACAAACCTCCTCTTGTATATTCCCATCTTCCCATCTAGGAATATTTTCTCGGCCCCAGCACTGCAGGAAATGCCAAACCACCAGCTGGATCCCAATGAGCCACTGTGCTTGAACCAGCTCTCTCATTTCTCTCTCCAAGAACCACAAATAGAAAAACTGAAAGAGATACTACACTAACTCTCTGATTGAGATGAAGGGTTAATTTCAGGGGCAATGTTTTTCAGTTCTGTAAAATGACAGGGGTTGTTTATGTATAATGTGCATAAGAGGCCATTATGGTTGCAAATCACTTGGGAAGTAGGACTCGTTCCTAGTGAGCACAGTGTTGAATCAATGATCTGCCTGTGCTGTAATCAATTTCCATAATGGCCCTTAAAGGCCATCAAAACCACATTCTAATTGAAAAATCCAATAAGAATTCAAGAGACACAATTATTAGAGAAAAGGCAGGTGGGAGTAGGGATTAAGTGGAATATAGTATGTGTCTGTCTTTTCTCAATGTACTCTTTCACAAAACAGATCTAAGTGAACACAGTAGTTGGTACCTTGGAGAGCTCCCAAGAAAGGAATGAGAAGCCTTCCGTTTAAATCTTTTTGGCCACCATTCAGCTTTTGTCCAATGGGAGCAAACACTCCAACAGGACTCATAAACAAATGTTGAGCTCCAGAAGGTGTGAATTAGCCCAGCAGTGTTCCCGTCCCCCCTCCTTCACATCCCCAAACCCACCATTCACAACACACCTCTTCTGGAAACCTCTACAACCTTCGAGTGTGCTAGATCAGCTGCCCTCAGTGAGAGGGAGACACTTAAAGGTAAGACAGGGGCCACAGTGCAGATGGCCGTGTTAAAACGCTTCTTGCAGGACACCGTCAGGATGATTAGGCTTTAGCCCTGTTGCTGCTGAGTGACAGATGTTTATCTTTTCCAGCCTTTGGCTCCCTGAGGTGGGCCTCTTGGATATACATACCCCTCCTGTCAGATGGGGGGGATCATAGTGGATGAATTGTGTGCTCTAGTTAAAGTGACAGCCATCCACTCCCTAATGTTGGTAGCCTAGTGGTTAGCGCATTGGGCCAGTAACCAAAAGGTTGCTGGATTGAATCCCTGAGCTGACAAGGTAAAAAGCTGTTATTTTGCCCTTGAGCAAGGCAGTTAACCCACTGTTCCCCGGGCACCAAAGACGTGGATGACGATTAAGGCAGCCCACCGCACCTCTCTGACTCAGAGGGGTTGGGTTAAATACAGAAGATACAACAAGTCGTTGTCCTGTTGGAAGGTGAACCTTCTCCCAAGTCTGATGTTCTGCGCGCTCTAGAGCAGGTTTTTATCAAGGATCTTTCTGTACTTTGCTCCGTTCATCTTTCCCTCAATCCTGACTAGTCTCCCAGTCCCTGCCGCTAAAAAACATCCCCATAGCAAGATGCTGCCACCACTATGCTTCACCGTAGAGATGGTGCCAGGTTTCCTCCAGATGTGACGCTTGGAATTCAGGACAAAGAGTTCAATCTTGTTTTCATCAGACCAGAGAATCCTGTTTCTCATGGTCTGAGAGTCTTTAGATGCCTTTTGTCAAACTCCAAGTGGGCTGTCATGTGCCTTTTACTTAGGAGTGGCTTCCGTCTGGCCACTCTACCATAAAGGCCTGATTGGTGGAGTGCTGCGGAGATGGTTGTCCTTCTGGAAGTTTCGCCCATCTCCACAGAGAAACTCTAGAGCTCTGTCAGAGTGACCATCGGGTTCTCGGTCATCTCCCTGACCAAGGTCCTTCTACCCCCATTTGCTCAGTTTGGCCGGGCGGCCATTTCTAGGAAGAGTCTTAGTGGTTCCAAACTTCTTCCTTTTTAAGAATGATGAAGGCCACTGTGTTCTTGGGGACCTTCAATGCTGAAGAAATGTGTTGGACCTTTCCCCAGATCTGTGCCTCGACACAATCCTGTCTCGGAGCTCTACGGACAATTCCTTCGACCTCTTTGCTTGGTTTTTGCTCTGACATGCACTGTCAAGTGTGGGACCTTATATAGACAGGTGTGTGCCTTTCCAATTAATGTCCGATTAATTGAATTTACCACAGGTGGACTCCAATCAAGTTGTAGAAACATCTCAAGGATTACCAATGGAAACAGGATGCCCCTGAGCTCAATTTCGAGTCTCATAACTGAAAACTTCGACTCTGAATACCTATGTAAATAAGGTATTTCTGGTTTTGTGTTTTAATACATTTGCAAAAATTCCTAAAAATATTTTTTTGCTTTGTCATTATGGGGTATTGTGTGTAGATTGCTGAGGATTTTTATTCATTTAATCCATTTTAGAATGTAATGTAATAAAAATGTGGAAAAAGTCAAGGGGTCTGAATACTTTTCAAAGGCAGTGTACATGTTATTGATATTAGCCCTCTGTGTACATTTAAGGGCTAGCTGTGCTGCTCTTTTCTGTGCCAAATTTAATTTGCCTATGTCCTTTCTTTGTGGCAGACCTCTCCCCATTTTAGCTACTCTTGCATCAATATGTTACAATCTAGAGTTACACCAAGCAGTTTAGTTTGTTTACCTTTAAATGGCATTGTATCTGGTCAAAAAGCAGGCTGTTTGCTCAGCTGTTTCAATCAGTAAAAGGTGCTTTGCTATTCTTGGGTAGCAAAATGACACACTGGGCACACACTTTGGATAGGGTACAGAAAAGGGCAAGCAAGATAGCAACAAAAACCAGAGACACCCCACTGACCCTTCCGCCACTAGAGTCGCGGAGAGAGCAAGCAGCAGTAAGATTGGTAACTGGGATGCACCAACCTGACCACCCTCTATGATCTCCTACCACAGAGAAGGGGAGACAGTACTTGCATAGTCCCCCGAAACAAGAACCAACTGTCCAGCATCAACACAAGGACAAATAAGCTGAACAATTCCACCATAACCACTTCCATCAGACTTTTTAATAACCAAATGTGACTTTTTAAACTGTAATTTCTTGTAAAATAGCATCTTTTTTATTTACTGTAATATCTTGCGTTTTTTAACGTATTTTCTAAGTGTGCATTCTGCATAATTCAGTCTTATCGACTGCAAGCATGAAGGCAATTGTTGCGATATTGTATTTAGAGGTAGGTGAAGGAGTCAAGCGCAGGAGAGCAGAGATGTCCAAGTAGCGTCTTTTAATAGGCAAGTCCACAACAATAGGGTCAGGTACAATACCAAATAAACGCCCACGACAAAAGAGAACACAGTTGCTGTGTTTTTAACCTGCATCTCCCCCTTTAAATAAAGGACGAACCGTGGCTGCCTTTCAAGCAATGGGTACCTCCTCAGAGAGGAGAGACAGGTTAAAAAGGTCAGAGATAGGCTTGGTGATGATAGGGGCAGCACACTTAAATAAGAAAAGGTCTAAACCATCTGACCCAGATGTTTTTTGAGGGTCAAGTTTAAGGAGCTCCTTTAGCACCTCGGACTCAGTGACCGTCTGCAGGGAGAAACTTTGTAACGGGGCAGTGGAAAAAGAGGGAGGAGCATTCTGGCTAGTGGCATTAGAAGGGATGGGAGATGAGGAAATGTTGGACGGGCAAGGAGGCATGTCTGAGTCAAATACGAATCCTGACTTAATGAAGTGGTGATTAAAGAGCTCAGCCATGGTCTCGTATTATTCTGTATGCAAATACAAGACACTCGTATGGTATGTATTCATTTGTGAATGTCCATCACCAATTTTGCATGATATGTTATGAATTACAATTTGTATTTCATGTCTTTTTTTACAATTGGTATTTTACAAAGCGAACAATATGTTACCAATTTGCAAAACTGACAATGTTATGAATTTTCTAAACATATGATTTGTTACGAATTCTAGCTAGGTGGATAATATTAGCTAGCTTGCTAACATTAGCTAGGCTAGGGGTTAGGGTTAAGGTTAGGGTTAAGTTTAGGAGTTAGGAGTTAGGTTAAAGGGTTAAGGTTAGGGTTAGGGTAAGGGTTAGCTAAAATGGTTACTGTTAAGGTTATGGTTGGGGGAAGGGTTAGCTAACATGCTTAGTAGTTGCAAAGTAGCTAAAGAGTAGTTGAAAAGTTTATAATTTGCTAAAATGCTAAAGTTGTCTGTGATAAGATTTGAACTCGCAGACTTTGGGTTGCTAGACGTTTGCAATTTTTTTTACATTTATGAGCACAACAAATACAAAAAAAAGAAATACACAAACAAGAGTACATAAACCTAACAGACAGGGGTATTACATATCAAGATTCATTTTTAATTTGTTAAATACTTTTACGGTGCGTATTGCTTTTTTGTTTTTACATTTACTGATCATTTCAAAAATAATATTTAAATTCTATCTTAAATAATGTGAAGAGGGGTTTGTTCTCTGCCCACTTCTGTCATGTTTTGTCTTTGATCATCATGTCTTGTCCCTGTGCTTCCCTCTGCTGGTCTTATTAGGTTCTTTCCCTCTTTCTATCCCTCTCTCTCCTCTCTCGTCTCTCTCTCTATCGTTCCGTTCCTGCTCCCAGCTGTTTCTCATTCTCCTAAACTACCTCATTTACTCTTTCACACCTGTCCCCTATTTTGCCCTCTGATTAGAGTCCCTATTTCTCCCTCTGTTTTCCGCTTCTGTCCTTGTCGGATTCTTGTTTGATGTTTGCTGTTCTGTGTCCTTGTTCCGCCCTGTCGTGTTTTTGCCTTCTTCAGATGCTGCGTGTGAGCAGGTGTCTATGTAGCTACGGCTGTGCCTTCCTGAAGCGACCTGCAGTCTGTGGTCGCGTCTCCAGTCGTTCCTCTCTACTGACGAGAGGATTTCAGTTTCCTGTTTTGGATTTACCTAGGATAATATCCAGGAGTTATTTGTTTGTTAAAGACTGGAATAAAGACTCTGTTTCTATTAAGTCGCTTTTGGGTCCTCATTCACCAGCATAACAGAAGAATCCGACCAAGAATGGACCCAGCGACTACGGATTTTCGCAACACTGCCGTCGAGATCCAGGGAGCAATGCTCGGCAGACACGAGCAGGAATTGTCTGCTGCTCGTCATGCCGTTGAGACCCTGTCCGCTCAGGTCTCCGATCTCCAGGACAGTTTCAGAGTCTTCGTCTCGTGCACCAGCTACTTCCTGGTCTTCCGAGTCTCCGGAACCTAGGGTTAATAACCCACCATGTTACTCTGGGCAGCCCACTGAGTGTCGCTCCTTTCTCACCCAGTGTGATATTGTGTTCTCTCTCCAGCCCAACACATACTCAAGAGAGAGAGCTCGGATCGCTTACGTCATATCACTCCTTACTGGTCGGGCTCGGGAGTGGGGCACAGCTATCTGGAGGCAAGGGCTGAGTGTTCTAACGTTTATCAGAACTTTAAAGAGGAGATGATACGGGTTTTTGATCGTTCAGTTTTTGGGAAGGAGGCTTCCAGGGCCTGGCTTCCCTATGTCAGGTGATCGATCCATAACGGATTACTCTATAGAGTTTCGCACTCTTGCTGCATCCAGTGACTGGAACGAGCCGGCGTTGCTCGCTCGTTTTCTGGAGGGACTCCACGCTGAGGTTAAGGATGAGATTCTCTCCCGGGAGGTTCCTTCCAGCGTGGACTCTTTGATTGCACTCGCCATCCGCATAGAACGACGGGTAGATCTTCGTCACCGAGCTCGTGGAAGAGAGCTCGCGTTAACGGTGTTTCCCCTCTCCGCATCTCAACCATCTCCTCCACCGGCTCAGAGACTGAGCCCATGCAGCTGGGAGGTATTCGCATCTCGACTAAGGAGAGGGAACGGAGAATCACCAACGCCTTTGCCTCTATTGCGGTTTGCTGGACATTTTGTCATGTCATGTCCAGTAAAAGCCAGAGCTCATCAGTAAGCGGAGGCTACTGGTGAGCGCTACTACTCAGGTCTCTCCATCAAGATCCTGTACTACCTTGTCGGTCCATCTACGCTGGACCGGTTCGGCTGCTTCCTGCAGTGCCTTGATAGACTCTGGGGCTGAGGGTTGTTTTATGGACGAAGCATGGGCTCGGAAACATGACATTCCTCTCAGACAGTTAGGGAAGCCCACGCCCATGTTCGCCTTAGATGGTAGTCTTCTCCCCAGTATCAGATGTGAGACACTACCTTTACCCCTCACAGTATCTGGTAACCACAGTGAGACCATTTCCTTTTTGATTTTTCGTTCACCTTTTACACCTGTTGTTTTGGGTCATCCCTGGCTAGTATGTCATAATCCTTCTATTAATTGGTCTAGTAATTCTATCCTATCCTGGAACGTTTCTTGTCATGTGAAGTGTTTAATGTCTGTATCCCTCCTGTTTCTTCTGTCCCCTCTACTCAGGAGGAACCTGGTGATTTGACAGGAGTGCCGGAGGAATATCATGATCTGCGCACGGTCTTCAGTCGGTCCAGAGCCAGCTCTCTTCCTCCTCACCGGTCGTATGATTGTTGTATTGATCTCCTTCCGGGGACCACTCCCCTCGGGGTAGACTATACTCTCTGTCGGCTCCCGAACGTAAGGCTCTCGAGGATTATCTGTCTGTTTCTCTCGACGCCGGTACCGTGGTGCTTCTTCCTCTCCCGCCGGAGCGGGGTTTTTCTTTGTTAAGAAGAAGGACGGTACTCTGCGCCCTGCGTGGATTATCGAGGGCTGAATGACATAACGGTTAAGAATCGTTATCCGCTTCCCCGTATGTCGTCAGCCTTCGAGATTTTGCAGGGAGCCAGGTTCTTTACTAAGTTGGACCTTCGTAACGCTTACCATCTCGTACGCATCAGAGAGGGGGACGAGTGGAAAACGGCGTTTAACACTCCGTTAGGGCATTTTGAATACCGGGTTCTGCCGTTCGGTCTCGCTAATGCTCCAGCTGTCTTTCAGGCATTAGTTAATGATGTACTGAGAGACATGCTGAACATCTTTGTTTTCGTTTACCTTGACGATATCCTGATTTTTTCACCGTCACTCGAGATTCATGTTCAGCACGTTCGACGTGTACTCCAGCGCCTTTTAGAGAATTGTCTCTACGTGAAGGCTGAGAAGTGCGCCTTTCATGTCTCCTCTGTCACATTTCTCGGTTCTGTTATTTCCGCTGAAGGCATTCAGATGGATCCCGCTAAGGTCCAGGCTGTCAGCGATTGGCCCGTTCCTAAGTCACGTGTCGAGTTGCAGCGCTTTCTCGGTTTCGCTCATTTCTATCGGCGTTTCATTCGTAATTTCGGTCAAGTGGCTGCCCCTCTCACAGCTCTGACTTCTGTCAAGACTTGCTTTAAGTGGTCCGGTTCCGCCCAGGGAGCTTTTGATCTCCTCAAGAAGCGTTTTACATCCGCCCCTATCCTTGTTACTCCTGACGTCACTAAACAATTCATTGTCGAGGTTGACGCTTCAGAGGTGGGCGTGGGAGCCATTCTGTCTCAGCGCTTCCATTCTGACGATAAGGTCCATCCTTGCGCTTACTTTTCTCATCGCCTGTCGCATCGGAACGCAACTATGATGTGGGTAACCGAACTGCTCGCCATCCGCTTAGCCATAGGCGAATGGCGACAGTGGTTGGAGGGGGCGACCGTCCCTTTTGTCGTTTGGACTGACCATAAGAACCTTGAGTACATCCGTTCTGCCAAACGACTTAATGCACGTCAAGCTCGTTGGGCGTTGTTTTTCGCTCGTTTCGAGTTCGTGATTTCCTATCGCCCGGGAAATAAGAACACCAAGCCTGATGCCTTATCCGTCTCTTTAGTTCTTCTGTGGCTTCTACGACCCCGAGGGGATTCTCCCTGAAGGGTGTTGTCGGGTTGACTGTCTGGGGAATTGAGAGACAGGTAAAGCAAGCACTCACTCACACTGCGTCGCCGCGCGCTTGTCCTAGTAACCTTCTGTTCGTTCCTGTCTCTACTCGTCTGGCTGTTCTTCAGTGGGCTCACTCTGCCAAGTTAGCTGGCCACCCCGGCGTTCGGGTACGCTTGCTTCTATTCGCCAGCGGTTTTGGTGGCCTACTCAGGAGCGGGACACGCGCCGTTTCGTGGCTGCTTGTTCGGACTGCGCGCAGACTAAGTCAGGTAACTCTCCTCCTGCCGGTCGTCTCAGACCGCTTCCCATTCCTTCTCGACCATGGTCTCACATCGCCTTAGACTTTATTACCGGTCTGCCTTCGTCTGCGGGGAGACTGTGATTCTTACGGTTATCGATAGGTTCTCTAAGGCGGCACATTTTCATCCCTCGCTAAGCTTCCTTCCGCTAAGGAGACGGCACAAATCATCATTGAGAATGTGTTCAGAATTCATGGCCTCCCGTTAGACGCCGTTTCAGACAGAGGCCCGCAATTCACGTCACAGTTTTGGAGGGAGTTCTGTCGTTTGATTGGTGCTTCCGTCAGTCTCTCTTCCGGGTTCATCCCCAGTCTAACGGTCAAGCAGAAAGGGCCAATCAGTCGATTGGTCGCATATTACGCAGCCTTTCGTTTCGAAACCCTGCGTCTTGGGCAGAACAGCTCCTGGGCTGAGTACGCTCACAACTCGCTTCCTTCGTCTGCTACCGGGCTATCTCCGTTTCAGAGTAGTCTTGGGTACCAGCCTCCTCTGTTCTCATCCCAGCTCGCCGAGTCCAGCGTTCCCTCCGCTCAGGCTTTTGTCCAACGTTGTGAGCGCACCTGGAGGAGGGTCAGGTCTGCACTTTGCCGTTACAGGGCGCAGACTGTGAGGCCGCCAATAAACGTAGGATTAAGAGTCCTAGGTATTGTCGCGGTCAGAGAGTGTGGCTTTCCACTCGTAACCTTCCCTTACGACAGCTTCTCGCAAGTTGACTCCGCGGTTCATTGGTCCGTTCCGTGTCTCTCAGGTCGTCAATCCTGTCGCTGTGCGACTGCTTCTTCCGCGACATCTTCGTCGCGTCCACCCTGTCTTCCATGTCTCCTGTGTCAAGCCTTTTTTCGCGCGCCCCGTTCGTCTTCCCTCCCCCCCCGTCCTTGTCGAGGGCGCACCTATTTACAAGGTACGGAAGATCATGGACATGCGTTCTCGGGGGACGTGGTCACCAGTACTTAGTGGATTGGGAGGGTTACGGTCCTGAGGAGAGGAGTTGGGTTCCATCTCGGGACGTGCTGGACCGTTCGTTGATTGATGATTTCCTTCGTTGCCCCAGGGTTCCTCCTCGAGTGCGCCAGGAGGCGCTCGGTGAGTGGGGGGTTACTGTCATGTTTTGTCTTTGATCATCATGTCTTGTCCCTGTGCTTCCCTCTGCTGGTCTTATTAGTTCTTTCCCTCTTTCTATCCCTCTCTCTCCCCCTCCCTCTCCTCTCTCTCTGCTCGTCGTCGCTCTCTCTCTCTATCGATTGACACTGCCTCAGCTGCTCTGTCCTACTCGCTTTCTCTCCAATCTTCCTAAACTACCTCATTTACTCTTTCATTTCACAAAACATGTCCCTTATTTAATGCCCTCTGATTAGAGTCCCTATTTCTCCCTCTGTTTTCCGCTTCTGTCCTTGTCGGATTCTTGTTTGATGTTTGCTGTTCTGTGTCCTTGTTCCGCCCTGTCGTGTTTTTGCCTTCTTCAGATGCTGCGTGTGAGCAGGTGTCTATGTCAGCTACGGCCTGTGCCTTCCTGAAGCGACCTGCAGTCTGTGGTCGCGTCTCCAGTCGTTCCTCTCTACTGACGAGAGGATTTCAGTTTCCTGTTTTGGATTTACCTAGGATAATATCCAGGAGTATCATTGTTTGTTAAAGACTGGAATAAAGACTGTTTCTATTAAGTCGCTTTTGGGTCCTCATTCACCAGCATAACAACTTCAATTTATGGACAAAGAATCTTCCATGAAAGATTAACAAATTAACAATGAAAGTTAAATCAGGGTCCATATCATTTGGATCAAAATAAAACATAATATCAGAGTCTTTCAAATTAACATTAATAGTTGTTCCTTTTAAAATATAATCTTCTAACTCACTCAAAAAAATGGTGGCGTCGTCAGCCAATTGTGAACATTTTATCTCTTTGTCTTGTATCTGAATACCCCTAAAACTATCTTTATTTATATGAAGTGCCATAACTTGTGTGACCAATAAAAATAAGAAAGGAGAAATCAGGCATCTTTTTTTAATTCCACGTTTAATGTCAAATCTTTCTGAAGTTCCATGGGATAATTTAACAGAACTGTTACTATTATTACTGACACGTTCCTTCTTCATCAAGGTCATCCATAGAGATTAGAGAAAGTATTTCCTTAAAGTTTATCTTCCCTCAATCTTTTAAGTTCAGCAATTTCTTTACCTCTCTTCACGGCTGTTTGTCTTATTTCATACTTCATTCATTCCTAATATTTCCCATAAGACTTAAATAGTTGGGCTTTCATCCAATTGTCTTGTATAATATCTTTGGCATCCATCTTGAAATTATCATCTTCCAACAGTCTACTATTGAGTTTCCAACAACTCCGATTCGGTTTAACTTCAGATCCATTCATATTTAAAGATAAGAATATAACTTTATGATCAGTATTAATTGATGGTTCAATTGATACTGTAACGATCGTCCTGGGAAGAATGTGACCAAAACGCAGCGTGGAAAGTGTTCATGTTATACATTTAATCAAAACTGAACACTAAACAAAATAACAACGAGGAAGCACGAAAACAAAACAGTTCTGTCAGGTAAATACACACAAAACAGAAAACAACTACCCACAAACACAGGTGGGAAAAGGCTACCTAAGTATGGTTCTCAGAGACAACGATAGACAGCTGCCTCTGATTGAGAACCACACCCGGCCAAACACATAGAACTAGACAACATAGAACACAACATAGAATGCCCACCCTAACTCACGCCCTGACCAACCAAAATAGAGACATAAAAAGGATCTCTAAGGTCAGGGCGTGACAGATACCATGACTACAGAATTATCTAATGAATTAGAAATCAACCACAAGTCAATTCTTGACTCTCTGGACATGTCCTTGTTATTCCGAGTGAATTCCTTTTTATCAGGATATTTAGATCTCCAAATATCGACTAATCAAAGCCCAAGACATAGGTTATTAAACTCAGGATTAACTATCCTGGATCTGTTAGGAGGGGGATATCTGTCAATCATCACATTAGATATAGAATTAAAATCTCCACCTAAGATAATTTTGATATCCTGAAATACACCTATAACTCTATTAATATCTTCTTCAAATTCTTGAAATAATATCCTGTTGTTTTGTTTGTTTTTGGATGCATAAATATTCCCTAATAAAAAAAATCACTGTTGAAATTTACTGTTAAAATTAACCAACGTCCAGAGTGGTGAGTCTTACTACTGATGACCTTCCCTTTAAAAGCACCTCTTAAAACTGCTACACCTGCAGAGTGATTGTTGCCATATGATAGCCAGATATCGTTACCCCATTGATTTTTCCAAAAAGATAGATCGGAAGAACAAGCATGAGTCTCTTGTAAAAAGTAAAAGTCTGCATTAAACCGTTTGCAATACAGGAAAATAGCCTTACGCTTGAGTAAATTATGAATACCCCTGACATTGATTGAACAAAGAGATAAAGACATCAACTTCAACCAACAACCTTGTTATGCTAATATAAGCTTTTCCTAAGGATATGTAACTCAAAAGGATTTCCATCCCATTATTAACCTCTCCAACAAAAAACAAACAAATATTGGTCATAAATGTAAATAAAGTTAACAAAGTATTCTTACTCCCACAAGGGGGCGACATTGTGTAGACTTTACAATAAACAGTTATTCACCTTTAGTTAGTGTTTAATTTACCAGTTCTCAGGTCAGCCTTTTCTCATTCAAGTGTTTGTGTACATTTTTTATAATAAAAGGCTGCTTTTCACCTGGCAATCAGTTTTTTGGCCTGACAATGTTATGATTTGGCCGCATTTCTTTCCCATCGATGATCACTCTTGCACAGATAAAAAAGAAAGTTTTCCCTGCCTTTCGAGCTGCAGCCACCATCGGCCACAGTTTCTCTCTTGTCACTTTGTCTACTGAGGTCAGATCCTCCGTGAACTAAATTTTAGCTTGATGAGGAATTCACAATTCTTCGCTCGCCTCCAGAGAAGATCCCGTGTAGATCTGTTGGTGAACCGGATGATGGTTGTCCTCGGTTTCTTGTCTTGATACTTGAGTCTCCCAAACGATAGACGATGTCTACATTTTCCAGAAGTTCAGCTTTTGAATGAGGAATGATAGCTCCACAAATGTCAACAACTCTGCATTTGATGTCCTCACCCGCCTGCTCTGGAATTCCATGGAGCCTCAGGTTCCACCTGCGCTGGTATCTCTCCGCCTCATTCACCTTTTGCTCGAGTTCAGCCACCTTATTTTCATTTTCCTGGCAGATAACTTTCTTCATGTCACTTTTGAGGGTTTTCACTTCTCCAAAGATAAAGTCAACAGATTTGTTAATGGCCCCAATTTTCATCGTATTCTCCCTAACCATGCAATTTGCCCTTTCATCTATCTTTGCTGTAAAAAGCATTACAATATTGTTTTGCATCTCAATAAGTGACATACCCTCTTGGCCTCTCATCTTTTCCCCCTGGGGCTTGACTGGAGTGCCGGGGTCATAAGGTAAAGGCCTGAGCTGGGGACTGGAGGGGCGCAAGTTGTGAGCATTGTTGTCTGTGCTCACCACATTTTCATCACCCATTGCAGTATTTCCCCCCACAGTTACATTCTGAAGAGGAGTACCCAAAATCATACCATCTTTTGTGGTTAATTGTCCATCTGACGATCTCTCCATTTCTTTCCTTTTGGTTCTGGTCGTGGAAGTTTCCATGTACGTTCGACAAACTAGGTTTTGAGCTAGCTAGCTTATCTGGCTATCTAGTGTTGTCACAAACTTAGTTTTAGAGGTGAATAACTTTCAGAAAGTAATCAATTACTTTGGTAAATAAACTAAACCATATTCATACAGGGTTTTATGACCATAGAAATGATCCAATGGTCATAATTGGGTAAAGAAATCCAATAATTCCTTCAGCTACCAAAACAAATTATCTGCACTGACCGCCATCTTGTTTGCATTATACACCCACTCATCCACCCCGAGTAGCCACCCTAGTTTAGTTTTTACCTTAAGTTATCATCTGTCATATATAACCATACCATACCAAACATAATATTTCATACAAATTTTAGTGTTCCGGATATACATTTACTGTGTTACATCTAGTCTACGAGACCTTGCTGGTACAACACAAACATCTAGCAACCCAAAGGTTGCGAGTTTGAATCTCATCACGGACAACTTTAGCTAATTAGCAACTTTTCAACTACTTACTACTTTTTAGTTACTTTGCAACTACTTAGCATGTTATCTAAACCTTCCCCTAACCCTGACTTGAACCCTTTAAGCTAACTCTTCCCCTAACTCTAACCTTAACCCTTTTAGCTAACCCTTCCCCTAACCTTAACCTTAACCTTTTAACCTAACTCCTAAACTTAACCCTAACTTTAACTTTAACCCAAACTCCAACCCCTAGCCTAGCTAATGTTAGCTAGATAGCTAACGTTAGCCATCTAGCTAGAATTTGTAACATATCATATGTTTTGCAAATTCGTAACATATTGTACCTTTTTGCAAATTCAGAACACATAATACGAATTGTTATTCATAACACATACTAAAGGAGTGTCTCGGATTTACGTACAGAATAATACTAAATGCTCTGAGACCAGGTTGCCTGGTTGGGTTGCTTCCACAGACCCTCTGTGATTTCCTCAATAGTCATACACTTCCTAATGACAGCTCTGGCCATACACAACAACCTGGATCTCAGCTATTTGAAGTCCTCCTCCCCCTCTCTCCCGCTCGATTTAGAGCTTGTTTATGGAAAAGTGATTATTTCTGTATTTCAATAATGACAGCTCTGGCCATACACAACAACCTGGATCTCAGCTATTTGAAGTCCTCCTCCCCCTCTCTCCCGCTCTTTCTTTCTCTCTCAACCCCCGTCCCTCTTTACACACAAATAGCCTACTCTCTCCCTCACGCAGACTTTCTCTCGCCCATTCTCTCTCTCTCTTCATACTTGGCCGAGCTCAAAAGAAGGGGACATAACAGAATGAAAGGAGATGGATTTTTCAACGAGATGTGAGGGGAAAGGTGAAATTAGCAACTCTTAGCCTACGTTGCCCCTATGTGAAACGACAACCTTAATTGTTCAACAGAATGAATGAATAAGAGCGGCGTCTATCAACAAGGTAGGTTATGTAAACTGGCTTCTTTTTCCCCCGGACGTTAGACTGGTTTTGTGGTGACTGAGAAATTACGGATAATATAAGTGGGGGAGTGGGTGATGTTACATAACACATTGCACCGTTTTCCCTTTTTATCTTTTGTAAATTGTACAAGTGAACAAGAGTATCCAGTTATCCTTGCAATGAAAAAGCAACAAGCTTTGAGTGTGAAGTCTCGTTTATAACATGCACTTGCCGCATGTGAATAAGGAACAGTGGAACCTTATACAGAGGGTTTCCACATGCTCTCTTATCTATCCTTGCATTCTCATTTGTCAGACATTATTAACAGTAATTGAATAACGTGTGTGCTTTATCAGAAAAATCAGTCAAAAGAGTATTTCCATAGATCTGTGTTGGCTACTTAGCCTATAGGCCTATGTTCCACAGAATATTCATGAAGCACTTTATTTTCCTTGGGGTCTGTGGGTTAATTGTGTTTTCAGCCTTTCTAATAATATTAGTATACCATAAAACAGTTAGTATACCATAAAACAGCAATAACTGTCAGTTATTGCATTTTCCATTAAATTGCGTCTTGTTCTTTCAAACACAGGCCTGCCATTTTTTAAATGTTCTAGAATATAATCTTATTCTAGAATCACCTTCTGTCTAGAGAATAATTTGTCATTAAATTAGTGATCACGACAATTAAGCATTTTTGTCGTCAAAGCAAATGCTGAAGGGGCCGGCTTGGTGAAGCGTTGTTGCTAATGAAGCGATACCTATTATTTTCTGGATAAGAGCTCCCTCCATCTCCATGGCGACGTGGAGATCTTACATTCAAAACCATGGAGTGTGCGCGCAGCTTTCTCGCTTGAAGGGGGATCGGTTCGATGGCAGGACAAAGCGAAAGGTAGAGCCCTCTACCTTGCGGAAGAAAACAAAACGATATGATCTGTTTTGGGGACGAAAAGGGGAACAATTCTGATACACAAGTCATCTTCATAGGCAAGAAACCGGGTGAGTGAACTGAGTAAGGTTAGACTATTGTTTAAGAACAATGCCTGTTGCTTGCTATAGGCTACACTATCCTGAGAAATGTCCGTTTTTTAGGCTATAGGTCTAGCCTCCAGACTGTTGCCTTTATGCAGCAGCGCAGCCCAGTGGGCATACGAAGTGATAAAGACGTATGTTACTGGTTGAAATATGGTCGGGGAGGTCTTATAACCAGATCACAACCAAATGGTTTTTTGACGTCATGAAAAATACATATTATTTTGGGTGATATCTGTTTTTTGGTTGAAATCTGATTGAACTACTGACCAGTTATCTAAATTCTACTCAATTAAAAGACACCAATCTATATAAACATGTGCATAGTGTTTGTAAGCCATGCACCCAATGCAAATAAGACATTAGAACCATTACAATTATTACAGTTGGAGTAATGTTCTTTTTCAGAAGTGGTTGCATGATTCAGCTTAGCACACTTGGTAAACAACAGCTGGCAGAGGGCACCAAAGCAGGTTAGGGTCTCGTGGCATACGTCGTGGCCCTATTCCGTTTTGAGACTCTGCATGGACTCGGACTCGGTGGGCTTCATGCAGGCCAAGCTTTTCCATGGTCTGGCAGAATGATATTACTCTGGGCTCCGGTTAATGGTACTCTGGCCGAGTCCACTTCACCTTATCCGGCCCAATTCACTTTTTCAGGAGTAGGGTCATTTGAAGTTTTTATTCAGCAGGTGATGAAATACCAATTAAAATAAAAAAATAAAAAAAAATTGTGATATTTCACCTCCAGGTCAACGAATTTGATAGGTCATTAAAAGCTAACATTAGTGACAGTCTCTGCGGTCTTATAGCTATCAGAAATTATCCCTAAATTATAGAATCTCCGATGCTGTAAATGCTTTTGCTTTTACTACAGGCTATGGCAGTGTTTTTCATAGTTGCGGGCCACCCAATTGAAAAGTGCACATTCACTTCCATAACATTTGTTCTTGGCTACCAGCATGGAAGATAAATATGCACAATAACACAAAAATGCACTGCAGTTAAAATGCGGTGAAACTGCAGTACATTGAAATAATGGTTGTTTTATGAATGATATCTGGTAGCTTGCTGTGTGTGTTGGCTTCTAATGATAATCTTTTGTTGATGTTAATTGCAATGTTTATTGTAGTGCACATTTTCTTCTGTTCCACTGAGTGCAATTTGCTGTTCTAGTATGACTAACTACATTTGCTTTCAGAATTTAACAAATAACACATAGGCCTATGTCTTTTATTGCAATATCCTACTACAATCCACCAGGATTTACAAAACCCTATTGTTATTCCATTTATTTCCATCAATAATTACAAAAGCATTATTGCACCTGAATTTGACCATGAGAATATGACAATTGTATTTTCCCATAAAGCTTTTAAGCAATTACCATAATGCATGCAGTAATTTTATTTTAATTTCAGTAACTAAGTAAGGACGTAGGCATATCAGTTCCAGCAAAAACTTTGATTGGAATTTGTGCCTCGCGCAGCAATAGATCTGTGAGCGCAGGCAGCCTGCTTGCTCGAGCATATTTCTCGAGCGTCAACATTCCATACAGCATGTTGGGACAAAGTGCCCGGTAGGCTACACAACAACATCACTGGGAAACAACATCAGTTTCTCGAAATGTACACAAACATTTTTTAAAGATTAGACTGCTAAGTGGTAGTCCCTGTTCTCCTGCATTCTTGTTTTATTTTAAAGCGGCGGTTTGTTGGGGAGAAGAACATCAAGAAAAGTGTTGCTAGCTAGCTGGCTAGTTTTAGCTAGCTAATGTTAGCTCTCTGGCTAATCCTCCATGGACATGGTAAGTTTAAATTGTTACCTGTTGTAGCTAGCTAGCTAACATTTTGACATTTTGATATCTGTTTAGTTAAAGTGGAATTGTCAGCTTTTTAACTACTTTGCAGATATGAAACAAACAGACAATCATAATATCATCCCAAAATTGAAAAATTCCAGTTTATGCTACAAAACCAACATTATAAAAGGTTTTAAAAATAGGTTATATTTGCCTTAACATTTCATGATGTACACTAAGGCATTGTTGGCAGAATAGATGGATGCAGTTCAATGCATGATTAATATAATTCACCAATGCATTTCTTGGTACTCCAAAAAATATTGCTATCAAACTAGCAAGGGCAATGGTCACAAGTCAGTCATAATGTGGCTAATAGGCTAGCATATCTATTTATGTAGCAAGATAAATGTTAGTTAGATAGCTAGCTTGCTAGCTGCTAGGAGGATGTCATGTCATGTCATTGGAGGAGTGAGTGACTTTTACCCCTCATATAATTTTTTCGGTGGCTATACTTTCCACAGCTAGAGATGCAGGTGTCATTTGGTTAGCTAGCAATAACTTGAACGACTGTTATCCAGTTAGCACATCGCTTGCGTTCGCAAATTTACTCTGGCTATCTACTCCGATTTCAGAGCACTCTCGCTGAGTGTGACAGAGCGCAGAATAACTGATGAATTTACGAAGCACAACACCCACTGAATATGACCGACCAGTGTCAGTAAACATAGGAAAAGAAAGTAATAGTTAGTCATGAACGCTCTAGATAACATGTAAACAGCCTGACCAGCTCTGCTAGGGCGAGTAAAATGGTCAGTAATGGGTTCTCTCATTTGTGTCTGGAAGTAGCTAGCTAGCAAGCTAGCCAACTTTAGCCAGTTAGCTTTGGGCACTTGGTTGGGACAAGCATGTATTGTTAGCAGGCAAGCTGAAGAAGGAAGAGTAGGCTACAATTCCCCACTGTTTATCAGTGCAATTTTGACTGTCAATTAAATGAAAAAGTTTGAGAGGGTTTATCTAATGTTCCTTCGTTACATTTTAGCTCATCTTTCTCTGGCTAGCATTAGTTGTTCATCTTTTTGTTGATGTGCATAACTGAGGGAGAGAAAGCCTAACTTTTCATGGTTGTTTGATCAATAGGACTGTTAAGTTACCAAATGTAAGAGGACTCCCAAGTGGTATTGACATATTTGCAGAAATTTATTTTGTGACTTTTTGAGACGCGAATGCGTTTGAATGATCTTAAGTCTTGCTGTTGTAACTGCCTGTAAACAAACAGTCCAATTCAAAGTGAATGATGGCAGGCCTGTGTGGAAAATACAGGTCTACTGTAGCTCTGATTGGCTATGGCGCACCGGTTTGCGTAGACTCTGGTCCTGGATGAGACAGATGTTTTTATTAGGTTTTACTGCAGTTAATTGTCCAATTGCTTTCCCACTCTATATTGCTATAGAATTTTCACAAAAGCCTTAGTATATACGTAATTCACAAACATTCTAAGAATGTATGAAAATGACAATATCTAAGTGCTTGCTTGTCAGAATACATTTGTTTAAGTGTCATATTCTTCCTCGGGGTGTATATGAACAGATTTTAAGATTTTATGTTGCTAAAATGCTGTCAGTTCCACTTTAATGACAGTATATTTTTGTGTCTGTGTGTATTCTCTCTCTCTCTCTCTGTGTGTGTGTGTGTATAGAAAACATTGTCATGTCAATGTTGTCATGCTAGCTATGTGTGTGTGTGTGTGTGTGTGTGTGTGTGTGTGTGTGTGTGTGTGTGTGTGTGTGTGTGTGTGTGTGTGTGTGTGTGTGTGTGTGTGTGTGTGTGTGTGTGTGTGTGTGTGTGTGTGTGTTCTGTGCATAGTTTCCATTAGCCGGCTTTTGGCAGATAAAAAAAAATAGAAAAGCAGATAAACAAAATTGGTACTGACCAATTGTCTGGGAGAAGAAAAAATCCCATTGTGAAATAATTATTTTTAGCCTATTCATTGATGTAAATACCAGTCGATGTAAATACATTTGACCAGTCATGCTTATCGGTCTATAGGTTAATAGCATACAGATACAGAGCCTTAGAGCGGAAAATCTGTCAGACAGCGCGACAGCTACAGTATCTCAAACCACTTTGTAATGAGCTGGAGGCAGTATGCATTTTGAAAACATATACTTAATGGTTGGAAACCTGGACGTTTTATTACATATTATGAGGCATATCTTACCTTGCTTTAAAGTAACCCAGCCAAAATCAGACAATATCCGTGTAGGCAATTATTTTATATCAACTTTCTTTCATTGTCCAGTAGCCAAATGCACAATCCTAGCACCCCATGTTAGTTGTTGTATATCAGATCTCCCCTCTTTCTAAATTTAGAAATTATATTTTAATCTCTGTCACATGAAACCACTGGCTTTTGACAACTGTGTTTTCCCGCTAACATTCCCGCGTAGCCTACTGCCTTGTGCGCAGTTTTGCTCTTATAATGTGAAGAAATAATAGATTATCAACATTTTAAGCTAAACGTTTTGATTTGTTGCATCAGACTCATTACTTTTTAATGTTTTAATGTAGCCTAGGCCCACTGGTTGTATGCATTTTGGACCTATCTTCCCACAACTGTCCCAAAGTCTGTTTAGAATAGGCTATTTCTTTCTCGACAAGTTGCCCAATAGAATAGGTCAACTTTTCTACTATGGATGAGAGCACACACGCGTCACTGTTTGATTGCTGTGATAGAACCAAAGGACACAGCAGCCACCTACCTGGGATAAATAGAAATACAAATAGTTTTGGACTGACAGTAGATTGACATAGGCTAGGGATTTTGCTGTTCGTTACTTGTCTTGCATCAGAATTCGGTAAGAAGGACCGCACATCATTGCATCCTCAACTTGCAGGTTCTGTTAAGATGAATTACCATAATCTAAATGTGATTTCTGTCATTCTGAGCACCTTGGGTGGATGCCCTAATCAGGTTACACACCCAATGCATATAGGTCCGGTAAATTTCTCAAAAGTTAAAATGCTGCCGGTCAAATGTCCGGCGCCACATTTTCGTATGGGAAACCCTGGTTCTGTTTGATTGAGAGAGGGGGAGAGAGATGATGATGATGATCACAAAAACTTATTGAAAAGATTTTCATCTTGTCAACATTGTGTCATGCCAGCTATGTGTGTGTGAGAGTGTCTGAGAGAGAGATGGTTGATGAATACACATATAGGAAACATTGATTGTGTGTGTGTGTGTGTGTGTGTGTGTGAGAGAGAGAGAGAGAGAGAGAGAGAGAGACATTTTAAGATAGCCTAATTGTTGAAACGTGTACCCCCCATATGGATGTGAAGTTTTTCTTGATTCATTAGGGATACTTGTATTTGACAATACAATACATTTTGCCTATCCCGGCTCCCCCTCAACACTCATTCTAACGTTACAACTCTCAACTGCCTTTTTCAATTCTTGGTTTTCTTTTTTGCAGGAATCTTCTAGCTTGGGTGGCAGGATAGAGGAGGGAACAAAAGGAAGGAGTACAGAAGTTATCCTAACTAAGAAATGTACGTAAATAACCTAGGTTTTGCTGTCTATCTCTCTATCTCTCTCCATATGTCTGCCTGACGGACAGATTGCTGAGGGGCAACGTAGTCAATGTACTTTCTATGCTAAGTCTAACTTAGTGAAGACCTTTGGTAATGGTTAATCATGATTTGTCTCTGTCTTTACAGTTCCTGAAAAATTTCAATGACCTGATGCATGTCCTCTACAGCAGTGCTTGGCCACCCACTCAGTGGAAAGGAGAGAGCAGCAACACCACTCCTTAAATCAATAGTCAAGTTTTGTGTTTTTTTTCTTCTGTTTGATACTCTGATCTTCAATGTGTATTGATTCCTACTAGCCAGCTTTGTAAGAGCTAGGTTTGTACTAGCTATGCTAATGATCATTACAGTTTTTTCTCTGCATCAGGAGAGAAACTGGATTCCCCAGGAGAAAAAAAGATGCCATCTAGAACCTAAAAGGGTTAATCAAAAAAAGTTCCATCTAGAACCTAAAGGGGTTCTCAGCTGTCACCATGAAGAAAAGGATGGAGGTTTTTACATATTTTTACTGACCAGAATATTAAGTATTTTTCTGGCCATGATACAACCAGTTGGTCATAATTGTGACCCCTATCTGACCAGCTGGTCATAGTTTTGACCACTATATTATGTGCTATATTATGTACTGGTCATAGTTAAGACCTCATCGTAACCTGGTAATGACCACCTGACTACAGCTTATTACCTACTGTAAAAAGTATTGTAGAGGAACAAGTTGAATATTGAAAACATTTCATTATATTTATATTTGTTTACATAGGCACCAATTAAAGTTTAAATCTGCAACATATTCTTACATTTAAAATAGATCAAGCAATGGCAAAAACAAATCATAACTCACCCACAGACATTACATGCATAGAAAGACTGGGAAATTGAGGATATAATGGCCCATTGTATTATTTTTATTAATGATTAATAAGAGTGGTGTGATGGGGTAGATCCTCATCAGTTCCACCGTCCGCAACCACAGGGCTCTCCAGACAATGGTGTGGTCAGCCCAATGCATGCCTGCCCTCCAGGACATCTATAGCATCCGATGTCACAGAATGGCCAAGAAGATTATCAAGGACCTCAGCTACCCGAGCCACGGCCTGTTTACCCCACTACCATCTAGAAGGCGGGAAATGTAATTAGCGACAAAACACCATTCTCAAAAGCGCACCACATATGCGAGCGGTTTCATGTGACAGATATGAAGAGAATGGGGAGATCTAAAGATGCATCAACTGGGTTACTGATTTGACTAGGATTATGCCTTTGGCTGCTGGACAATAAAATAACATTGATTTGAAAACCAATAGACAATGCTGGTTTCATTGGCATATAAAGTGTTTATAAAATAATAATTCCCTCAACATTTCTATGATCGTATTTTGGCTAGGCTGGGCTACTTTAAAACAAGGTATGATATGCTTCATAAAATGACATGAAACATCCAGGTTTTAAACAATTAAGATTATGGTTAAATAGTTTCAAAATGCTAACCGCCTCCGCTTAGATTCAAGGTAAATTGAAATGTTATTTGTCACATGCTTCGTAAACAACAGGTGTGGACTAACAGTGAAATGCTTACTTACGGACCCTTCCCAACAATGCAGAGAGAAAGAAAATAGATAAATTATAGAAAAGTTAAACACCTAATAATAAAAGTAATAATAGATACACTATGAATATAGATAACTTGGCTATAGACAATGGGTACCAGTACCGTGTCGATGTGCAAGGGTACGAGGTACTGTAGATATGTACATATAACTAGGAATAAAGTCACAGATAGTAAACAGCAGCAGCACCGTATGTGATGAGTCAAAAAAAGAATGCAAAAAGGGTCAATGCAGATAGTCCGGATATCTATTTGGTTAACTATTTAACTAACTATTTAGCAGTCTTATGTCTTTGGGGTAGAAGCTGTTCAGGGTCCTGTTGGTTCCAGACTTCTGTACTGCTTGTCTATGTCTTGGGTGGCTGGATTCTTTGAACATTTTTGACACCGCCTGCTATAGAGGTCCTGGATGGAAGGGAGCTCGGCCCCAGTGATGTGTCGGGCCGTCCGTACTACCCTCTGTAGCGTCTTTCGGTTGGATGCCAAGCAGTTGCCATACCAAGCGGTGATGCAGTCAAGATGCGCTCAATGGTGCAGCTGTATAACTTTTTGAGGATCTGAGGCCCATTCCAAATCTTTTCAGCCTCTTGAGGGAGAAGAGGCGTTGTCGTGCCCTCTTCACGCCTGTGCTGCTGTGTTTGGAATATTATACTGTAAATCCTTAGTGATGTGGACACTGATGAATGTGAAGCTCTCGACCCACTCAACTACAGCCCCGTCGATGTTGCTTTTCTCGAAGCGAGCATAGAAGGCATTTAGCTTGTCTGGAAGGCTTGTGTCATTGGGCAGCTCACAGCTGGGTTTCCCGTTGTAATCCATGATAGTTTGCAAGTCCTGCCACATCCGAGGAGCGTCAGGGCCGGTGTAGTAGGATTCAATCTTAGTCCTGTATTGATGCTTTGGCTGTTTGGTGGTTCGCCGGAGGGCGTAGCAGGATTTCTTATAAGCGTCCGGGTTAGTGTCCTGATCTAGGGTGTAATCATTAGTCAATCTACTGTGTAAGTCTATGGAAGGGGGTGAGAACCACGAGCCTCCTAGGTTTTGTATTAAAGTAAATTTACCTAGAGGAGAACGGAAACTAGCTGTCCTCTTGCACGTATTAATGAGGCCGGTGACCGACGTGGTAATTTCCTCAATGCCATCGGGCGAGTCCCGGAACATATTCCAGTCTGTGCAAGCAAAACAGTCGTGTAGCTTAGCATCTGCTTCATCGGACCACTTCCACATTGAGCTCATCACTGGTACTTCCTGTTTGAGTATTTGCTTGTAAGCAGGAATAAGAAGGATAGAGTTATGGTCTGATTTGCCAAACGGAGGGCGAGGGAGAGCTTTGTATGCGTCCCTGTGTGTGGAATAAATGTGTTCAATCGTTTTTTCATCTCTAGTTGCAGAAGTGACTTGCTGGTAAAAATGAGGTAAGTAAGTTTTCAGTTTCCTGCATTAACCCTTTGATGTGTACTAACACACTTGTGTGATCATTCTAGAGTCGTCCAACGTGATTAGAACACTTCATTAGAACTTCAATATACGATTGATGCCACACTTATTTTTTACAGAAACATTTTGCAAAACAGTCTTTGTAACGTTATATCCTCAATGTGAGCTGTTTATTTTTGGATGCAATATTCAGACATTCACAAAAGCAGCAAAAGCATAACACAATTCTCATACAAATCGGAAAATGTAGGCTACATTAGTCCTAGCGCTAACTGAGGAAAGAGTGAGCTAACACAAGTGGTCATGTTTAGCCAACTCTCGGCTGATATAAACCATAATATAATTATCTAATAGCAATTACTATGTAAAGTTCATCACATCACGGGTGAGCACACCAGTGATCGAAATAATTGAGTAAAACATTTTCAAAAAATTGGAAGTAATGCCACGGTGGGTAGAGTTTGTGTGGGACACCATGTTTGTTTTTATGCATCAACCAAAGATAAGAAGAGGTGACAAGATGAGTTGGGACTGTTTACAGTATGCATGTTGAAGGCGAAGGGGGTGTGTCATCTACCATCATTCACTTCACATCATTCACTTCCGGAAGTTTACTCGGAAGACGAGTGAGCCATCCCTTCAACTCGTTTTGTTATAACATATTTGGTCTGACACCCAGAAAGCATTGCATGATATCAACAAACATGGCTCCACACATAGCTGGCAACTAGCTTAGCATTAGGTCATCGTAATCAGAACAACCTTCTAAAACGTATTTTACAGACATTATATGTGTCCATTATAATCTATGCACGAATCGGAATGCATGATATGTCACCAGTACTTAAAACAGTAAATAAAAAATGTATTATCACACAAACCAATTTCTGATAGTGATTTATTGATACAAGTTGCCCGTGCCGGTGTTATGATAACATTACTGAGGATTTGTCGCCACAGATGGTCTGTTTACGTTTCTACCGTTGTTGCTAGATGGAGTAGCTAGGCCTACAACAGCTCTATCTAGTGGTCATGTCGGCGACAACAGTTGTTGACAACTGTAGCATTGTAGTTAACCCTATCCCGAACCCTCTTCCTAACCTTAACCTCATTCTCGTAACCTCCTACGTTAATTTACCTAACCTGCTGCTTTAGTTATCCTAACCTGACACATTAATTACATTAACCTGCTATGTAAACAAACCATCTGTGGAGACAAATCATCAGTATCACCACACCAGCCAATCACGTCACCCCTAACACTCACTTGGAGCCATTCAGTATTGTTGTTTATGTATGTAGCTAGTGCGCTAAGATGTAGCGTTAGCAATGTCTTTCAAATGGAGAGGATTCAAAAAAGCAGAAATTTTGGAGATTTTTGTCCATTCTGACAATGATTCTGACTATGACAGTGAGGAATCAGATTCTGACACTGACAGCGAGGAACAGCCCCCCCCCCCCCCAACCTTGTGGCCATTGAGAACCCTGATTCTGAGGACACCTTGTCCACCAATGAAGTCCCAGGTCCCTCTGAAGATGCTGGTGGTTTTAGAGGCACACCAATAGTGGGTGAAGTACGGAAGTCTGCGGTAGCTGGAAGGCCTCCAGCCATTTCACTCCTCCTGGCCCTGTTGTTGGCTTTGATAAGCTAGTCTGGAGTGCAAAGCCCCTTGCCATCTCCCTCTGAGGCAGAATGCTTCAAGCTGTTTCTGACAGGGGAGCTGGTGGGAGACATAGTGTTGGAGACCAATTGCTATGCCTTGGAGCTACAGGAGAAGAGACAGCCACGGGGAAGGTGGACCACCTGACAGGAAAGAGAACGATCAAACCAGACTGTATGCTTGACTTTAATCGCAAAATGGGCGCAGTGGATAAAGCGGACATGATAAACAGCTTTGTGACATGAACTCGGAAAACCACCAAGTGGTATAAGAAGATATTTTTCCATCTGATCTACACTGCTGTCCTCAATGGCCACATAGTTCACCGCCATCTAACATCTATATGATTACTGAACGTTTTTTGTAATTGGACATACAGTTCACATACAAATCAAATGCAGTTCCATTATGCAATTATATTGACAATATCTCACCCACCTCTCCACTCCCTCATCATCCTCTCCACTCCCTCAACTTCCCTACTCCCTCTCCAAACAGTATGTTGCTAGCATACAAAAGCTGCCCTCAATCTTCTGCACGTGTTCAGTTCCAGTTATGATGTTGGCAAGTTTTGTTCAATACTGTGTGTATGTGGCTTCTGAAAGTACAGAACAAAGAGGAATTATTAGTAATTAGAATAAAATATATTCAATAAAACAATATTACAATAACTGAAGAGCTCCACAAGGGCTCCACAAGGGGGCAGGGCAGACCTATGCAGACCAAATTAATACACAGGACAATGCAATGGTCATAATAAGGCCAAGGCAGCTTCCAAGGATACAACACAAGCTAATACTTATTTGAAGCAATTAGCATTGTTTTACAGAACTAATATAAAAATATAACTATATAAGCACAATTGAGTATAACACCATAAAGTTTATGAAATCAATACGTCACTTGTCTGCAGTTATAAATGAATACACACATAATACATTATGCTCCATATATAAATATGGTGTGCTACAGTAGAAATGACATAACATGTTACACAGAAACTGTGTTATGATAAGGTAATACGGCACTTACTTTGACAGGGATGCATAGTAATTATTATTAAGGAAAACAACAATGAAGGCAATGCGGGTGCCAGCCAGAAAATGCACCAGGGGGGAAAAGTTCGGTTCTGTTCTGACTGGAGATGTGCAAATGGCTGCATACTTGACCTGAGGAGACACTGTTGAAGTGCTTGGGCTATCATCAAAGAGAGAAGTTTCATCTAGCTAATCCTCACCTTACATTAGCATAGCATGCCTCAAACGTTAGTTGAAATTGCTACTTCTGTGTGAATTAATAAGGAGGCAGGACATACCTAATTTCAAACTGTTGTTAGAAAATCATGTAAAATGTAAAAGTTTAAACATAGCCTATAGATAATTAGCAAGCCGTGCCTTGGTTTGAGGGCAGCATGGGTTAACTGTCCTGTTGCGTAACAGTCACATTTTGGAACAGTGAGTGAATTCTGACATCATGGCATAAGAAAACTCACGCTGGGGGGACCGTTAGAGATATTTGGAACTCATACGTGAAAAGATTAAAATCACCGGCCACTAGGAAAGCTGCCTCTGGATAGGCATTTTCTTGTTTGTTTATGGCCCTATACGTTGAGAGCAGGCTTAGTGCCAGCATCGGCTTGTGGTGGTAAATAGGTAGCAAAACTCTCTTGGTAAATAGTATGGTCTACAGCTTATCATGAGGTAATCTAACTCAGGCGAGCAGAATCTTGAGACTTCCTTGACACCACACCCCCTTGAACTTACCCGACGCTGTAGTTCTGTCCTGCCGATTCATAGAAAAAACAGCTAGAATATTATCCATGTCCTTGTTCAGCCAAGTTTCCAAGAAACATAAGATATTACAGTTCTTCAGGTCCCGTTGATAGGATAGTCTCAAATGGAGCTCTTCCAGTTTGTTCTCCAGTGATTGTACATCCGCCAATAGAACAGAGGGTAGAAGGCCCACGATGTCCTCTTATATCGCTTTCTTTCTCTTCCGAGTGTCAGGAATTAGGGCCTGGTCCGGGGCGAGCAGTATATCCTGTGCCGCCGGCTCATTGAAGTAGAAATCTTCATGCAAATTGAGGTTAGTGATCGCTCTTCTGATGTTCAGAAGCTCTTTTCGGTCAAAGGAAACGATGACAGAAACATTATGTACAAAAAAAGTTAAGATCAGTGCCTAAAAAACACAAAATACAGAATTGGTAAGGAGCCTGTACAACGGCCGCTATACATTCCAGGCCATTCTCCTTTATCACAGGTGAGTGATGTGCAGTGCGCAACAGGCACTGTCCTTCACTCTCCGATCTTGTAACCATTTGATCTGAATGAACCGTGCCTCAAGTATGTACGTCGACAGAATCAAGCCTTTAGACATGAATGTTAATTATCCTTCATTATATCTGTCAAACATGACTGGCATTTAGCCTATATTTATGTAATTAGAAGTCTCATTAAAGTTTGGCTACATTTTCTGGCGCCTCCCTCCTGTCAGCATCGGTTTGAACATGAAGCTGTGGCCAATATGCATATCACCTACACTTTGGCATGTCTGTTTTTATTTATGTAGCCTACAAGAAAAATAGATTTGAATATTATTCCACTGTTGGCCTCTGATCCAATTCTGATCGGAGTAATTGCTTGATATTGTGATTTTGTTACTTGTCCCGGACAAGAGGACAAGCGTTAATGTCGAGCCCTGAAAGGCATGTTTGCTCCTCTGTCCATTCATATTGAAGTGTGACATTAATTCTTTGATCATCAATCTAGAACATTTTAAGAAAGAGTATAGTGCCCTCCATTAATATTGGCACTCTTGGTAAATATGAGCAAAACAGCTGTGAACATTTCTTCTTTATTGTTTATCCTCTTGGTCTTTCATTCAAAATATATTTTTTAAATCTAACCCTTAATTAAAGTAAAATAATTGAAAGAAAAAATTAATTACTATCATAAAACATATATATGTGTGCCACAATTATTTGCACCCCTTCATTCAATGCTTTGTGCAACCTCCCTTTGCCAAGATAACAGCTCTGAGTCTTCTCCTATAATGCGTAATGAGGTTGGAGAACACATGGCAAGGGATCTGAGACCGTCCCTCCATACTGAATCTCTCCCAATCCTTCAGATTCCGAGGTCCATGCTTGTGGACTCTTCCTCTTCACCTCATCACACAGGTTTTCTATGGGGTTTAGGTCAGTGGACTGGGATGGCCATGGTAATACCTTGATTCTGTGCTCAGTGAATCATTTTTGTGTTGATTTTGAGGTGAGCTTTGGATCATTGTCCTGCTGGAAGATCCAACCACGGCCCAGTTTAAGCTTTCTAGCAGAGGCAGTCAGGTTTTGATTTAATATCTGCTGGTACTTGATGGAGTCCATGACACCATGTATCCTAACAAGTTGTCCAGGGCCTTTGGAAGATAAACAGCCCCACAACATCAAAGATCCACCACCAAACTTCACAGTGGGGATGAGGTGCTTTTCTGCATGGCTATCTTTCTGTCTACGCCAAACCCACCTCTGGTGTTTGTTTGCAAAAAGTTATATTTTGGTGTCATCTGACCATAGAATCTGGTCCCATTGAAAGTTGCAGTAAAGTTTGGCAAACTGTAGGCGCTTGAGTTTGTTGTTTGATGACAGCAAAGTATTTTTTATGGCAACCCTCCCAAACAACTTGTGGTTATGTAGGTGGCGTTTGATCTTAGTTTTGGAGACTTTCTGATCCCAAGACCCAACTAACGTCTGCAATTCTCCAGCTGTGATCCTTGGAGATTTTTTGGCCACTCTAACCATCCTCACTGTGTGTGGGGTCAATATAGACACACGTCCTCTTCCAGGCCGATTGTTAACATCTCCAGTTGCTTTAAACTCCTAATTATTGCCCTGATAGTGGAAATGGGCATTTTCAACCATTGAGCTATTTTCTTATAGCCATTTCCTGATTTGTGCCGCTCAACAACATATAACAACAACAACAACAACATATTTACCAAGGGTGCCAATATTAGTGGAGGCCACTGTATATCAAAATTATACGGTAGTTGGATAATGACACATTTTGACACATACCCCTCTCTAAATGGTAAAGTTTTGCTTAATCCTAATACAAGTTGTAATATTCAGACAACATTTTATAAAAACTCACCGCTCCATAATCCTCAGGACATAGTACCGGACAAAGGTTCCCCCAATTGAGGACAGCTTGGCAGTCCTAAAAAAGAAAGGTAAATGCAAAAATGTAAGTTTGTGTAAAGAGACAATAACATATTCTCGTTGCAAAAGTAAGTGTCTGTCATATCCTTCCTGCAACAAACATTGTTAGAAATGGGTCCAATTGGCATATCTCTTCCTCTTCTATGCAACTACAGTTGAAGTCGGAAGTTGACATACACCTTAGCCAAATACATTTAAACTCAGTTTTTCACAATTCCTGACATTTAATCCAAGTAAAAATGCCCTGTCTTAGGTCAGTTAGGATCACCACTTTATTTTAAGAATGTGAAGTCGCAGAATAATAGTTGAGAGAATATTTTATTTCAGGTTTTATTTCTTTCATCACATTCCCAGTGGGTCAGAAGTTTACAAACACTCAATTAGTATTTGGTAGCATTGCCTTTAAATTGTTTAACTTGGGTCAAACGTTTTGGGTAGCCTTCCACAAGCTTCCCACAATAAGTTGGGTGAATTTTGACCCATTCCTCCTGACAGAGCTGGTGTAACTGAGTCAGGTTTGTAGGCCTCCTCGCTCGCACACGCTTTTTCAGTTCTGCCCACAAATGTTCTATAGGTATGAGGTCAGGGCTTTGTGATGGCCACTCCAATACCTTGACTTCGTTGTCCTTAAGCCATTTTGCCACAACTTTGGAAGTATGCTTGGGGTCATTACCATTTGGAAGACCCATTTGTGACCAAGCTTTAACTTCCTGACTGATGTCTTGAGATGTTTCTTCAATACATCCACATAAATTTCCTCCCTCATGACGCCATCTATTTTGTGAAGTGCACCAGTCCCTCCTGCAGCAAAGCACCCCCACAACATGATGCTGCCACCCCCGTGCTTCACGGTTGGGATGATGTTCTTCGGCTTGCAAGCATCCCCCTTTTTCATCCAAACATAACAATGGTCATTATGGCCAAAAAGTTCTATTTTTGTTTCATTAGACCAGAGGACATTTCTCCAAAAAGTACGATCTTTGTCCCCATGTGCAGTTGCAAACCTTAGTCTGGCTTTTTATGACGGTTTTGGAGCAGTGTCTTCTTCCTTGCTGAGCGGCCTTTCAGGTTATGTTGATATAGGACTCGTTTTACTGTGGATATAGATACTTTTGTACCTGTTTCCTCCAGCATTTTCACAAATTCCTTTGCTGTTGTTCTGGGATTGATTTGCACTTTTCGAACCAAAGTACGTTCATCTCTAGGAGACAGAATGGGTCTCCTTCCTGAGCAGTATGACGACTGCATGGTCCCATGGTGTTTATACTTGCATACTATTGTTTGTACAGATGAATGTGGTACCTTCAGGCATTTGGAAATTGCTCCCAAGGATGAACCAGACTTTTTTGATTTTCCCATGATGTCAAGCAAAGAGGCACTGAGTTTGAAGGTAGGCCTTGAAATACATCCACAGGTACACCCCCAATTGACTCAAATGATGTCAATTAGCCTATCAGAAGCTTCTAAAGCCATGACATAATTTTCTGGATTTTTCCAAGCTGTTTAACCTCTCTGGGATATGTGGGGCGGTAGCGTCCCACCTGGCCAACATCCAGTGAAAATGCAGAGCGCCAAATTCAAATAAATTACTATAAAAATTTAACTTTCATGAAATCACACATTCAATATACTAAATTAAAGCTACACTTGTTTTGAATCCAGCCAACATGTCAGATTTAAAAAATGCTTTACGGCGAAAGCAAACAATGCTATTATCTGAGGATAGCACACCAGCTAACAATCACAGACCATCATATTTCAACCCTCCCGGCGCGACACAAAACGCAGAAATAAAGATATAATTCATGCCTTACCTTTGACGAGCTTCTTCTGTTGGCACTCCAATATGTCCCATAAACATCACAAATGGCCCTTTAGTTTGATTAATTCCGTTGATATATATCCAAAATGTCAATTTATTTGGCGTGTTTGATCCAGAAAAACACTGGTTCCAACTTGCACAACGTGACTACAAAATATCTCAAAAGTTACCTGTAAGCTTTGTCCAAACATTTCAAACTACTTTTGTAATRCAACTTTAGGYATTTTTTYACGTAAATAATCAAWAAAATTGAAGACGGGATGATCTGTGTTCAATACCGGAGGAAAACAATGTGTAGCATGCTTTCTGGTCAYRCGCCTCTAACAAACAGTACACTTCACTGGAGCCTCATTCTGAACATGGCTACTTCTTCATTTCTCAAAGGAAAAACCTCAACCAATTTCTAAAGACTGTTGACATCCAGTGGAAGCGATAGGAACTGCAGGAAGGTCCCTTAGAAATCTGGATTCCCAATGAAAACCCATTGAAAAAAGAGTGACCTACGCTTTTCATCCAAACGTGAAAATGCTGCCCCCTATCCCAGAGAAGTTAAAGGCACAGTCAACTTAGTGGATGTAAACTTCTGACCCACTGGAATTGTGATACAGTGAATTATAAGTGAAATAATCTGTTTGTAAACAATTGTTGGAAAAATTACTTGTGTCCTGCACAAAGTAGATCTCCTAACCGACTTACCAAAACTATAGTTTGTTAACAAGAAATTTGTGGAGTGGTTGAAAAACGAGTTTTAATGACTCCAACCTAAGTGTATGTAAACTTCCAACTTCAACTGTACATGTGAGTTTGATTGAGTTTGTGTGAGTTTGAGTGAGTGACAGGGAGAACGAGCAAGAGAGAAATAGGAGAAACTACATGACTCACCAAGGGAGGTGTCTGTTGAATTATATATTATAATTATAAATGATATACCCTAATTAGCCTATTCCTGTCTATTTTTTGTCTCCCCTTCTCGTAAGCCTATTATATGGACAATGTCGTTTTTATTGATCTGTTTGTCAGTGTCAACAGAGTAGGCTACCCTGTAATTTGACGTATTAAAAAAGATTCTGCTAACGTCTCCAGCCATATACAGTGCATTCGGAAAGTGAAGAGGCGACTCCGGCATGCTGGCCTTCTAGTCAGAGTTGCAAAGAAAAAGCCATATCTCAGACTGGCCAATAAAAAGAAAAGATTAAGATTGGCAAAAGAACACAGACACTGGACAGAGGAACTCTGCCTAGAAGGCCGGCATCCCGGAGTCACCTCTTCACTGTTGATGTTGAGACTGGTGTTTTGCAGGTACTATTTAATGAAGCTGCCAGTTAAGGACTTGTGAGGTGTCTGTTTCTCAAACTAGACACTCTAATATACTTGTCCTCTTGCTCAGTTGTGCACCGGGGCCTCCCACTCCTCTTTCTATTCTGGTTAGAGTCAGTTTGCACTGTTTTGTGAAGGGAGTAGTATACAGCGTTGTACGAGATCTTCAGTTTCTTGGAAATTTCTCGCATGGAACAGCCTTCATTTCTCAGAACAAGAATAGACTGATGAGTTTCAGAAGAAAGTTCTTTGTTTCTGGCCATTTTGAGCCTGTAATCAAACCCACAAATGCTGATGCTCCAGATACTCAACTAGTCTTAAGAAGGCCATTTTTGTTGCTTCTTTAATCAGAACAACAGTTTTCAGCTGTACTAACATCATTGCAAAAGGGTTTTCTAATGATCAATTAGCCTTTTAAAACGATAAACTTCGATTAGCTAACACAACTTGCCATGGCAACACAGGAGTGATGGTTGCTGATAATGGGCCTCTGTACGCCTATGTAGATATTACATAAAAATTAATTTCCAGCTACAATAGTCATTTACAACATTAACAATGTCTACACTGTATTTCTGATAAATTTTCTGTTATTTTTATGGTAAAAAATGTAGCTTTTCTTTCAAAAACAAGGACATTTCTAAGTGACCCCAAACTTTTGACCGGTAGTGTACGTCTCGTGTTTAAGCCGTTGAATTGCAACTCCACTTTGTCTCTATACTGACGCTTTGCTTGTTTGATTGCCTTATGGAGGGAATAACTACACTGTTTGTATTCGGTCGCGTTTCCAGTCGCCTTGCCATGATTAAATGCGGTGGTACGTGCTTTCAGTTTTGCCCGAATGCTGCCATCAATCCACGGTTTCTGGTTAGGGAAGGTTTTAATAGTCACAGTGGGTACAATATCTCCGATACACTTCCTTATAAACTCCCTCACTGAGTCAGCGTATACTGTACGTCAATGTTATTGTCTGAGGCTACCAGGAACATATCCCAGTCCACGGGATCGAAGCAATCTTGAAGCGTGGAATCCGATTGGTCAGACCAGAGTTGGATAGACCTAAGCACGGGCACTTCCTGTTTTAGTTTCTGATGATAGGAGGGGAGCAACAAGATGGAGTCATAGTCAGATTTGCCAAAAGGAGGGTGGGGGAGGACCTTGTATGCATCGTGGAAGTTAGAGTAGCAGTGGTCGAGTGTGTTACTCACTCGTGTACTGCAATTGATATGCTGATAGAATTAAGGTAGCCTTATTCTCAGATTAGCTTTGTTAAAATCCCCAGCTACAATAAATGCAGCCTCAGGATATATGGTTTCCAGTTTGCATAAAGTCCAGTGAAGTTCCTTGATGGCCATGTTGGTATCCGCTTGCGGGGGGATATACGCGGCTGTGACGATAACTTGGGAGATAATACGGTCGGCATTTGATTGTGAGGAATTCTCGGTCAGGTGAACAAAAGGACTTGAGTTCTTGTATGTTGTTACAATTACACCATGAGTCGTTACTCATTAAACGCCCTTCTTACTAGAGAGATGTTGTTCCTGTCGGCGCAATGCACTGAAAATCCCATTGGCTGTATGGACTCCGACAGCATGTCCCCAGCTAGCAATTTCTCCATGAAACAGAGTATGTTACAATCCCGGATATCTCTTTGGAAAGCAACTCAATGTCAACTGATGTCAATTAGATTGAAGCATTCATGGATTTGTGACATTTTTCTGGTGAGCAAGGGTTTATTTAGTCTTGTAGGGCAGAAGAGAAGCTACATGTATTTAATTATAGACAAGTTGACTAACCAAAGTGTCAGAAGTTTTAAGCAGAAACGTATCTAAATTAAGCTTAAAAAGATATCCCCACCCCTGTCAAAAAATAATTCTGCCGTCTCTGGCTGTACAGTGCATTTTTTAATCGGCCTAATTGTGGGCCTCAGATTTCCACTTTATCACATATAATCTGGCGGCTGCGGATGGATTATTATCAATTGTGGGCGGGTGCGTTGAACAAACAGCTGACCCGCGCATCACTGATGTGCATGTGTCTTTATGTGTGCATCTGCGTTTGCATGCGTGTGTGTTCACGCAAGTGCATGAGTTTGTGCTTGTATGTGCGAGTCCTACATTTGTGAGAGCACGTGTGTGTGCACCTGTGCATGTAATGGTATAGGTCTACTGTGCAGTACGTACATAATAATGTATCTCAGTCTGGGCTGTGAGGAAATCCATTAGGATTTACCAGGCTAGAGGAAGAGGCTGCCTCACCACAGCATGATTGGTTCTGGGGCTCCTCGCCTGGTGGCTACAGCTGATTAATGGCTTTGTGGCACACTATAGATTTAGTGAGGGACCTTGGAAATGAATTTAATGTAAAAAGTGAGCGAGTGGAAAGGAAGGGCTTGTGTCAGAGACTCTTTGCTGGACAGTATTATTGTTGTTTTTTTTACCCTTTTTCTCCACAATTGGTAGTTACAGTCTTGTCGCATCGCTGCAACTCCCGTACGGACTCGGGAGAGGCGGAGGTCGAGAGCTATGCATTCTCCAAAACACACTTCTTGACACAATGGCCGCTTAACCCGAAAGCCAACCACACCAATGTGTTGGAGGAAAACACTGTATACCTGGCGACCGTGTCAGGGTGCATGTGCCCAGCCCAGCACAGGAGTAGCTAAAGCATGATCGGACAAGGACATCCCTGCTAGCCAAACCTTCCCCTAACCCAGACTCGAACCAGGATCTATAACGGCACAGCTATCTGCGATACAGTGACTTAGACCACTGCTCCACTCGGGAGGCCCTTAAATGGACAGTTATAACTGCTGTCATGATTTAAGGCCATCATTTTTTGGGTCATTTGTTTTGCTCCCTTGGGCGTGAATCATGCCGCCTCTGGCACCAGAGCCAGCAGGTTATCAAAAAAGATATGCACACCATCAGCTGACTTCTCACAGGGTGTCAACCCCAGGAAACAAGGAAACGAAAACCCACAGTTTAAGAAGTGTTTGCGGGTTAGGACTAGGTGTTTCAGGTAAATAGACATTGTGTCTCGTCTGGGAGGAAGTGAGAAGTACATGCACTGTCTACCAGATGGCCCCTTATATTAGACCGCAGCCTCAGTATGGCATCTCTCTGGCTGTCCCTGACACATTATTACTGGCAGGCTCATTTCCTTATGAGCGAGGATGATATACTGTTACGCAAGCACAGTAACATCCGTCACACATGCAACAAATATGATTTAGCGCTAGTTCTAACAGTGTGAACACAGCAAGCTAAAATTATAATCTATTTTGTGTATTTCTATGTGAAAAGGCTGCGGGATTATGTTCCCTTGTTGTAATTTCACAGATCTGCCTTTACTTGCTATTGTGCTACGGTTTCATTTGGTGAAAATGCAGCTCTGGTTTTGTTGACTGAGCCACCGAAGGAAGAATATTGAATCATCGCATGTGAGCCTTCTTTTGGCACCAGGTTTGGGGGAAGTCTATGTACACTGTTTTGCTAACTCTGTGTTGATTCGTCTCGAATACTCCACTGAATAGTCCACAGTCTATGGTTTGATAAAAAGTCTGTTTCAAAAATACTTTAAATGTGCAACATGCTGGGCTTTAGCTTTGTGCCTCTCCCTCAGAAAAGTATGCAAGAAATCATTGTGCACATTGTTCAGTCAGATGATCCTTCCAACTCTATTACTGGATTTAATCTGTTGGATCGAAGCCTCTGTTCTGAATGGGTGTTAATTAATTTATGTTGAGACCACTCAACGCTTGCTCCTGCCATGTCTTTCCTATATACAGTATATACTGTATTGTCACAGGGACTAGCCTAGTAAGAGCAACCTGTTGAGTAAGCCTAGAATTCCAGCCTCTAGATGGCCAAATCATATCCAGCGCATGTTCCCTGCCAAAGTATGCTAAATCTAGGAACTGTCATCAAGCTGAGATGCAGCACAGTGTGTCCCTGTGCTCTGAGTGGCACTGATTTCAGGGAAACTTCCCTATACTCCACAATGTCGCCACAATATTATATCACCCTGCTAATATGATATAGTCAGAGTACTAAGCTTAAATGAATGGCTGAATCATTAATTAATCAAAGGGGGTGAATCGCTAATCTAATTTCCTATCCCCCTCGGTTCTGTACGTCTTCTGCCTCGGTGTCACAGCGCCACAAACATTGTGTTTTTCTGTTCGCTCTGCCCCTGCTTCTCGCTTTGGCTCTGGGCTTTTTTTTCTTCAGGACAGTGGTCTTAATACAGCTGTCTGTTGGAAGAGGATGATTCACTCCCATCAGTGTCAGTCGCAAACCTACCTACCTCTGTCTGTGGGTCTCTCTTTGTGTGTCTGATTGTAGTCGCAGCCACAGGGTTCTTTGGAACATGAACATTAAACATTATCTTCCATCAGTAGCAGTCAGTGCCGTTTAAGATGAGGCAGGGCGATTTTCTTTTAACTTCTACCGAGTCAGAAACCCGGATCCGGGAGCACCCCCCACCCCCCACCAGTAAAAAAGCTGAATAGCATAGCTAGCATAGCGTCACAAGTAAATAGTAGCATCTAAATATCATTCAATCACAAGTCCAAGATACCAGATGAAAGATCCACTTCTTGTGAATCCAGCAATCATTTCTGATTTTTAAAATGTTTTACAGGGAAGACACAATATGTAAATCTATTAGCTAACCACGTTAGCAAAAGACACCATTTTTCTTTGTCCACCCATTTTTTCTCTCCACCAGTAGCTATCACCAATTCGGCCAAATAAAGATATTGATAGCCACTAACCAAGAAAAAACTCATCAGATGACAGTCTGATAACATATTTATTGTATAGGATAGTTTTTGTTAGAAAAATGTGCATATTTCAGGTAGAATCATAGTTTACAATTGCACCCACCATCACAACTCGACTAGAATAAATACAGAGAGAAACGTGTATTACCAATTTACTCATCATAAAACATTTCATAAAAATAGACAAAGCATAGCAATGGAAAGACACAGATCTTGTGAATTCAGACAATATTTCAGATTTTCTAAGCGTTTTACCAGCGAAAACACAATAAATCGTTATATTAGCATACCACATGTGCAAACATTACCCCAGCATGAATCCAAGGCAAGGGGAGCGATAACGTTATGATCACCAAAAATAATTAATTTTTCACTAACCTTCTCAGAATTCTTCCGATGACAGTCCTGTAACATCATATTACAACATACATATAGAGTTTGTTTCGAAAATGTGCATATTTAGCCACAAAAAAACGTGGTTATACAATGAGAATAGTAGCAAACTGCCCTGAAAATGTCGGGCGCTATATTGAAGTGATCTAGTCTAATCGATAGCTAATCAAATAACTTGACTAAAAAATACAGGGTTGACAGGAATCGAAAGACAAATTAGTTCTTAATGCAATCGCTGACTTACATTTGTAAAATTATCCTTACTGTGCAATACCGGGTCCGCCAAGCGAAGCTACACATAACAAAATGGCGACATATGCGTTTAAAATATTTCAACAGAACAGCGATTTATCATCATAAATAGTTCTTACTGTGAGCTGTTCTTCCATCAGTATCTTGGGCAATGTATCCTTTCTTGGGTCTAATCTTCTTTTGGTCGAAAGMTGTCCTCTTGTCCGTCGAAATGCCCACTAACGTTCGACCGGGACCCCGAAACGTGCCCGGCGCTTCAAATAGCATCACAAAGCAATGCCTCAAAATCGCACTAAACGGATATAAATTGCTATAAAACGGTTTAAATTAACTACCTTATGATGTTTTTAACACCTATAACGAGTAAAAACATGACCGGCGATATATAAGTGGCTAAACCAACGCTTGGAAAGAGAGAGAGTCCGACGTCCATCTTGTGTGAGGCGCAGCAGGAAAAGAACGGTACATCCGGTCTTTCGCGTTTTATACTGGCCCTGATTGCGCAATCGACTCCATTCAAATTGACACCTCTTACTGACATCTAGAGGAAGGCATGGGCAGTGTTTGTATCCTCATAGGATTTACAGGGACTTTAAAACTGACCTGGGACCAGAGGCCATAATTTCTGAAATCTCACTCCATATCAGGAAAAGTGCTGTAGAATGAGTTCTGTTTTACTCAGAGACATAATTCAAACGGCTATAGAAACTAGAGAGTGTTTTCTATCCAATAATAACTATAATATGCATATTGTACGAGCAAGAATTGAGTATGAGGCAGTTTAATTTGGAGACGATAAATGCTAACGTTGAAACAGCACCCCCTATGAGCATTGCCTTATTTCTGTTGCCTTATTTCTATTGTATGACTCTCATTCATATTTTGTTTTGTTTAGGCTACTAGATGATACTCTAATTTTCCCTATACCCATCATGAGCTTGCTACAAAGCTTACCTTGACTTGGAAGATTTCCAGTGTTGTTGAAAAGTCATAGCCAACTAGCTAACATAACATCCCTCTGTTTGAGTAGGGTGTTTCAGTAGGCTAAACTAGCTAGCTGCATTTTCTAGCTAAGTAAGTGAGAAAAAAATGAAATTCTCCCTTTCTCTCTTGCTTCTCCTTAATTTTGGAAGAAATTAATTTGTTCAAAACTATTGTCTTTCTCTCTCTTTGAGTCAACTACTCACCACATTTTATACACTGCAGTGCTAGTTAGCTTATGCTTATGCTTTCAGTGCTAGATGAATTCTCTGATCCTTTGATTGGGGTGGACAACATGTCAGTTCATGCTGCAAGAACTTTGATAGGCTGGAGGACGTCCTATGGAAGTTGTCATAATTACTGTTTAAGTCTATGGAAGGGGGTGAGAACTATGAGTCTCCTAGGTTTGGTATTGAAGTCAATGTACCCAGAGGAGGACAGAAGCTAGCTGTCCTCCGGCTACACCATGATGCTTCCCTACAGAGTGCTGTTGAGGCTACTGTAGGCCTTATTTGCAAAATAGTGTGTTTTAATAAGTTATTTGGTGACGTGATTATATTTAGTATAGTTTATCTAAAACTGATAACTTTTTTGATGTTTTACAATTAAACATTTTATGAAATTCACTGAAGAGGATGGTCTTCCCCTTCCTCCTCTGAGGAGCCTCCACTGAATTATGAGGGCTGTTTCTCTGGCTGGCAGGATGGAGTGGCTTCTCTTTGTTCTCTCTTTTTAGGCTATAAGTGAAAGAAATGCCCGATCATGTCTGTTTTTTCCATGTATGTGTGTGCTGCCTGAAATCCATATCCTTACCTGCTGTGTGCAGTGTGGGAGCATCAACTCCCCATCACATCACCATATAGTATAGTGGCCATATGGGCTGCTTGAAACCCCAAACAATCATTTTGCTCCGGCTGCACACAACAACAGCGATGGAAATGTGGCAATTTACATGGGCCACAGCATCTGCTTGCAGGGCTCGACATTCAGGGCTTCCCGCTGGCCCGGGGAGGTTTTGGAAACACTCCGAGCCCGCTTGGGTCAGTGAAAAAATTATTGTAATAATACTATTGTTAATCTAGCTATATAATTGATTTTTTTTAAACAGATGAGTTCTGGAAGCTGTTAGTTTGTTATGTCGCTTATTTATCACAGGCAAGCCACACACATATAGCCTAGTTTGAGATAATATGTCGAGCAGAGAGAGCGCGCAGCTCTCAAACCGCTGGTTGTGGAAGAGCGACAGCGGTAGGGGTAGGAAAGTGGTAGGAAAGATGTTCCAAGTTATGATATCTACCAGTAAATGCCAAGGAAAGAATGGGTATGCAAATCTCCACCTGGCACAGCCAGAAGAGGACTGGCCACCCCTCATAGCCTGGTTCCTCTCTAGGTTTCTTCCTAGTTTTAGGCCTTTCTAGGGAGTTTTTCCTAGCCACCGTGCTTCTACACCTGCATTGCTTGCTGTAGGGGGTTTTAGGCTGGGTTTCTGTACAGCACTTTGATATATCAGCTGATGTACGAAGGGCTATATAAATAAAATTGATTTGATTTATTTCAAAAGTTCAAAGTCTTTGTTGAATATTTGCGATGCGCAATTCAGCCATCATGCCATGGAACAGCCTACCTTGAAAATCTGACTTTTCCTGTAGGCTATTTGGTCCTGGAAAGGTCCTTGAAATTATGGTAGCCAATTTAGAATTTCTACTCTCTTCTCTTAGTCCTCTTCATCCCGGGAGGGACATAAGGCTGCAACAATCTTCTGCCACTGTAGTCTGTTTTTGACCACAGTTTGCACACTGTCCCATAAGAGACCCATCTCTTCCAGCTCAGCCACCACTGTCCGTCGCCATTTAGTTTTTTGCCTGCCTCACTTACGCTTTCCAGTTGGTGTCCATCTAAGAGCAACTTTGGGGATCTTGTCTGGTGGCATCCTCAGCACATGACAAGCAAACGGAACCTGCATATTGTATTTCCCGGGCAATGTTCTTACAGCCCGTCCTCCTATACAGGTTCTCGTTGGAGATCTTGTTTGACCAAAAGATGTTGGAGATCTTGCTGAGGCAACCATTGTGGAAGGCATCAACTTTGCTCATCTCACTCTTGACTACCCTCCAGCACTCTGAACCATATAAAAGCAACAAGATCAAATTGCTCTTAATGAGCCTGATGTTAGTTTTAAGTCTGTATACTTTTGAGCTCCATATGGGACAGAGTCGACTGAAAGCACCACTGGCTTTTTTTAGCCGGGCCTTGATGTCTTTTTTGGCCCAGTTGTTGCTGCTGATTAGGCTTCCAAGGTAGGTGAAGTTGCCAACATACTCAAGCACCTCTCCATTGATGGTAATTGGAGGTTTTGGTGGTGTATGAATGCACATGGCTAGGGTCTTTTGTATGTTGATATGAAGACCAGTCTGTTTAACTTCTCCTGGAGGTGGATGTGTTTGGATGATATAGAGGTCAGATCATCGGCAAAGTCGAGGTCCTCTAGATGGGAGAAGAGGGTCCACTGGATTCCTCTGGCATGGTCAGATGTTGTTTGACGCATTACTCAGTCGATGGTAACAAGAAAAAGGACTGGAGTGAGGATGCAGCCTTGTCTGACACCAGACTTAACTTGAAAGTACTTTGTAAGATAACTATCAAGAATGATGCTACATTCAAAGTATTCATAGAACTTCCCAATGAGGTTGACAATCTTGAATGGTATTCAGTAGGCTCCAAGGATCCTGCATTAGCTCTCATGGTGATCACTGTAGTCCCGTGTGGCTCAGTTGGTAGAGCATGGTGCTTGCAATCCAGCGGTGTCAATTCAATTCCCATGATGGACCGGTACGGGGGGGAAAAGTATGGAGATATATGTACAGTCGATCTAGATAAGAATGTATGCTAAAATTTAAATGTAATGTCGTTAGTAAAGATTGAAAAAAGTAAAGGGCCAAGACAGCTACCCTGGGAAATTCTACTTGGATTTTGTTGGAGGCTTCCATTCAAAAACAACCTCTGTGTTCTGTTAGACAGGTAACTCTTTATCCACAATATAGCAGCGGGTGTAAAGCCATAACACAAGTTTTTCCAACAACAGACTATGATCGATAATGTCAAAAGCCGCACTGAAGTCCAACAAAACAGCCCCCACAATCTTTTTTTCATCAATTTCTCTCAGCCAATCATCAGTCATTTGTGCAAGTGCTGTGCTTGCTGAATGTCCCTCCCTATATGCATGCTGAAAGTCTGTTATCAATTTGTTTACTGTAAAACTGCATTATATCTGGGGCGGCAGGTAGCCTAGTAGTTAGTGCATTGGGCCGGAAACTAAAATGTTGCTGGATCGAACCCTCGAGCTGACAAGGTCAAAATCTTTCATTCTGCCCCTGAACAAGGCAATTAACCCACTGTTCCCCAGTAGGCCGTCATTGTAATTAAGAATTTGTTCTTAACTGACTTGCGTAGTTAAATAAAGGTTCAATTTAAAAACATCTAGTCAAACACACATTTTTTCAAATGTTTACTAAGGGTTGATAACAGGCTGATTGGTCGGCTATTTGAGCAAGTAAAGGGGGCTTTACTCTTCTTAGGTAGGGGAATAACTTTTGCCTCCCTCCAGGTGTGAGGGCACATACTTTCTAGTAGGCTTAAATTGAAGATATGACAAATAGGATTATCCTCAGTAATTTTCCATCCAAGTTCTCAGACCCCGGTGGCTTGTCATTGTTGATAGACAATGTTGTTGATAGACAATATTTTTTTTACCTCTTCCACACTTACTTTACAGAATTCAAAATTACAATACCTGTCTTTCATAATTTGGTCAGATACAGTACCAGTCAAAAGTTTGGACACACCTACTCATTGCAGGGTTTTTCTTTATTTTTACTATTTTTTACATTGTAAAATAATAGTGAAGACATCAAAACTATGAAATAACACATATGGAATCATGTAGTAACCAAAAGAGTGTTAAACAAATCCAAATATATTATATATTTGAGATTCTTCAAAGTAGCCACCCTTTGCCTTGATGACAGCTTTGCACACTCTTGGCATTCTCTCAACCAGCTTCACCTGGAATGCTTTTCCAACAGTCTCAAAAATAGAAATATTGTTTAATTCTCCAATTTTGGGGATTTGGAGTTTTGACAAGAAGAATGTCTTTGTCTCCATTGGTTTACGGTTTAATCGTCCTATAACCCTTTATTACCGTTGTGCTCTGACACTTTGTGTGGGTTGGGTGCAGGAACGTAGCGAAACAGGTCGATTGTAGCAGTAGTCGTTTTGATGGCGACGTACTTTATTGGAGTCGTGGTTTCGTGGTAGAAACCGTTGTTGTGCGTCATCTCTCAACCCTCCAATACCTGATAATGTACCCTCTAACTGGAGTGAGTGCCCCTGGTCAAACTTCAAAACCGAGTTGTCTTCGCTCGTAGCGTTGCGAGCTTTTGATGACTCAAAAGCTGTGCTTGCAAGCTCTCTGAGTTGTAAGATAGACATGCCAACATGGGCTGTAGGGCCCAAGTAGGTAATGAAGGTGGGATTCATGTTCGACAGAAACATTTGTTTGAATGGTAACACCTCTTCCATTCCTGTTTCAGTGTTTGACAGTGTTAGCCAGTGAGCTATCATGTTTGCTAGTCGCAGAACAACTGAATTATAATTTCAAAGCTGTGGCAAGTTTAGTGTAGTCGTTTAGCACGTGTTGCTGTTGTAGACGAATGAATCTCGTCACGTGTCTATTCGACGTTCGCTTCAACAGGTAAACCCTGTCAGAGCCCGTAGTGTTTGGGTAGCCATCCAATGCGTCCTCTATTTCAGCTAGGAACGTCTCAGTATTGTTTGGCTTACCTGGAACGGGGTCAAAGGTGGGGAAATGTTAGACAAGTTTGTCAAGGAGTTCCGCGCCAAGCGGGCAGAGAGGGTTGGCTTCATCCTGTGGGGAAATTGGGGACGAAAGACCAAGAGGAGAAGCTAAGCTTTGGCTTTGTTGGCAAAGAGGTGCTATATTACTCAGCGCCGAATGGCCTAGAGTAGAAGAGTACCGGGCTCCGGTTGCGTAGTCACGCTGTAGCGCGTTACCATTCTGAAATTCCACCAGATTGTACCTAAGGGTGGTATTCTGCTGCATTGCAGAGTCCACTTGAGCGCTAAGAGTACTGATTTTGGACATGTGAGTGTTGCACTTGCTCCTTTCGGTCTCATACTTATCTGTCATGGTTTGCAGACAGAGGTCTTGAGTATGGAGTGAGAGATTCATTGATGAGATTTCCTCCGCCTGCTTAGAAATCAATAGTTCCATATTCATCACCTGAGTTCTCTCATCATTAATTTGGTCAGCGACTTCAATGAGTTCTGCTGATTTGTCATCCAACTTAGTCATTGTGTTCATTAACGGATCGTCTTTGGTCTGCAGCATTTGGAGTAGAACATAGTTACTTTGAGTAACGTTCAACAAAACTGCATGCATGTTATCACGTTTTGCGCTCCTGTTTGTAGGTAACTCGTCAGATTTATCTAGTTTTGCGTGGACATCGTCGTATTTAGTTTTGGCTAAATCGAGTTGATCCTGTAGAATACGATTTTGTTCCTGAAGAATACAATTTTGTTGAATCGTTCATCGTCATAAGTTTTTGCAATTACATTAAATTGTTCAGTTTTCAAACGCAGTTCCATAGCTAGCAGAATTCTTACCTTTTCTGCTTTTGTCATTAGTTTCCCTGTTCTCTACACTTGTCCCTTTATGTCTACCATTTCCTGCTCGTGCTTCAGCTGTGCACTGCGGTATTGGCCCGATGCCAATCTTGGATGGCAAGACATCAGGGCTAAACTGGAGAGAACCTTTACAAGGCCTGCGCCCCAAGGTTGATTTTGGAAAGCGTTTGTTGCGATTTCTACAGTTGTTCCGCTAATGGCATGCTTAGGGTTGGTATCGCTGCTGAGGTCAGAGATCAATCCTTTAATGGGCGAGAGTTCACAAATTAGTGGGGGAGTGGGGACCATCCCCTCTGATAGCTTGCACATTATTTGAAATATTGAGAGGAAAAATGTTCCTGTTTTTTTCAAGGTTTGGGTTGGGAATTCGTTGGAAGCTGCAAAAAATATTTTTATCAATTTCTAGATGTTAATGAACCATCACTACTGTATCCGGAATGTTGGAGTTGAACGTGAATGAATTTGCAAAAGCAAATTGAATTGATTAATCAATGATAATGATTAATCATACCTGGTTAAGCTATCTGGGAATTCAACTTTAATTAATCTGAGAAGTTGGTACATCTAGGTTAATATGGGAAAGTTTAAAATGTCTCATTTAATTGGAAGAACCTGAAAAGGTATGTTCGACAATTTAACTTATTAAATTTAATGAGACGATGACATCCAATCAATTGCGATTGGCTGGATTATCATAAGTGTAAACACTATTTTAAATGTTAGGGTACATTCATCACCAGGTTCACATATCCCTAAGGCTGAATCCACATGGGATTCCTGCGAAGGCGGGACTTCCGTCAGTACTGGGGGTTTGTACTCAATGAGCTTTGCAAAAGCAAATTTGACTGATTAATCAATGTTAACGATAAATCAAACCTGTATAGGCTATTTGGGAATTAAACTTTAATCAACCTGAAAGCGTAGCTGTATCAAGGTTAATGTGGAAAAGTTTCAATTGTCTCATCAACCAATCAATTTGGATATTATTTAAAATGTCCATTTGAAAAAGGTAATTCTTGCAATTTTACCTCTTAATTAAATTTAATGAGGCAACGATATCCAGTCAGTTGAGATTGGTAGTAACCACTAGTTAAACCACTAGTTAAACGTGATACACGTTGGGTGTCACATAAATAAATAAATAAATTAAATTACTGCCGATTCTTCACCCCCAGGGGTCACTGATAACAGAAAGCTGAACGGAAGTACAAAGGGCTGGACTTCAGTCGCCCAAGATGGAGGAATTTCAACATGACATAGGAAAAACTAAATGGCTGCTCTCCCTTTGTTAGCTCTAGCATCTCGTGTAAGCCAATCCTACTTTGTACACTTTTAAGCATAACATAGGATCCCCTTAAACAAGGGAACGGTTTTACTAGTAACCGTCTTACATTCAAACCTTTTCGGCGTTATTTTTTGCTATGTATTACCGGAACTCGCGGTAAACAAAGAAATATACTGTGGTCTACTCACGCTACTGAAAACGCTAGGGACAGAGATGATTATCGCTTGGTCAGCTAATATCTCAAATTTCATTCGGCTGGCCCTATGTACTGGGTAGTTTTTAATAGTCACAGTGGGAACAACATCGCCTATACACTTCCTGACAAAGTCAGTCACCGTGTCCGTGTATACGTCAATGTTATTCTCGAATGCTACCCGGAACATATCCCAGTCTGTGTGATCCCATTCCGCGCAATCTTGAAGCATGGATTCCGATTGGTCAGACCAGCATTGAATAGACCTTAGCACAGGTACTTCCTGTTTGAGTTTCTGTCTATAGGAAAGGAGTAGGATGGAGTTGTGATCTGATTTGCCAAAGGGATGGCGGTATTTTTTACTTTTACTCAATTATGACAATTAGGTACTTTTTCCACCACAACAGAAGTGCGTTGGTAATCAGGTGGCAAAGTATTGACACGTTTTTTTTAAATTGAGAGACGAGCTTCAAGTTTTCTTTAATGACTATAATTTTCACTTGTCTGACCACTTGCATGATGACGAGTTTCTCACACGACTGGCCAATCTGGGTGATGTTTTGTCTCGCCTGAATGATCTGAATCTAGGATTACAGGGACTCTCCGCAACTGTATTCAATGTGCGGGACAAAACTGAGGCTATGATTAAGAAGTTGGAGCTCTTCTCTCTCGTCATTAACAAGGACAACACACAGGTCTTTCCATCATTGTATGATTTTTTGTGTGCAAATTAACTGAAGATTATGGACAATGTCAAATGTGATATAGCGAAGCACCAGAGTGAGTTGGGTGCGGATTTATGCAGGTACTTTCCCAAAATGGCTGACACAAACAACTGGATTCGTTATCCCTTTCATGCCCTGCCTCCAGTCCACTTACCGATATCTGAACAAGAGAGCCTCATCGAAATTGCAACAAGCAGTTCTGTGAAAATTTTATTTAATCAGAAGCCACTGCCAGATTTCTGCATTGGGCTGCGCTCAGAGTATCCTGCCTTGGCAAATCGCGCTGTTAAGACACTGATGCCCTTTGCAACCACGTACCTATGTGAGAGTGGATTCTCAGCCCTCACTAGCATGAAAACTAAATACAGGCACAAACTGTGTGTGGAAAATGATTTAAGACTGAGACTCTCCAATACAACCCAACATTGCAGTGTTATGTGCATCCTTTCAAGCACACCCTTCCCATTAAGCTGTGGTGAGTTATTCACAATTATTGATTATTATTATATTATTATTTGTGCCCTGGTCCTATAAGAGCTCTTCTTAGAGCTCTTCCCACGAGCCGGGTTGTGACAAAAGCGCTGACCTGATGCTAGTAGAGGGGGTACGCAGCTGATGGTTGAATGTTTGAAGGGGTAGGGGACTATAAACATTTTGGATCCACTGCCTTAGAGCACTCTTTTTTACCTTTTTGTCCTTGGTCTTATATTCTTGCTGTGCTCACTCAATCATTTTGCGCTTAGCAGTTTATCTTTGGCCAGCTTTCTCTCATCTAGTTTCTTCCATGTATCTTGTGTTAACTACTTCTTGCCCTTTCTTTCTAAAGCCAATAACTTTCTTTGCGGTTTCTGTGTACTCATTCTTGATGTTACTCCACGTAGTTTCAACTGTGCTTCAACTCTTCTTCCTCTGCATTGGCTAATGGACTGAAGCGATTTCTTCACTCGATGGTTAAAGCTTTTATTTATTTCAGGAGATGTGAGTTTGTTGATGTCAAACACTTTCATTCGGGCCAGTAGCTTTCAGTTGGCACTGGCCCGGTGTGTCACTGGCAAATTTACCTGAATGTCAAGCTCTGGCTTTTACACTATTCGGGGAAAAAAAGGTGCTATCTAGAACCTTAAATGGTTCTTCGGCTGTTCCCATAGGGGAACCCTTTGAAGAACCCTTTTTTGTTCCAGGTAGAACCCTTTTGGGTTCCATGTAGAACCTTTTCTACAGAGGGTTCTACACGAAACCCAAAAGGGTTCTACCCGGAACAAAAACAGGTTCTGCCTTGAACCAAAAAGGGTTCTCCTATATGGACAGCCGAAGAACCGTTTTTAATAAGTGTGTTTCTTTTTTTGAAAGGATTTATGAATATTAGTTATTTTTGTGTTGTATTTTTCAATTTCTGTCTGTGACAGGACATTGACACCCAACCACATAGCATAAAAGAGGTTAATCATTTGAGCATTTGGATAAAAATTTGCGGGATGTGAAATGCTCATAACAAACCTTAAAAGGTTAGTGTTTGTGTGTAAGAAGAGGAAAAGAGGAAATGCAGCTACAGAACGAGTGTTAAGCAGCAAACATTATACACACACACACACACATTAAATAACCCCCTTATGCATGGCCTGATGACATCATCCCTCTTCAGCTCCTCTTCAATGGAAACCAATCGAGTCAGTGTGTCCAAACTTCAATTGCCTCCTATTGAGTAGAGGGTTGTGTCTCAGCATTCATTTCAATCTTCACAGAGAAAGAGGGTGAGAGACAGGGAGAGATGGAAGGAGGGAGTGAGAGAGTGATGACATGAATGTGTTGGACTCAGGTGATGGCCTGCTAAACAGCGATCGAGTAGGGGGAGAGAGAGAGCCAATTAATCACATCAACAAATGTTTACACATCTGCTGCTGTGCTGTGACCATATGCCCTCTATTCAATTAGGAGAATGAGACTTACTTCATGGCTCCACTACAGAGAATATAGGCCTACTTTGCTGGTTCATAATGAAACTAATAGTAGTCAATGCGGATACAAAATCGATATGACAATGTAGGTACTTAAGGTGAGAGCTTACCACAACTGACATAGCTGTTAGATAGATATGAGTAAATGTTGCATGATGTTATGTAAGGCTACATTTTCCAGCACTATCTACAGAATACATTTTTTTCCTTGCCACTCGTGCCCACGATGCTGACTCTAGCATGCGTTAACCTTTGACGGAGTTGCTATTTTTGGGTCTGTCTCCGATGCTAGCTTTAGTGTTTTTAGCATAGATTTGATTACTGTTTTAAATCATCTACTCTTTTGGCTCATTGGAACATCACGATGTCATCCATTGTGGGAGACTAGGGAAACAATCTACAAAAGAAACCCCCCTAGGATTTATTGAAAGTCTCAACGTTTGATTTGACTGGTTGACCTCACACGATCTAACACAAAACAGCCCCAACACATGAGGACCAAAGATAAGAGGATGTTTCTTCAGCTTCATCTCCGTCTCTTGCAGTGCAGAGAAGCATCCGAAAACGCAGACTCAATGTGGTGGATTGTTGCTCATAATCCTTGGAGTGACGATTGAAAAAGTATACACCCGATACAGGCTATATTGGGTTTCTGAATTCTTCATATCTGAAGTCTTTGCTTTATTGGATTTAGCCAAGTCGGTGCCGTTTAAAATTAGGGAGGCCAGGTTTTTTTTCTATTACAACATTTTGGTTGACTGTCATTCATATTCCATCCACCCAGCTCAATGTAACATCGATAGGCTTAGGCTACTACATGATACTCAAATTTGCCCTATACCCATCATGAGGTTGCTACAACCTAGCCTACATAGCAAAGTTTATAACGAAAGTGCACAGTTTGAGAGACAAATTGAAGTAATCAAGGTGACACATTAAGGATTTTTGGGAAAGCCAGTGAATTTATTGAAAGTTCCCAGAATTGTGCAACCATACTCTTGCCTGCATCTAGCTGATCTGGGATGTAATCATTAGTCCAAACAGTTGCAAAACGTTCCGTTCTGCAACTAAAATAATAGCTTCTATTGGACAAATTCGGGTAGGTCCCTCCCCTTTTCATTCCGTTTGCTTCCATTTAAGAAATGTTTTAAACTCGGCAGATGGAATACACCCCTGATCACCCGCACACACAGTTCACTTTCATAGTAACCACATACTGCATCATCACTTTGTTTGTTGTATAATTCCTTCTCACATCTACGTGCTCTCTTCCTCTCACCTTTTCCCTTCGCATGTGGACTTCAGTGCACAACACAACAGCTGTCTGTGACCAGGCGCAAAAACCTCTGAAGCCAAACCTTCATACCATAACCTCTAACCGCTACACAGCCTACGTCGTAAACCCACAATCCAATCCATGTGTAAAATCACACAGTACAGTGTACAGCAAGCAGTTCATCAGTTACACCGGCGGGCCCCGGTGGCAATACATTAATAAAACCAAAAGCTTACCTTGACTTGGAAGAGTTGCTGTGTTGGATAGCCTTAGCCAGCTAGCTATCATAAATAACATTCCTTTCTGTTTGTTGAGTGGGCTAAATTTGCTGCATTAGCTACTAAAGTGAAAGGTAAACTAAGAAGAAACAAATACAACGAAATATAGCTAGCTAGCTCTCTCTCTCTTTCTCTCTCTCATTCTGCTACTTCACCTTAATTTTTGAAGAAATACATTTGTTCAAAACTGTTCAACTATTGTCTTTCTCTCTTTGTGTCAATTACTCACCTCACTTTATGCTACAGTGCTAGCTAGCTTTAGCTTATGCATTCAGTATTAGATTCATTCTCTGATCATTTGATTGGATGGACAACATGTCAGTTCATATTGCAAGAGCTCTGATAGGTTGGAGGACATCCTCCAGAAGTTGTCATAATTGCTGTGTAAGTCTATGAAAGGGTTGAGAACCATGAGCCTCCTAGGTTTTGAATTGAAGTCAATGTATGGATGAATGGCACGACAATGGGCCTCGGGATCTCGTCACGGTATCTCTGTGCATTCAAATTGCCATTGATAAAATGCAATTGTGTTCGTTGACCGTAGCTTATGCCTTCCCATAACCCCACCGCCAACATGGGGCGCTCTGTTCACAACGTTGACATCAGCAAACCACTTGCCCACACGACGCCATACACTCTGTCTGCCATTTGCACAGTACCGTTGAAACCAGAATTGATACGTGAAGAGCACACTTCTCCAGCATGCCAGTGGCCATCGAAGGTGAGAATTTGCCCACTGAAGTCGGTTCAGACACCGAACTGCAGTCAGGTCAAGACCCTGGTGAGGAAGACGAGCACACAGAACAGCATCCCGAGATGTTTTCTGACAGTTGGTGCAGAAATTCTTCTGTTGTGCAAACCCACAGTTTCATCAGCTGTTTGGGTGGCTGGCCTCAGACGATCCCGGAGGTGAACATGCCAGATGTGGAGGCCCTGGGCTGACGTGGTTACATGTAGTCTGCGGTTGTGAGGCCGGTTGGAAGTACTGACAAATTCTCTAAAATGACGTTGGAGGCAGCTTATGCTAGAGAAATGAACATTCAGTTATCTGGCAACAGCTCTGGTGGACATTCCTGCATTCAGCATGCCAATTGCTCGCTCCCTAAAAACTTGAGACATACTGTATGTGACATTGTGTTGTGTGACAAATCTGCACATTTTAGAGTGCCCATTTATTGACTCCAGCACAAGGTGCACCTTTGTAATGATCATGCTGTTTAACCCCCTAAGTTCAATGTCTGTGCCCCTGTGGAAATCTAATTAGCATAATACATATAAATGTGTCAGTTTAAGCTAGAGATATCTGTTTTTGCATTGGATGCATCTCAATCCACTGCATTCGCCTATGTCGCACATCCTCATCTGCGGTGAAAGGTGACAGAGCTAGAGCGATGTTTGTCAGACCATGAAACATCTCGAAAATCGGTTTTCTCATCAAATCGTCTGTAGTGTCTGAACGGTTTGGCTTACTGACATGAACTTGATGGTGTTCTCCGTTTTGCTCTACTAGTGTCTTGGAACTCATCTGAATTTGGTACAGCTGATCTGCCAACTTCTGTCTGTAGCGTCCAAACAGTTTGTGCTACACACTAATATGACCACTTTGTGGAAAGGTGAGACTCTCATGAACACGTACATGTCGATTGTTTTGCCCACACGGCCTCACAAGACTTGTCTGAAGGTCGCCTGGTGCCAGTTGAAAAAATGCATGGAGACTGTTTAGTGCCAAAAATAAGGGGTTGTGGCGCAGTGGTCTAAGGCACTGCATCGCAGTGCTAGCTGTGCCACTAAAGATTCTGGGTTCGAGTCCAGGCTCTGTCGCAGCCGTCCGCGACCGGGAGGCCCATGGGGCGGCGCACAAATGGCCCAGCGTCGTCCGGATTAGGGGAGGGTTTGGCCGGCAGGGATATCCTTGTCTCATCGTGCACTAGCGACTCCTGTGGCGGGCCGGGCACAGTGCACGCTGACACAGTCGCCAGGTGTACAGTGTTTCGTCCGACACATTGGTGCGGCTGGCTTCCGGGTTGGATGGGCATTGTGTCAAGAAGCAGTGCGGCTTGGTTGGGTTGTGTTTCGGAGGATGCATGGCTCTCGACCTTTGCCTCCCCCGAGTCCATACGGGGGTTGCAGCGATGATACAAGACTGTAACTACTACCAATTGGATACCACGAAATTGAGGAGAAAAAATAATAATTATAAAAATTTAAAAAAATAAGGGGTTAAATTCATGTCCAAAAAATTACTAATGTTTCCTATTTCTCAGATATTGGACAAACACTTCAGAACAAACTTTCTTTAGATGTCTTTTTTTTTGTGACTCTCTGTTGTTCCGTGTAGTGATTATTATTATTATTTTTTATTTTTTGATACTTCAAGGGGTCTTAACATTCTAATTCAAATAGCAAAATTATCTTTGGTATGACCTTCTTAAAACAATTCCATATAGCTTAGTAGAACTTAAAAGACCCCAGAAATTCTACTTTTTCATCTCATGAAACATGGGACCAACACTTTATATGTTGCGTTTATATTTTTGTTCAGTATATATCCTTCTTTACTTAAAGGGGCAATCTGTGATTGCTACATCATTTGTTTTACTTTTAAATTCATGATATATACCTATTGATTCTTGAATAATATAACTTATACATGCCGAATGAGCTTAGTTCAATTGTGTTAGCCCATCAGAACCCAAAATATAAGCTTGTTTTACTCCTTTGTTTGTAAACAACATAACCATGTAAACAAACACTGTATTGCCTCAAACATGGGGTTACATTTCTCCAGGCCCATCCTTCAGCTATTTACTCAATTATTGTTTAAACTACATATTGCTCCTTTAAAGAAAAACCTATGCATTTTAGTGCATTCCATTCCACATTCCATTCTTTCATGCTTTACCAACAGTTGTGTGATATGGTCATTTTCTTCAGAAAGGAGACTGTGGCTAGCAACTGCATTGTGGCAGCCAATGTAGCATTTGACGAGGCGTTAATTTACTTGATATCCATAATATCATCATCATCATCATTATTATATCACTCGCCATCAATGTGGGATGTGTCTTCTCTGTGTCAGACATGATAAGCCAGGCATTCAGGGTCAGTCCCCATCATCACCTTGTCTGTCACTCAACAATTCCACCATTAAACCGTCCTCATGCCTTCTCTCAGATTCTCTCTCTTTCTCTCTCTCCCCTTTCCATTTATCATGCACTCACCATTCATTTTGTTCTCTCTATCTCTTTATTTCTCACACACACAACCATACAGTGCCTTCGGAAAGTATTCAAACCCTTTGACTTGTTCCACATTTTGTTATGTTACAGCCTTATTCTAAAATGGATTAAATAAAACAATTTCCTCATCAATCTACACACAATACCACATGATGACTAAGCGAAAACAGTTTTAGCAAATGTATTAAAATAAAAAAACAGAAATACCTTATTTACATAAGTATTCAGACCCTTTCTTATGAGACTCAAAATTGAGCTCAGGTGCATCCTGTTTCCATTGATCCTCCTGGAGATATTTCTACAACTTGATTGGAGTCCACCTGTGGTAAATTAAATTGATTGGACATGATATGGAAAGGCACACACCTGTCTATATAAGGTCCTACGGGTTGACAGTGCATGTCAGAGCAAAAACCAAGCCATGAGGTCGAAGGAATTGTCCGTAGAGCTCCAAGACAGGTTTATGTTGAGGCACAGATCTGGGGAAGGGTACTAAAAAAATATATGCAGCATTGAAGGTCCCCAAGAACACAGCGGCCTCCATCATTCTTAAATGGAACAAGTTTGGAACCACCAAGACTCTTGGCGCTCAGGACCTCAGACTGGGGCGAAGGTTCACCTTCCAACAGGACAACGACTCTAAGCACACAGCCAAGACAACACAGGAGTAGCTTCGGGACAAGTCTCTGAATGTCCTTGAGTGCCCCAGCCAGAGCCCAGACTTGAACTCGATCAAACATCTCTGGAGAGTTGTGCATCTCTGAAAATAGCTGTGCTGTAACGCTCCCCATCCAACCTGACAGCTTGAGAGGATCTGCAGAGAAGAATGGGAGGAACTCCCCAAATACAGGTGTGCTAAGCTTGTAGCGTCATACTCAAGAAGACTCGATGCTGTAATCTCTACCAAAGCTGCCTCAACAAAGTACTGCGTAAAGGGTCTGAATACTTATGTAAATGTGATTTTTCAATTTTTATGTGTTTATAAATTAGCCTACATTTCTAAAAAATAGTTTTTGCTTTGTCATTATGAGGAATTGTGTGTAGATTAATGGGGTATTGTGTGTAGATTGATGAGGAGCCAAAAATCTCAAGTGTGGACTCATCAGACCATAGGACAGATTTTCCACTGGTCTAATGTCGTTGCCCGTGTTTCTTGGCCCAAGCAAGTCTCTTCTTATTATTGGTGTCCTTTAGTAGTGGTTTCTTTGCAGCAAATCGACCATGAAGGCCTGAATAACACAGTCTCTGAACAGTTGATGTTGAACTCTGTGAAGCATTTATTTGGGCTGCAATCTGAGGTGCAGTTAAATCTAATGAATTTATCCTCTGCAGCAGAAGTAACTCAGCGTCTTCCTTTTCTGTGGCGGTCCTCATGAGAGCCAGTTTCATCATATTGCTTAATGGTTTTTGCGACTGCACTTGAAGAAACTTTAAAAGTTCTTGACATTTTCCATATTAACTGACCTTCATGTCTTAAAGTAAAGATGGACTGTCGTTTCTCTTTGCTTATTTGAGCTGTTCTTGCCATAATATAGACTTAGCCTTATTTGGTAAAATACCATCTTCTGTATTCCATCCCTACCTTGTCACAGCACAACTCATTGGCTCAAACGCATTAAGAAGGAAAGAAATTCCACAAATGAACTTTTAACAAGGCACACCTGTTAATTGAAATGCATTCCAAGTGACTACCTCATGAAGCTGGTTGAGAGAATGCCAAGAGTGTGCAAAGCTGTCATCAATGGTGGCTACTTTGAAGAATCTCAAATATAAAATATATTTTGATTTGTTTAACACTTTTTTAGTTACTACATGATTCCATATGTGTTATTTCATAGTGTTTGTCTTCTTTATTATTCGACAATGTAGAAAATAGTAAAAATAAAGAGAAACCCTGCAATGAGTAGGTGTGTACAAACTTTTTACTGATACTGTATATGGAGTTTTTTTTATCCATTAGGTAGCTGTCACTCCCCTTTTACCACCACTGATTCAAAACCCCAGCAGTGCTTTTATATGACCTATTTTCAGTGACATTTGTGTGGAAAAATAGCATATATCTAGAGGTTACAGTAATTAATCCTCAATCCATAAATAAAGTGAACTTTCTAAATAGTATTGTGTACTTGGACGTTGGATGTAAAACATGGCTAGTGTCACCTAACTGTTCTCGCATTAATCATTCGTTCACACTCTGGCTGCAACGGAGTCATGTAAGGAGAATTAAAGGTTTGTCACATGTCACCATGGCTGACACATTGTTACAGTCCCCTTTGTACACAGACTCCAGGAAGCCTTGACTGGCATTACACTGAGTAGCCCAGAGTGAAATGTCTGTAGTTTTTGTACTTTCTGTTTTTTGAGCTGTCTTTCTTATCCATGTTCGCTTCCAGACAGACATAAAACCAAAAATATAACCCCTCGTTTTATTGAAGTCCGTTCAAAACATCTTCACCATGGCTTGATAAGAAAAATGTAATAAGAGAAAAGGAACCGGCTCCGTTATTTATTTCACGGAAGTGAAGGAGAAGCCGAGATGAAATTATTCAGGTCAGATTTGAGTTGAGGGCTCTTTCACGTTTTCACAGAGATAGAAAGGGAAGAAGAGTTGACAAGCTGGGTTTGAAAATGGCATGCTCTTTCCCTGGCAAAATGGGCGATGTGACATGATATGACGTGACATCCGTATTGACAGACAGTTTACCGAAAATCTAGGGCTGCAAAGCTACCGGTAATTTACCTTCTGTAATTTTGGTAATTAACAAGTAATCTATGGCAATCTATGGTAATTTTGGTACTTTATAAATTAATAACTTTAAAAAATATATATATGTTTCCATGAGATTCTTGTGGAAAGACCATATGGTTCAATAGAAAATAGCCTAATGAAAAAGCATATAAATCAACAATGACATTATTTTCAATTAACTCTGCAACTTTGGCCCCAGAACATTTACAACAAAGACATATTGACATAAGTCTTTGTTTCCCAGAAAGAAAAATAATTATCCCGTTAGCTGTGGATGGAGTTTCTGTGGAGAAACTCGTTAACTGGTATATGTTGAAGTAATGGGCAAGAAAATGGCTTACGAGTCACATACGTTGCGCGCTGTGACAGACATACAGTTGAAGTCGGAAGTTTACATACACCTTAGCCAAATACATTTAAACTCAGTTTTTCACAATTCCTGACATTTAATCGTAGTAAAAATTCTCTGTCTTAGGTCAGTTAGGATCACCACTTTATTTTAATAATGTGAAATGTCAGAATAATAGTAGAGAGAATGATTTATTTCAGCTTTTATTTGTTTCATCACATTCCCAGTGGGTCAGAAGTTTACATACACTCAATTAGTATTTGGTAGCGTTGACTTGTTTTACTTGGGTCAAATGTTTCGGGCAGCCTTCCACAAGCTTCCCACAATAAGTTGGGTGAATTCTGTCCCATTCCTCCTGACAGAGCTGATGTAACCGAGTCAGGTTTGTAGGCCCCCTTGCTCGCACACGCTTTTTCAGTTCTGCCCACACATTTTCTATGGGATTGAGGTCAGGGCTTAAGGACAACAAAGTCAAGGTATTGGAGTGATGGCCACTCCAATACCTTGACTTTGTTGTCCTTAAGCCATTTTGCCACAACTTTGGAAGTATGCTTGGGGTCGTTGTCCATTTGGAAGACCAATTTGCGACCAAGCTTTAACTTCCTGACTGATGTCTTGAGATGTTGCTTCAATATATCCACATAATTGTCCTTCCTCATGATGCCATCTATTTTGTGAAGTGCACCAGTCCCTCCTGCAGCAAAGCACCCCCACAAAATGATGCTGCCTCCCCTGTGCTTCTCGGTTGGGATAGTGTTCTTCGGCTTGCAAGCATCCCCCTTTTTCCTCCAAACATAACGATGGTCATTATGGCCAAACAGTTCTATTTTTGTTTCATCAGACCAGAGGACATTTCTCCAGAAAGTACGATCTTTGTCCCCATGTGCAGTTGCAAACCGTAGTCTGCCTTTTTCATGGCGATTTTGGAGCAGTGGCTTCTTCCTTGCTGAGCGGCCTTTCAGGTTGATATTGGACTCGTTTCACTGTGGATATAGATACTTCTGTACCTGTTTCCTCCAGCATCTTCACAAGGTCATTTGCTGTTGTTCTGGGATTGATTTGCACTTTTCGCACCAAAGTACGTTCATCTCTAGGAGCCAGAACGTGTCTCCTTCCTGAGCGGTATGACACCTGCGTGGTCCCATGGTGCTTATACTTGCATACTATTGTTTGTACAATTGCTCCCAAGGATGAACCAGACTTGTGGAGGTCTACAATTTTTTTCTGAGGTCTTGGCTGATTTCTTTTGATTTTCCCATGATGTCAAGCAAGAGGCACTGAGTTTGAAGGTAGGCCTTGAAATACATCCACAGGTGCACCTCCAATTGACTCAAATGATGTCAATTAGCTTATCAGAAGAATCTAAAGCCATGACATAATTATTCTGGAATTTTCTAAGCTGTTTAAAGGCACAGTCAACTTATTGTATGTAAACTTCTAACCCACTGGAATTGTGATACAGTGAATTAYAAGTGAAATAATCTGTCTGTAAACAATTGTTGGAAAAATTACTTTGTGTCATGCACAAAGTAGATGTCCTAACCGACTTGCCAAAACTATAGTTCTTTAACAAGGAATTTGTGGAGTGTTTGAAAAATGAGTTTTAATGACTCCAACCTAAGTGTATGTAAACTTCCAACTTCAACTGTATATAGAAAACACATCAAAGCCTGGGATAAATACTCAACAAATAGGGGATGTCTGCATTTTGAAGTGTTGAGGGCTGTGCTTCATAATGTTTTGTCCCTCGTCTCTGGACGGTACCTGGGGGCTAACATCAGTTGACAGGATGTGTGGGTGTCGGAATGTTGGCTGTTCCCTTGGGCAGAAACAGAACACATTTGGCCACCATTCTGTCAAAACTAGACTGCAGCGGTGCGGCAAGCCACCGAAACGAATCATCAACATAATGCAAAGGCAGTTTCGTATGTGCAATGGATGGTATAGTGGTCATTTGTTGGCATTGATGTTGCTGCTGCCTGAGCTGTTGCGTAGGTTTGCATCGTTTTGACCCAAGCTAGAAGTTCTTTGGTATATGGCAATGGTATAAACAAGCATGAGGGGAATCTATTAAAACATGGCACAGACATATTTTAACTTCTCATATTATACTGTATATTCAAAGTTGTCTTAGATTTTCCAAGCAGATTGTGTGATTGTGTATATACTTTGACTCTAACATGGTCTGGTGTCAGTGACTCAATGCATGCAGCTTTGTCCTCGGCCACTTTGCCTATACAATACTATATTTGTCCAGTTGCCTCAGTGTCATTTAGATCTTCCATGGCCAAATTGTATTATACATGTCACAAGCTGTGCCTGAGCTGGAGCACTGTAGACATGGATTGGTCCAGCTATGATGACCAAGGTCAATAGCCTCATCAGTACCTCAAAGTGTTGCAGTGGTCTTCCCCCGGCTGTGGGGCACGGGACGTGATTGTATTTTCTGGTCGGAAAGCTTACTGAACCAGGTTTTCCACTAGGATGTTGCCTGTGCTTAGCTCTATTCCGTTTCTTTTTATAAAAAAAAATCCTTAGTCCTTGCCGATGACAAGCATACCCATAACATGATGCAGCCACCACTATGCTTGAAAATATGTGTGAGTGGTACTCAGTGATGTGTTTTGTTGGGTTTTATTCTGGACATAAAGTTCATTTCATTGCCACATTTTTTGCAGTTTTATTTTAGTGCCGTATTGCAAACAGGATGCATGTTTTGAAATATTTTTATTCTGTACAGGCTTCCTTCTTTTCACTCTGTCAATTAGGTTTGTATTGTGGAGTAATTACAATGTTGTTGATCCACCCTTGGTTTTCTCCTATCACAGCCAATAAACTCTATAACTGTTTTAAAGTCACCATTGGCCTCATAATCAAATCCCTGAGTGATTTCCTTCCTCTCTGGCAACTGTTAGGAAGGACTGTATCTTTGTAGTGACTGGGTGTATTGATACCATCCAAAGTATAATTAATAACTTCAACATGCTCAAAGGGATATTCAATGTCTGCTTTTTAATTTATACCCATCTACCAATAGGTGGCCTTCTTTGCAAGGCATTGGAAAACCTCCCTGGTCTTTGTGGTTGAATCTGTGTTTGAAATTCACTGTTTTAGACTGAGGGAGCTTACAGATAATTGTATGTGTGGGGTACAGAGATGAGATAGTCATTCAAAAATCATGTTAAACACTATTATTGCACACAGAGTGAGTCCATGCAATTTATTATGCGACTTGTTAAGCACATTTTTACTCCTGAACTTATTTAGGCTTGCCATAACAAAGAGGTTGAATACTTATTGAACCAAGTCATTTTAACTTTTCCTTTTTTATTAATTTGTAAACATTTTGAACATGGGGTATTGTGTGTAGGCCTGTGACAAAAAAATCTAAATTCTGTCTGTAACACAACAAAATGTGGAAAAAGTCAAGGGGTGTGAATTCTTTCTGAAGCCACTGTAGGTCAACATTCACAACAGACTGGAATATGTTCCCGGGATTCCTCCGATGGCATTGAGGAGTACACCACATCAGTCATTGGCTTCATCAATAAGTGCATCGATGACGTCATCCCCACAGTGACCGTACGTACATACCCCAACCAGAAGCCATGGATTACAGGCAACATCCGCACTGAGCTAAAGGCTAGAGCTGCCGCTTTCAAGGAGCGGGACTCTAACCCGGAAGCTTATAAGAAATCCCGCTATGCTCTCCGACAAACCATCACACAGGTAAAGCGTCAATACAGGACTAAGATCGAATCATACTACACCGGCTCTGACGCTCGCCGGATGTGGCAGGGCTAAACTACTTCTATGCTCGCTTCGAAGCAAATAACACTGAAACATGCATGAGAGCACCAGCTGTTCCGGAAGACTGTGTGATCACGCTCTCTCCGCAGCCGATGTGAGTAAGATCTTTAAACAGGTCAACATTCATAAGGCCGCAGAGCCAGACGGACCAGAACGTGTACTGCGAGCATGCGCTGACCAACTGGCAAGTGTCTTCACTGACATTTTCAACCTCTCCCTGTCCGAGTCTGTAATACCAACATGTTTTAAGCAGACTACCATAGTGCCTGTGCCCAAGAACACTAAGGTAACCTGCCTAAATGACTACCGACCATAGCACTCACGTCTGTAGCCATGAAGTGCTTTGAAAGGCTGGTCATGGCTCACATCAACACCATTATCCCAGAAACCCTATACCCACTCCAATTTGCATACCACCCCAACAGATCCACAGATGATGCAATCTCTATTGCACTCCACACTGCCCTTTCCCACCTGGACAAAATGAACACCTATGTGAGAATGCTATTCATTGACTACAGCTCAGCGTTCAACACCATAGTGCCATCAAAGCTAATCAATAAGCTAAGGACATTGGGACTAAACACCTCCCTCTGCAACTGGATCCTGGACTTCCTGTTGGGCCTCCCCCAGGTGGTAAGGGTAGGTAACAACACATCCGTCACGCTGATCCTCAACACAGGGGCCTCTCAGGGGTGCGTGCTCAATCCCCTCCTGTACTCCCTGTTCACTCATGACTGCACGGCCAGGCATAATTCAAACACCATCATTAAGTTTGCCGATGACACAACAGTGGTAGACCCGATCACCAACCACAACAAGACAGCCTATAGGGAGGAAGTCAGAGACCTGGCCGTGTGGTGCCAGGACAACAACCTCTCCCTCAACGTGATCAAGACAAAGGAGATGATTGTGGACTACAGGAAAAAGAGGACTGAGCATACCCCCATTCTCATCGACGGGGCTGCAGTGGGGCAGGTTGAGAGCTTCAAGTTCCTTGGTGTCCACATCACCAACAAACTAACATGGTCCAAGTACACCACGACAGTCGTGAAGAGGGCACGACAAAACCTATTCTCCCTCAGTATACTGAAAAGATTTGGCATGGGTCCTCAGATCCTCAAAAGGTTCTACAGCTGCACTATCAAGAGCATCCTGACTGGTTGCATCACCGCCTGGTATGGCAACTGCTCGGCCTCCGACCACAAGGCACTACAGAGGGTAGTGCGAACAGCCCAGTACATCCGTGGGGCCAAGCTTCCTGCCATCCAGGACCTCTATACCAGGAGGTGTCAGAGGAAGGCCCTAGTCATAGAAGGCCCCACCCTAGTCATAGACTGTTCTCTTTGTTACCACACAGCAAGCGGTACCGGAGCGCCAAGTCTAGGTCCAAGGGGCTATTAAACAGCTTCTACCCCCAAGCCATAAGACTCCTGAACACCTAATGAAATGGCTACTCAGACTATTTTATTGCTGCTCTTTAATTACTTGTTTCTTTAATTTCTTATTCTTATCTGTATTTTTTTTAACTGCATTGTTGGTTAGGGGCTCGTAAGTAGGCATTTCACTCTAAGGTCTACACCTGTTGTATTCGGCGCATGTGACTACAATTTGATTTGATATCATGTTGCCTAGTCACCTCACCCCTATACATACAGTGCCTTCAGAAAGTATTTAGACCCTTTGACTTTTCCCCCATTTTGTTACATTACAGCCTTATTCAAAAAAACTTACATTGTTTGTTTTCCTCAGCAATCTACACACAATACCCCATAATGACAAAGCAAAAATGGTCATTTAGAGTCACAGGCTTGATGTAGTCATTGCATGCTAGGAATATGAGGCCGAATGCTAAACTTTAGACTACTTTAATACACATAAGTGAATTTGTCCAAATACTTATGACACCTTGAAATGGGGGGACTTTCCGAAGGCACTGTATATACCTCTATCACTCCAGTATCCCTGTACAATGTAAATATGGTATTGGAACTGACACAGTTCTTCTTTTCTTGTGTGTTTTTGTTCTACCTTATGTTATTTTTTAGTGCTACATTGATATTGATTACTGCATTGTTGGGTTTGGTGCTTGCACTGTACTTGTGCACATAATATTAAAACTTAAAACTGTATCACCAATCACATCTCAAATCTAATCTGCCCGGGGATGAAAGGGGGGGTCATTTGGAAAAGCTTGGATCAGATTGCCTTGGGTTGATTTGCCAGATAAAATTATCCAGTTAAAGTAAGATTCTAACAGTAATCAGCACCACTTATTGGCTCCCAAGACAGGGCCTCCATCACACTGTTGGAGTCTGGGCCAGAGGTACCCTGAGTTGGTTCAGTTATCCTGCTCCTTGGATATCTGTCGATGCATATATATTCATTTATCCTAGCATTCAAACCTCTTGAGATGCAAGCAATATAAGAAATGTAAATGCTTATAGTGTCGTGATGGGCAGGTCCATTTTAGGAGATTGGCTGACAGATGAAGAACGAGAGCGAAAGAAAGAAGAGATTTTGTATGGCAGAGATCTGGAGGAGTTCTTCCACAAGGGAGTCATGGTAATCCATCTGTCTCAGTCAGTGTGCCGTTACTGTGAAGGTAGACACTCTGGGACCTGGGCAATAGAGTGATCATATCTCCTAACTCGTGACTGCATTGGCAAAGAAAATGCAAGGAAGATGATTAGGTGGGTGAGTGAAGTGCTAGCAGATCCGCAGGCAGGTGGGCTGCCCCGAGGTCGGGCCTCTGACAGCTCGGCGGGAGTTAACAAACATGGCGTGTGTTGTGACATAAACCTTTGGCCCGGCAGCTTTACAGATGTAGCACAAAGGAGACATCATAATGTCCCTCAACAGGAAACCCTGCACCACTAATATTATTTGATTGCCACGTGAAATGGCATGACCTTTAAGAAAAGTGATCGTTTTCAGAGCGTTTCTCCCTCCTCTGAAGCCGAGCTTGAACACGGCCAGCCTCCACACTTGTTCTTTAAAAAAGAAAAAAGGGAAATAACCTTGATATTTTTCTAAAGTTTATTATTACAAAACACACGTACACATAACACACACACACATTTACACTCATAATATGCTGCTGCTGCTCTATTCTTTATTTTACCATTATCTATCCTGATGCCTGGTCACTTTACCCTGCTTTCATGTGCATATCTACCTCAAATACCTCGGACCTCTGCAGTTTTATTCCTCGTGTTACTATTTAATTTTTTAACTCTGTATTGTTGGGAAGGGCTCGTGAGCAAACATTTCACAGTCAAGTCTACACCAGTTGTATTCGGTGCACATGACAAATATAATATATTTTGATTTGATTACAGAGAGAGAGATACTCTCTATGGGGTGGGTGAGGGATGTGAGTATGAGCAGCGGCGGTGGCTGATTGACTAAATAAACTGGGTGCAAGATGATTGGAGTTGTCAACAAAGCAGCATGACAGAAATATGATGCCAAGTTTCTTTGAGAAGATATATAAAGCAACCTCTGCATTTCAACAACAGCATAAATGCACCTATTGCACTTGTGCATGTCAGAAACCCAATGACCACTGCTGCACATGCTGCCACTGTGTTGAACAGATTAGATTATACTATTTAGAATGAGCAGTCAGCTCATGAACGAGCGCACCAGGGAGAACGCAACAAGCAAGCAGATGCAATAAGTGAAAACACATGATCTAACTGGGAATAGCTAGCTAACAATGTCACAAAGAATGATGTGCTAGCCAGTTAAAAGTATGTGGACATCCCTTCAAATTAGTAGATTCGGCTATTTCAGCCACACCCGTTGCCGACAGGTATATAAAATCGAGCACACAGCCATGCAATCTCCATAGACAAACATTGGCAGTAGAATGACCCGTACTGAAGAGCTCAGTGACTTTCAACGTGGCACTATCCTAGGATAACACCTTTCCAACAAGTCAGTTCATCAAATTTCCCCGGTCAACTGTAAGTGCTGGTATTGTGAAGTGGAAACGTCTTGGAGCAATAATGGCTCAGCCGAGAAGTGGTAGGCCACACAAGTTCACAGAACGGGACCACCAAGTTCTGAAGTGCGTAGCATGTAAAAATCGTCTGTCCTCGGGTTGCAACACTCACTACAGGGTTCCAAACTGCCTCTGGAAGCAATGTCAGCACAAGAACTGTTTGTCGGGAGCTTCATGAAATGGGTTTCCATGGCCGAGCAGCCGCACACAAGCCTATGATCACCATGTGCAATGCCAAGTGTAGGCTGGAGTGGTATAAAGCTCACCACCATTTGACTCTGGAGCAGTGGAAACACGTTCTCTGGAGGGATGAATCACGCTTCACCATCTGGCAGTCCGACGGACGAATCTGGGTTTGGCGGCTGCCAGAAGAATGCTACCTGTCCCAATGCATAGAGCCAACTGTAAAGTTTAGTGGAAGAGGAATAATGGTTTGGGGCTGTTTTTAAATGGTTCGGACTAGGCCCCTTAGTTCCAGTGAAGGGAAATCTTAATGCTACAGCATACAATGACATTCTAGACGATTCTGTGCTTCCAACTTTATGGCAACAGTTTGAGGAAGGCCCTTTTCTGTTTCAGAATGACAATGCCCCCGTGCACAAAGCGAGGTCCATACAGACATGGTTTGTCAAGATCGGTGTGGAAGAACTTGGCTGGCCTGCACAGAGCCCTGACCTCAACCCCATCGAACACCTTTGGGATGAATTGGAACACCGACTGTGAGCCAGGCCTAATCGCCCAACATCAGTACCCGACCTCACTAATGCTCTTGTGGCTGAATGGAAGAAAGTCCCTGCAGCAATGTTCCATCATCTAGTGGAAAGCCTTCCCAGAAGAGTTGAAGCTATTATAGCAGCAACGGTGGGACCAACTCCATATTAATGCCCATGATTTTGGAATGAGATGATCGACGAACAGGTGTCCACATACCATGTAGTGTATGAGTTTAGAAATACTGCATTTTACTATTTAATTTGTAACTACATACACAGTAGAGTATATATCAAAGTGTATTTGTTGTGTGCACAGGATACAACAGGTGTAAAGTACAGCGAAAGAAAGTAAATGCTTTCTTTCTCAACAATGCAGTGTTCAGTATCAAAGGTAAGAAATTATGATTTTGTCCAATATGTCGCGAAAATGCGCTGACGAGGGAAAAGTTGTTGATGTGTGGCTTGATTGAAACATATTATGTGCAGCAAATTGTGAGCCCTCTTTATGTACTGCAGTGATGGGTCAATTTTATACAATAATTTGACTGTTTTATGCAGAAATAGTGCAGTGATTTGTCAATTTTGCAAGCCCTCGCATAATATGCAAGAATTGTTGATTTTGCACAAATGTTTGCTTTTTCCACAACTGTACTTAACTGCATTTAAAACCAGATACTTTACTCAATTAGTATTTTACTGGGTGACTTTTACTTTTACATGAGTCATTTTATTTTAAAAACCTGACCAACATCCAGTGAAAGTGCAGGGCGCCAAATTAAACTACAGAATTGTAAATATTTAACATTCTTGAAAATACACATGCAATATGTCAAAAATAAAGCTTAACTTCTTGTTAATCCAGCCACGGTGTCAGATTTCAAAAAGGCTTTGCGGCGAACGCAAACCATGCAATTATCTGAGGACAGCACCCCATCAAACAAACACAGACAATCATAATTCATCCTGCCAGGCATGACACAAAACTCAGAAATAACGATATAATTCATGCCTTACCTTTGAAGAGCTTCTTCTGTTGGCACTCCAATATGTCCCATAAACATCACAAATGGTACTTTTGTTTGACTAATTCCATCGTTATATCTCCAAAATGTCAATTTATTTGGCGCGTATGATCCAGAAAAACACTGGTTCCAACTCGCGCAACATGACTACAAAATATCAAATAAGTTACCTGTAATCTTTGTCCAAACATTTCAAACAACTTTCCTAATACAACTTTAGGTATTTTTTAACGTAAATAATCGATAACAATAATCGATAACATAATCGATAACATTTAAGACGGTAATGTTGATTGCGTCATCTGTGGATCTATTGAGGCGGTATGTAAATTGGAGTGGGTCCAGGGTATCTGGGATTAGGGAGTTTATGTGTGCCATTACCAGCCTTTCAAAGCACTTTTTGATTTCAGATGTGAGTGCTACGGGGTGTTAGTCATTGAGGCAGGTTACCTTAGAGTTCTTGGGAACAGGAACAGTGGTGGTCAGCTTGAAACATGTTGTGATTACAGACTGGGAGTTAAAAAATGTCAGTGAAGACGCTTGCCAGCTGGTCTGAGCATGCTCTGAGGACACGCGCCCGGGCATTCCTTCTGGTCCCGCGGCCTTGCTAGTATTAACCCTTTTAAAAGTCTTACTCATGTCAGCCACAGAGAAGGAGATGTATACACTGAGTGTACAAAGCATTAAGGACACCTTCCTAATATTGAGTTGCACCCCCCTTTTGCCCTCAGAACATCCTCAATTCATCAGGGCATGGGCTCTACAAGGTGTTGAAAGCATTCCACAGGGATGCTAGTCCATGTTGACTCCAATGCTTCCCACAGTTGTGTCAAGTTGGCTGGATGTCCTTTGGGTGGTGGACCATTCTTGATACACACGGGAAACTGTTGAGCGTGAAAAACCCAGCAGTGTTGCAGTTCCTGACACAAACCAATGCACCTGGCACCTACTACCATACCCTGTTTAAAGGCACTTCAATCTTTTGTCTTGCCCATTCACCCTCTGAATGACACATATACACAATCCATGTCTTAATTATCTCAAGGCTCAAAAATCCTTCTTTAACCTGTCTCTTCCCCTTCATCTACACTGATTGAAATGGATTTAACAAGTGATATCAATAAGGGATTATAGCTTTCACCTGTATTCACCAGGTCAGTCTGTCATGTAAAGAGCAGATGTCCTTAATGTTAATGTTGTACACTCAGTGTATCTATAACTCTCTATATATTTCTATCTTTAAGCTACCTCTGGGTAGCTGAGGTAGCTGAAAAAGGCTGCATTTGGCTGTGTTGCAGTTGGCACTTCCAGTGTGTGTGTTTTTGTAGATGTGATGTAGTCTAAGCAGCGCTGTATGGATTTTCCTGTTGTGTTTGTGCTGTGGAGAGGGTATTTGATATTTATCGAAGACAGCGGGGTCTCGCTCGGGGGCAGGGCCAGCGGGAGGGCGTTAAGGGAGGGTGAGGGTGGTGTGTCTAGAGTTGAGAAGCAGTTTGGGAGTGAAGGGAGTATAAAAGTGAGGGAGACGATAGTTCACGGAATGTGTAGGCCATCAGTGGTTAGGCTTTGCTGTGAGTTGACACACTATGTCCTGTCTTATTATACTCAAGCTGCCTTACATACAGTCGGCATCTCAGATACACTGCAGGCTTCGCCTCTCACACCTTCACTGTAGCACACACACACACAGACAGACAAACACACATACACACACACACACATATACACACACACATTCTGATTGTCACTTCATTCTGTTACATATATGAAGGAAGCCTTGAGTATGTTGCTGCGAGGATTAGTTACATAGCAGAGTTATACGTACATAGCTGTATTAGTAACTTCATTGAATAATGCATGAATGGTTAGAACAACACTGACGCAAAGGTATTTGCTGGGATTACAGTGACAGAAAATAGGCTGATTAATGTTTTAGTTTTTAATTTCTGATCATGGTCCTGCCTATTTTTATTAGATTTCAACCTAGCCCGTGGCCATGCATCTAGGGACCCAGGGTTGGAGAGAATATCCCTGAAATATTAATAAACCAGAAATATAAGAACGGCATCCAATAGCAATGAATATAAGTACCCAACTCCACCATTTCAGGTTTCTGTGTCATCCTACTACCTTTTTCCACTGTCATCTATATCCCATTTCAGAGTTGTCAACTGCATGGTCTCAAGTGCCTCTCATCCCAAAATCCTGTATTGTGGGTTTCTGTAGAAATGGAGCAGCACACAAGAGGTAGAAGGTCAGTGGTAGGTTATTGGATGACATTGATTGATACTGGTGGTCTCTTCTTCAGCTGAGAAATCAACGACAAACCCTATAGGATCGATGGATAGAACATGCATCTAGTGCTATTGTATCATTCAGCATCATTCATCTTCATCTGTCCATTGTTTATTCTACTATGAATCTCATTGAGATTTAATTGCTCTTTTTAAATGAGATTTTGGCCATGAGGTGCCCACGCAAGCATTAGCCTTAGCTACAGTTCAACCATTCATTCTAAAGAATCTCTCTCCTCTCCAGTGTTTGTTCAGAACAGGTATATATTGACATCTCTCTCCTCTCCAGTGTAAATGAGACATCATGCTGTGGCTCTCTGGCTCTCTGATGGTGGCCTGTTATGTGTGTGATTCTGCTGTTCTTCATCACCAACTAAATATGAACAATGGCCTCTTTATGGCCATACTTGTTGTGGATTTCTTATTCATGTTGATTGGGAAACATAAATGTGGCCTAGACACAGGGACCCTCTTGATTTAGAATGCAGAGAACATGATGTCTTCTCCTATGGACACGGGATTTATGGGCCATTAACTCTCCTACATGCTCTGCCTGTAGGGTTGTTCCATATGATTTCAATCACTTTCTGACCTGCACCCGTTTTGATTTGAACAAAACCTTCCATAAATGTTTGCCCAGGGCCGGTCCTGGACGTTCTGCCAACCTAGGTGAGACAAAAATAAATTCTCAGCTAAAAGTCAGAGGAACAGAACATAGTAGCATCCCAATTAATAGGCCTATGCTACAAATTAAACACAATTTTTAACACATCTGGTTAGTAGGCTATATAAACAGTTCAATGTCAATAACTTAGCCTAATATTTTCAATCTGATTACATTGATAAAATCACCAATGCCCTGGACTGCTGCTGCCATAGGCAAGACAAAAATTAGACATCCTTATGAATCTAAGCATGGCACTTTCAAAAATTACCTTTCCACCCAGACAGACTCTACTGACGTAGAAAACTGTAAGCTTCAATTGCTGGCTACAGAAATGCTTCCCTGTCACAACTTCCACCGAAGTCAGTTCCTCTCCTTGTTCGGGCGGCGTTCGGCGGTCGGCGTCACCAGTCTTCTAGCCATCATCGATCCACTTTTCATTTTCCATTTGTTTTGTCTTGTTTTCCTACACACCTGGTTCTCATTTCCCTCATTAAGTGTTGTGTATTTAACCCTCTGTTCCCCCCCATGTCTTTGTGTGGAATTGTTTATTGTAAGTGCACATGTTGACTGGTGCGCGACGGGTTTTGTACCCATGTCTTGTTATTCTTTATGCCGTTGGTTTTGCTTTTAAACTGCTCCGGCTATTACCTAGTTCTGCTCTCCTGCGTCTGACTTCCCTGCCACTGGTTACCGCTTACATTCCCTAAAAGCTGCCTGGGTTTAAACAAACATATTATCTTTTCAGAAAGAGAAAAGCTCAAGTAATAGGGACAGAATTGCAAACTCAATATTTTTATCTCCTCAAATATTATAGGCTGCAGTTTAGCTTCAGATTGTCATAAAGAGGAATCAATATATCCCCATATGCATCGGAGTCACGTCTTTCGCGGGCATGTAAGAGTTTGTTTCTACCATAAAGGCATCACCGAGTTAAGCATTGTTGTAGAACGCTTGATATAATCTGGATATGTTTTATGTATTTATTTCAAAATATAAAGCAAACAATAGACATCATTTTTGCCCTTTTCTTTAACAAAGGGTATGTGATACCCTCACTTAATTCGAGCCCTGGCTTTAGTCAAACACACCAAGCCCTTCCCAGACACCGAGGTATTTAATCAGTGCATGCGACAGTATTGGAATATTTGGCTATACTGTACCGATATCTATGGATAGGATAATTGTGTCTGTCAAACAGGTAGGCTTGACCACTTATTTTTTGGAAGATGAAGAAATAAGCTCCAAGTATATATGTAACTCTATGTTTATGCCCATAAAAATGTTTTGTGCACACGTGCACATATAGGAGGTCCCTTACCAGGCAGAAGGGATTGTACTGCATCAGAGAGTTACAATGTTGCTATCACTATGCATCCTACTACCTATAGTAGGAAAACGAGTTTCTTATTAATATCACACATGCTTGACCCCATCATTGTTACAATTACAATAAAAATAACACTTTTATATAACATATTTAACATATATTTTAATATTCCTGTAGAACTGAAAAATAGAGTAAGATCATTTGAGCTTTGGAAACAAGTGCTTTCATAACATCCATGGCGTGCCTCGTTTCGCTGGAGCAGTGTAAAATAAGCTTTATGTCAATGACCCAGCCTTAACGAGGTTCGTTTATTTACATATCGAATGTGATTGTCCAACATCAGTTTCAGCATTGATTTATTTTGTCTCCACCTAGTGGCCTCTTTCCTTTCCTGTGGTGCTGCATTGCAGTCAGCGATGTTTTCTGTCGGTAGATGTCCATGGTCCTGAAATCAAATCAAATCTCAGTTTGCTTGGACTCCAGCCTGATCTCCAGCTCCTTCCACCTCTGGAAACTATTTAGGTGGTCATGCGACTTCTCATGCCAGCTGAGGAGGTGGCACGGATTCTTCCAGTCCCTGGTTCCATCCCTGACCATCGCAGATTTGCACTCGTGTGAAAACAGAAGGCTGCATTGTTTTGCTTGGAATAGACCAGCCTTGGTCTCGCCACTCTCTCCCCGTTCGCCATCCTCCTATTGTAGTGGGCCACCGAAAACTTCCCTTGCTCCTCGTTTCTTCGGAAATTCCCCTCCTTATCCTGATGTGGCCCAGCCTGCACTAACATATCCCGTAAAGATCCATACATATATTTTGGCCACTCACCGGGATCTTTTATGTTTTTTGTCTGGGAGTTGGATTTAGCAGCACCACCACCACTGTCATTGGGGACGGGGAGCGACGAATCTGAGTCTGGGTCCAAGATAGTAGGGTCTTCGCCGGCATTGTTTGGAGGTGAGGCGTGGTGCGACCACCTTTTCTTGTCCAGCCAGAGAACTGTCATCATCGGTGGAAGCGCATGGCTCGGACTCCTCCGGTTTGCCGTCTTCGCTGCTAGAATCAGCGAGTTCTAGACGAATGAATGGCCTATCCTCGTAGGCGTGTCATTCTCCACACCGGCTGATGGACATTGCTGCACGCTGATACATTTCACCAGCAAATTTCTTTGGATTAGAGATTGTGCTTCTTTTATCATTGTTTTAAAAAAATATATTCACTTCCTGATAGTTTTTGTCTCTTAGAGATGGAAGCAAATTGTTTCAAATCTCTAGATTACTTTTAGCTGAAATTATATCCACTAGTAGTAGTTAGCTAACCTTAACAGGCTAGGTTACTGCCTTAATCACCAATCGTCTTCGTCACACACAAACATGAACAAAAATACAATCATTAAATTGGCAGATTCATTTTTATCAATGTTTCACAATTGGATAATCCCATATAAAACACACACATCACCATAGCTACCAAGGATAGTGGGAGTGAACTTCGGGAGAAGCAGGAATGGGGTGGGGGCGGGAACTGCAGCAACGCTATGAGCTGGTGGCTGGGGTGCCGCGTACGGTGTAGTAGCCGATCAGGGGCCCGGAGGGTGGCCTAATCTTTCCTAATGTTAGGGCCAGCCCTGTGTTTGCCCATGGGGGAAGTTGACCCATTTTGCACACCCCACTCTACCATGAAACATCCGTGTCTTAAAACATCCGTATCTTAAATGAAGGTGTGCCTACAGATACACCGTATGCTGACTTTGACCTAATTCCCTAATAATTCCACCACCTATACACACGAGACAACCATTTAATAAGGTCTAACAAACCTGCCGGTTCCAAGTAGAAAAAGCAAGCATCAACATCAACAAAAATCCAGAAAGAAATAACTCCATTCTCCATGCACTGTAATTTACAACTTGATAAGAACTATTGATAACAGCTATATAAATGAGTAATTCGTTTGGATATGGGACTTGTAAATATAAATGACACTTGTTTTAGATCTATTTTACCTTATAGTCGCTGGAGACAAATGTGAAATCAGTCATTTGGCAGCAAACTGAAGCATATTGTCACGGATCCCCCGGTACTGTTGCTCATTCCGTTCACCAGCTCCGGAGGTCTACATCACCGGCCTTCTAGGTGTCACTGAACTGGATTCATTACCAACAACCCCGGATTGTCTTGTCTCATTACGCACACCTGGTTCCCATTCCCCCTGATTAGTATGTGTATATATGTGCTCTCTGTTCCCCATTCTCCTTGTCGGTTATTGTCCCATGTCCGTTGGTCTTGTGAGTACCTGTGCTCTGTTGTAGTGGCTTTCGTGCTACGTGTTATTGTGCACTTGTTATTACGGGTCTCCTCCCGTGTATTATTTAGTGGTTTACACCTCGCTCTTTTGTTTGGGTTACATCCCTGTGTTTTTTGTGTGTGTATGTTTTTGGGCTTCATCCCCGTTGTTTTCATGACGTACTCTATTTTGTGTGGAGAAATAAAACACCCTATTATGTATTCCTGCGGCTGTCTCCTATCATTATACAGCGTGACAGAATAATCGACCCAGTGCAAATGGAGACGGCGGGAAAGACCGAGCTGTCGACCATTGTAGGGACAGTCCTCGTGACGCTGGACTGTCTCTCCAGACTCGGCAGTGCCATGCCGAGTCTGGCAACCATTCTGCGTTTGGAACAGAATGAGCAGCAGTACCGGGGGATCCGTAACACATATCAACTTTCCCACATTAAAGTTCATGCCATTATGCAGAATTGAAATTGTACATCATTTTAACTTGCAGGGATGGGCACTCTTGAAGGTCTTAATTATAGGCTACCCTGACTTTCTCTGTTTTCTATTTCTATCATGTTATATTAGCCACAATCAGTGTCGACCATCGGTAATGAGCATACATACAGTGCCTTTTTACTTTTTCCCCCAAAAAATGTTACAGCCTGAAATTAAAATTGATAAAATATTTTAAAAAATGGTCACTGGCCTACACACAATACCCCATAATGTCAAAGTGGAATTACCTAAAAAAAATCTTCTCCTTTTTTTTTTTTTTTTTTTTTTTTTTACAAATGAATTAAAAATGAAAAGCTGAAATGTCTTGAGTCAATAAGTATTCAACCCCTTTGTTATGGCAAGTCAAAATACGTTCAGGAGTAAAACTTTGCTTAACAAGTCACATAAGTTGCATGGAATCACTCTGTGTGCAATAATAGTGTTTAACATGATTTTTGAATGACTACCTCATTTCTGTCCCAACACATACAATTATCTGTAATGTCTCTCAGTCAAGCAGTGAATTTCAAACACAGATTCAACCACAAAGACCAGGGAGGTTTTCCAATGCCTCATAAGTAAGGGCCCCTATTGGTAGATGGGTAAAAATGTAAAAAGCAGTCATTGAATGTCCCTTTTTTAGCATGGTGAAGTTATTAATTATACTTTGGATGGTATCAATACACCCAGTCACTACAAAGATACAGTCCTTCCTAACTCAGTTGCCGGAAAGGAAGGAAACCGCTCAGGGATTTAACCATGAGGCCAACGGTGACTTTAAAACAGTTATAGAGTTTATTGGCTGTGATAGGAGAAAACTGAAGATGGATCAACAACATTGTAGTTACTCCACAATACTAACCTAATTGATAGAGTGAAAAGAAGGAAGCCTGTAGAGAATAAAAAATATTCCAAAACAGGCATCATGTTTGCAACAAGGCACTAAAGTAACACTGCAAAGAAATGTTGCAAAGAAATTGAGTTTTTGTCCTGAATACAAAGTGTTATGTTTGGGGTAAATCCAATACAACACATTACTGAGTACCACTCTCCATATTTTCAAGCATAGTGGTGGCTGCATCATGTTATGGGTATGCTTGTAATCGTTAAGAACTGGAGAGTTTTTCAGGATAAAAAAATAAACAAAATGGAGCTAAGCACCTGGCAAATTCCGCGAGGAAAACCTGGTTCAGTCTGCTTTCCAACAGACACTGGGAGATGAATTCACCTTTCAGTAGGATAATAACCTAATACACAAGGCCAAATCTACACTGAAGTTGCTTACCAAGAAGACAGTGAATGTTCTTGAGTGGCCAATTTACAGTTTAGACTTAAATCTATTTAAATCAATGCAAGACCTGAAAATGGTTGTCGAGCAATGATCAACAACTAATACTTTTGAAAAGAATAATGGGCAAATGTTGCACAATCCAGATGTAGAAAGCTCTTAGAGATTTACCCAGAAAAACTCACAACTGTATTCGCTGCCAAAGGTGCTTTTACAAAGTACTGACTCAAGGGTGTGAATACTTATGTAAATTCCATATTTCTGTATTTCATTTTCAATAAATTAGCAAAAATATCTAAAAACATGTTTTCACTTTGTCATTATTGGGTATTGTGTGTAGATGGGTGAGATTTTTTCTTTATTTAACTCAACAAAATTTGGTCAAGTCAAGGAGTTTGAATACTTTCTGAAGGCACTGTATTCAACTGCCAATTTACTGATAGTTCCATTCCGTTGGTATAGCCTACATTATCATTCCATTTACGTTGTTTGGTTTAACTTAATTTGCTTCCTCTAAATGCTGTTCCCGGGCGTGTGGTTGTTGATGAGGACCATAAGTAACAGTTGACAATATAAAAAAAAAAGACATGTAGGTTAATTAAATCGTTATGGAGCAGAGCACAGACCAAGCCGTAACATTTTGAAAGCTACGCATGGTGTAATACTTGGCCGTGTCATCACACAGTTCCATGGTTAGTGCAAGCAACAGACGAGGGTATAGCCTACTATTGTACACTATTCTCTCTGTTATAATTATATGTACACTAATCTTCCAATATTACCATGGTTTAAAGAACTGAATGTGGCAATTTGCAGAATGAATCAAACCACCGTTTTCATTCTTTTGTGGATAAAAGCTCTCTAAACCTGTTTTTTGAGATTCATAGAGTAAATACTTCCATAAACCTAAATAATTTACAAGAACAGAGTATTGGTGCTGAAACTGAGACGAATATGTATATATTTAGATGGCTTTTTCATTGATCCCTAATATTCTGAACCCGTTCTCTCAATATATTCTCGTGATTCTGTCAACAAATGTCAAACTTGCACCACGAATGGCTTAAGACAAATGTACTGAAAACCCTACTGAATAAAAACTCCACGAGAATATCTGTTGACCAGCAAGTGGTAGGATTTTCAGTGGTTTAATTACATTTATTCAGAGTGTGCAAGGTAGCCACACCTGCAGAGTGCTTTACGCGACTGAATAAGGTGAGTCTGAATACTAAATACCGAGGTGTGCGTAGGAAAGTCATAAATTCCTACGTCTGAGGCTTAAAAGTCTTTGAGAAAGTTCTCACTTGTATGGAGTGAGAAAACTAGTCTTATAAACTATCAAACCAAACATTACTGACCACAACATGGCTTCTTCCCTAACTGACACACCCACTTCCTTTTTCTTCTCCTTCATTGGGGTTTAACTGCGGTTGGCATCTAATATTAATGTTGCATTACCGGAACCAACAGTACCTCCACTTCTTCTACTCTTCTGTTAGCTAGAAATCATCCAAACCCATACAACCCACCCCAAACTACATACACTACACTACCCACTCCTAGCCCATTAGTCATAGTACAGAGATCAGGTAAATGAATCCCTCCTCTGCCCATGGGCCGGGGAGGGTACCACTTCTTCTTCCAACATCTTCTGTAGATCCTATAATAATGGCAATTTTAATAATATGCACAATTCACGACCATCGCAATGAAGGCCAAGAACCTGGATTTGTCAACACACAGATTATGCACCCACTTTCTAATTCATTCAAACCAGGAAGTGACTATGGGTGTGGCTAGGGAGTGACTGAGGCTAAGCCCACAGTCTATACACATCTCAAGGAACCATGGAACCTTGTGAGGTACATATGCGTGGGGAATAATGAACATCAAGGCTATATGAATGATGTTATCACTGTATTCAAGCCCATTTGTGTGATAAAATAGCCTAGATTCGGTGTGTTCAACATTGTCGTCTGGTGTTCTCTATTGACTACATATATATGAATGTAGGTGCTACAATAAAATAAAACACAATTGTAATCATGTTAAGGTGGGTCAGTCAGTGCATTGCTGGGTGTAAAAGAAATGTGTGTTACATTAGATAACAGTCAGCGTAGGTCATTTCATTGACCCATATACTCTTTCGGTGGACGGCTGAAAAATACCATCATAAACGATACTCGGTCCCAAAACATGATGAGTGTTGTTCCACAAGGCCACATCCACTGGATCCCCTTATCTTTGGCAGTTTGAATCATTTCAACTGTCGCTGTGAAAAGGAGATTACTCAGTTCTATGGATTTAGAGTGATGGCGACCCAGAGACGGTCGTTTGAAATAGAAGACATGGCTACGAGCGGCAACAGACGCTGGTCAATCAAGATAAGGGCAGGAAAGAGCAAACATACATTCTCTCTATGCAGCTTACTGACAATGCTGAAAAAAATGGAGGGGAGAAGAAGCACTGTAAGGAGGTTGTAATTAAATTGGGTCCAACCAATTAAAGCTAAATATAGCATACATTTCTAGGACAAAAATAAGAACGAAGTTACAGCAACAAAAGTAAATCTGTCCATCAAGACAATACCATTACGTTGAATGTGTTTATTTGTGTCTTTTGAAGACAAAAATGTAAGGACACACTCCATGTTGTGTATTGTACTCATCTCCACAAAGAACTGTTGCTCAACATCCATCTCCATTTTGCCCTAGCTGGAGCTCTGATGCAGATGACAAATCTGGGGAATGTGAGGAGGGCCTAGTGAAGCTGGAGTAATTGAATTACCTGCCTCTAGTCTTTATGGCTGCCGGCAGCCAGTGACATAGGGATTATTCATGGGCACAGAAGCCTCCCTGCCCCTCGCTCTCTATGAGCCAGGGCCACAGCTTTGTTTGCCAAGGCATATCTGCATTTTGCTTTCTAGTCTTTCATCAGATCCATGACGCATGCCAAGCCTTTGCTAACCTGAGCAGTTTGACACTCATGGAGACCCAGGGGCAGTAAAGGTGAATTGCCCTCTGAACAGACTCAATTCGTTGGGACATGGACTCTACAAGATGTCAAAGGCATTCCACAGGGATGCTGGCCCATGTTGACACCAATGCTTCCCACAGTTGTGTCAAGTTGGCTGGATGTCCTTTGGGTGGTGGACCATTCTTGATACACAGGGGAAACTGTTGGGCATGAAAAACCCAGCAATGTTGCAGTTCTTTACACAAACCAGTGTGCCTGGCACCTACCCCGTTCAAAGAAACTTCAAACTTTTGTCTTGCCCATTCACCCTCTGAATGGCACACATACACAATCCATGTCTCAACTGTCTCAAGGTTTAAAAATCCTTCTTTAACCTCTCCTCCCCTTCATCTACACTGATTGAAGTGGATTTAACAAGTGACATCAATAAGGGATCATAGCTTTCACCTGGATTCACCTGGTCAGTCTATGTCATGGAAAGAGCAGGTGTCCTTAATGTTTTGTACACTCAGTGTATGTCTATATTTTCAACAAAACACTTGCTTAAAGACCTTTAATAAAAACTTTGGAGAGAAAATAATCCTGCGATGACAGCTTAAAGTTGGTGGAATTTAATAGATATCTCTTCAAAAGTAGTGTGGAAAAGCAACAAAGGGCCGAGACCCCCGTTGAATTCTTGACCCATCCGACTTAATTTCAACATAGTGAGCATTTATTTTCTTCTTGGCAGTTCTCTGAGACAGAATGGACTGTGACAGGTCTCTAATCTGGTGGTATCCAGAAGCACACTGAGGGAGATGTGGTCATGGTTTAACTGAACGACCGTCTATCTGCCCAAGACCTCAAAAGACCCCATGTGGAGAGAGTTAGAGGGTTGGTGGGGGATTGAGCAGAAGCCTCGCTATAACCTTACTCATCACTCCTCTCAGCCCATGATGACCTAACCACTACCAGTTCCATGGTTCTATTTTTAGCTGGTGAAAAAATCCCTATAACACTCTCCGCCAGCCTCTTCAAAGTTGAAGCACGACAGAAAATGTTGTAAATTGAAGAGGATCTTCAAAAGTACATCGTCAGTATCCCCACATGCTGTTACGACCTTGTTCAAAGCATGGGAAATTGTTTTGGTAAATATCATGGAATTTAGAGAGTAGCATTGGAGAGCCAGTATACTAACCTTTTGACCTTGACAGATTACATTTTTTTACTCAAGGCCCCTCATGATCAAAATCTGTCTGGGATTGTCAGCACATTAAGCAATAAAATATTTGTCAAATAAACATTACATTTACTGTATCGTGTCTTGCACTGTATGAAGACTAGGAATTTAGTGCACAGATTTTCAAAGAGAAATAAAAAGTCAGAATTGTATAAAATAAATCAAACCATAGCAAGATCCTACCATCTGTCTACAGAACTTGAAGTGCGACATAGTGAGCTCTAGGATGAAATTACCATCACAAGGTTTATAGGTCCCACTGATACACCACATCATTTGGTTGAGACATTGATCAGTGAGATTACAACCAATATTCACCCACTCAAAAAGACAGACAAAAGTTAGTTGAATTTCTAATTTGATATCACTATGCTTTAACCATCTAAAAAGGCAACCAAATTCCAATTGTAAGATTTTTGGTTCAGTGGTCACCCAATTTTCTATCATTGCTCTTTCCACCATTTAAAACCATACAATAGACTAATGTGTTATCACTGTGCTTCATACAAATCAATCAAATTTGTTTATAAAGCCCTTTTTACATCAGCAGATATCACAAAGTGCTATACAGAAACCCAGCCTAAAACCCCAAGCAGCAAGCAATGCTGATGTAGAAGCACGGTGGCTAGGAAAAACTCCCTAGAAAGGCAGGAACCTAGGATGAAACCTGGAGAGGAACCAGGCTGTAAGGGTGTGAACTGGCAGCAGAGAAGTCAGACGCAGGAGAAAAATAACTGTGTTTCCAACAGCGCAGTTTATTTACAAAAAAACAGCGGAAAACATAATAATAAAAATCAATCGGTAACATAACCCGACGCACACCAGTACAGACGTACACATACACTACAATGAACAATCACCGACAAGGACATGAGGGGAACAGAGGGTTAAATACAAAACATGTAATTGATGGGATTGGAACCAGGTGTGATGGAAGACAAGACAAAACAAATGAAAAATGGATCAGCGATGGCTAGAAGGTCGGTGACGTCGACCGCCGAACACCGCCCGAACAAGGAGAGTGACCAACTTCGGCGGAAGTCGTGACAGTACCACCCCCCACACCGCGGTGACGGTCTGTGCCAACCTTCTGGCGCAGCACGGCACGCTGTAGGTGGACATGGGCAGCGTCCCATGTTTCCTCGGCGCGCCGGAACCAGTCGTCCACCGCAGGAGCCTCGGTCTGACTCTGATGCCAAGAAGCCAGAACTGGCTGATAACCCAATACACACTGGAAGGGAGAGAGATTAGTGGAGGAGTGGCGGAGCGAGTTCTGGGCCATCTCTGCCCAGGGCATGAACACTGCCCACTCCCCCGTCTGGTCCTGGCAATAGGACCTCAGAAACCTACCCACATCCTGGTTAACTCTCTCCATCCTGGTTACTTTCGGGGTGAAAACCTGAGGTAAGGCTGACCGAGACCCCCAGACTTTCAATGAACGCCCTCCAGACCCGCGACGTGAACTGGGGACCCCGATCAGACACTATATCCTCAGGCACCCCGTAGTGCCGGAAGATGTGTGTAAACAGGGCCTCCGCAGTTTGTAGGGCCGTAGGGAGACCGGGCAAAGGGAGGAGACGACAGGACTTAGAGAAACGATCCACAACGACCAGGATCATGGTGTTACCGTGTGAAGGTGGAAGATCGGTGAGGAAATCCACCGACAGGTGCGACCACGGCCGTTGTGGAACGGGTAAGGGTTGTAATTTACCTCTGGGCAGGTGTCTAGGAGCCTTGCACTGGGCGCACACCGAGCAGGAGGAAACATAAACCCTCACGTCCTTAGCTAAAGTGGGCCACCAGTACTTCCCACTAAGACAGCGCACCGTCTGACCGATCCCAGAATGACCAGAGGAGGGTGACGTGTGGGTCGCAAAATGTCCGCGTCCAGCTCCCACACTACCGGCGCCACCAAACAAGAGGCAGGGAGTATGGGAGTGGAATCCATGGCCGCTCCTCTGTGTCATACAGCCGGGACAATGCGTTCTGGGAGCCTGGTCTGTAAGAAAGGGTAAACACAAAACATGGCCCACCTTGCCTGGCGAGGGTTCAGTCTCCTCGCCGCCCGGATGTACTCCAGATTGCGGTGGTCAGTCCAGATGAGAAAAGGGTGTCTAGCCCCCTCAAGCCGATGTCTCCACGCCTTCAGGGCCTTGACAACAGCCAACAACTCCCGGTCCCCCACGTCATATTTTCACTCCGCCGGGCTGAGCTTCTTCGAGAAGAAAGCACAAGGCGGAGTTTCGGTGGCGTACCCGAGCGCTGAGAGAGCACAGCTCCTATCCCAGCCTCGGACGCGTCCACCTCCACTATGAACGCCAAAGAGGGATCCGGATGGGCCAGCACGGGAGCCGAGGTAAACAAAGCCCTCAGGTGACTGAAAGCCCTGTCCGCCACAGCTGTCCACTGCAAGCGCACCAGGCCCCCCTTCAGCAGTGAAGTAATGGGAGCCGCTACCCGACCAAAACCCAGAATAAACCTCCAGTAGTAGTTGGAAAACCCTAAGAATCGCTGCACCTCCTTTACCGTGATGGGAGTCGGCCAATTACACACGGCTGCAATGCGGTCACTCTCCATCTCCACCCCTGACGTGGAAATGCGATACCCAGGAAGGAGACGGACTGTTGGAAAAACAGGCATTTCTCAGCCTTGACGTACAGGTCATGCTCCAACAGGCGACCAAGCACTTTGCGCACCAGGCACACATGCTCGGCACGTGTAGCGGAGTATATCAAAATGTCATCAATATACACCACTACACCCTGCCCATGCAGGTCCCTGAAAATCTTGTCTACAAAAGCTTGGAAGACGGATGGTGCATTCATCAACCCGTACGGCATGACGAGGTACTCATAGTGCCCAGAGGTGGTACTGAAAGCCGTCTTCCACTTGTCTCCCTCTCGGATACGCACCAGATTGTAAGCGCTCCTGAGATCTAGTTTGGTGAAGAAGCTCGCCCCGTGCATTGACTCTATCGCTGTAGCTATGAGCGGTAGCGGGTAACTATACCTCACCGTGATCTGATTTAGACCCCGGTAGTCAATACACGGACGCAGACCTCCCTCCTTCTTCACAAAAAAATAAACTTGCGGAGATGGGTGAAGTGGAGGACCGAATGTACCCCTGACGCAGGGATTTGGAGACATATGTTTCCATAGCCTCCGTCTCCGCCTGTGAGAGGGGATACACGTGACTCCTGGGAAGTGCGGCGTCTACCAGGAGATCTATCGCACAGTCGCCCCGTCGATGAGGTGGTAATTGAGTCACCTTCTTTTTAGAGAAGGCGAGAGCCAAATCGACATATTCAGGGTGAATGCGCACGGTGGAGACCTGGTCTGGACTCTCCACCGTAGTAGCACCAACGGAAACCCCTAAACACCAACCTGAGCACTCTCACGACCACCCCGTGAGAGTCCTCTGTGGCCAAGAAACAGTGGGGTTATGACAAGCTAACCAGGGTAGGCCCAGCACCACGGGAAACGCAGGAGAGTCCATAAGGAAAATACTAATTTTCTCCGTGTGACCCCCCTGCGTCACCATACCCAAAGGAGCAGTGACCTCCCTAATTAACCCTGACCCTAATGGTCGACTATCTAAGGCGTTAACGGGGATGGGCACATCCACGGGAACAATGGGGGTACCTAAACTATGAGCTAACGCTCTATCAATGAAATTCCCAGCCGCACCTGCATCTACGAGCGCCTTATGCTGGGAATATGGGGAAAACTCAGGAAAAAAGTGACAGACACAAACATATGTGCAACAGAGGACTCTGGGTGAGAATGGTGCCAGCTCACCTGGGGTGACGCCAGAGCGCCCTGCCTGCTGCCTCGATTCCCAGAGGAACCAACCCGGCACCGACCAGCAGTGTGACCTCTGCGGCCACAGATGGTGCACGAGTGGGTACCCCCTCCGGTCTCCCTGCGCACCGCCCCTCCCAGCTCCATAGGTATCTGAGAGGGGGTGCAGGAGGATGGAACCACCAGACCCCGATCTGGACGTCCGCGAGTAGCCAGCAGGTTGTCCAGCCAGATGGACAGGTCCACCAGCTGGTCGAAAGTGAGGGTGGTGTTTCTGCAGGCCAGCTCCCGACGGATGTCCTCGCGCAGACTGCAGCGGTAGTGGTCGATCAGGGCCATGTTGTTCCATCCCGCGCCGGCAGCCAGGGTCCTAAACTCCAGGGCAAACTCCTGTGCGCTCCTCGTCCCCTGTTTCCGATGGTAGAGGCGCTCACCCGCCGCTCTGCCCTCGGGTGGGTGGTCAAAGACTGCCCGGAAACGGCGGGTAAACTCCTCAAAATGGTCCAACGCCGCATCTCCCTCTCTCCACACGGCGTTGGCCCACTCCAGGGCTTTCCCGGTGAGTACACGAGACGAGGGCGACACCTTCTCACGGTCCGATGGAGCTGGTTGAACCGTGGCCAGATAGAGGTTTAGTTGGAGGAGGAAACCCTGGCAGTAGGCAGCACTCCCGTCGTACTCTTGTGGCATGGAGAGACGGATCCCACTGGGTTCAGGCGGGAAAGGGGCGCTCAAAAGAGACCCCAGTTGTGCTGGTAGAGGCGCTGGAAGAACTCCCTGTCTCTCCCAGCGGTCCATAGTCTGGACAACGCGATCCATGGCGACGGCCAGATGGTAAAGCTTTACCGCATGATCCTGAACACGCTCCTCCACCTCCATGGCCGGGTACCTTCTCCCGCTGACTCCATAGGTGGTCGGAGATTCTGTAACAACGTGTGTGTAGGTGGCAGGGAAGTCAGGCGCAGGAGAATCGAACTTGGTATAAATGGAGTCGTTTAATAAACTTAACAAAACTCCAAAACCAAAAATACAACATAAAATAAAAGTGGGTACAAGAACCCGTCGCACACCAATACATAATACACGAACATACAAACAAACAATCTCCGACAAGGACATGATGGGAAACAGAGGGTTAAATACACAGCATGTAATTGATAGGATTGGAACCAGGTGTGAAGGAAGACAAGACAAAACCAATGGAAAATGAAAAATGGATCAGTGATGGCTAGAAGATCGGTGATGTCGACCGCCGAACCCCGACCGAACAAGGAGAGGGACCGACTACGGCGGAAGTCGTGACAGACATTCATATTCTGACTATCTCTGAAACTCACTTAGATAATACCTATGATGATACAGTGATAGCAATTCATGGTTATAACATCTACCGAAAAGACAGAAATGCCAACGGATGCGGTGTTGCGGTCTATATTCAGAACCACATTCCTGTAAAGCTGTTAAATACTGTTGAAGTAATATGGCTACAGGTTCATCTGCCTCACCTAAAGCCCATTCTTGTGGGAAGCTGCTATAGACCACCAAGTGCTAACAGTCAGTATCTGGATAATATGTGTGAAATGCTTGATAATGTATAGGATGTCAACAGAGAAGTATATTTTCTGGGTGATTTAAATATTGACTGGCTATCATCAAGCTGCCCACTCAGGAAAAAACGTCAAACTGTAACCAGTGCCTGCAACCTGTATCAGGTTGTCAGTCAACCTACCAGGGTAGTTACAAACAGCACAGGAATTAAAATGTATTGATCACATCTTTACTAACACTGCAGATATTTGCTTTAAAGCAGTATCCAAATCCATAGGATGTAGTGATCACAATATAATAGCCATATCTAGGAAAACCAAAGTTCCAAAGGCTGGGCCTAATATAGTGTATCAGAGGTCATACAATAAGTTTTGTAGTGATTCATATGTTGATAATGTAAAGAATATTTGCTGGTCTGTGGTGTGTAATGAGGAGCAACCAGACGCTGTACTTGACGCATTTATGAAACGTCTTATTCCAGTTAGTAATAAGCACGCACCCATTAAGAAAATGACTGTAAAACTGTTAAATCCACTTGGATTGATGAGGAATTGAAAAATTTTATGGTTGAGAGCGATGAGGCAAAAGGTATAGCAATTAGGTCTGGCAGCCAAACCGATTGGCAAACATACTGCAAATTAATAAATCATGAGACTAAACTAAATAAAAAATGTAATAAACTACACTATGAAACAAAGATAAGTTATATAAAGAATGATAGTAAAAAGCTTTGGGGCACCTTACATGAAATTTTGGGGAAAAAAGCCAACTCGGCTCTTTCATTTATTGAATCAGATAGCTCATTCATCACAAAGCCCACTGATATTGCAAACTTCTTTAATGACTTTTTCATTGGCAAAATAAGCAAACTTAGGGATGACATGCCAGCAACAAACGCTGACACTACACATCCAAGTATATCGGACCAAATTATGAAAGACAAGAATTGTACTTTTGAATTCTGTAAAGTCAGTGTGGAAGAGGTGAAAAAATTATTGTTGTCTATCAACAATGACAAGCCACCAGGGTCTGACAATCTGGATGGAAAATTACTGAGGATAATAGCAGACGATATTACCACTCCTATTTGCCACATCTTCAATTTAAGCCTACTAGAGAGCGTGTGCCCTCAGGCCTGGAGGGAAGCTAAAGTCATTCCGCTACCCAAGAATAGTAAAGCCCCCTTTACTGGCTCAAATAGCCGACCAATCAGCCTGTTACCAACCCTTAGTAAACTTCTGGAAAAAATTGTGTTCGACCAGATACAATGCTATTTTACAGTAAACAAATTGACAACAGAATTTCAGCATGCTTATAGGGAAGGACACTCAACAAGCACAGCACTTACACAAATGACTGATAATTGCATGAGAGAAATTGATAATAAAAATGATTGTGGGGGCTGTCTTGTTTGACTCCAGTGCAGCTTTTGACATTATTGATCATAGTTTGCTGCTGGAAAAGCGTATGTGTTATGGCTTTACACCCCCTGCTATAATGTGGATAAAGAGTTACTTGTCTAACAGAACACAGAGGGTGTTCTTTAATGGAAGCCTATCAAATATAACCCAGTTAGAATCAGGAATTCCCCAAGGTAGCTGTTTAGGCCCCTTGCTTTTTTCAATTTTTTCTAACGACATGCAATTGACTTTGAGTAAAGCCAGTTTCTATGTATGTGGATGACTCAACACTATACACCTCAGCTACTACAGTGACTGAAATGACTGCAAAACTCAACAAAGAGCTGCAGTTAGTTTCAGAGTGGGTGGCAAGGAATAAGTTAGCCCTAGATATTTCTGAAACCTAAAGCATTGTATTTGGAACAAAACACTCAAGTTGAGATGACTAAACTGTTGGAGTAACACTAGATTGTAAACTGTCATGGTCAAAACATATTGATGCAGTTGTAGCTAAGATGGGGAGAAGTCTGTCTTTAATAAAGCGATGCTCTGCCTTCTTAACAACACTTTCAACAAGGCTACATGGAACTTTATTCCACATCAAGTAACTGACACAAGAAGTAAAATTTGATTTAAAAATCAGATTAAAAAACACTTTATGGAACAGCGGGGACTGTGAAGCAACACAAACATTGGCACAGACATACGCACACGCACACACACACACACACAATACATACACATGGATTTAGTACTGTAGATATGTGGTGGAGTAGGGGCCTGAGGGCACACAGTGTGTTGTGAATCCATAATAAATACAAAATACAAATGGCACGACAATGGGCCTCATGATCTCATCACAATATGTCTGTGCATTCAAATTGCCATCGATAAAATGCAATTTTGTTCGTTATCTGTAGCTTATGCCTGCCCATACTATAACCCCACCGCCACCATGGGGCACCGTTCACAATGTTGACATCAGAAAACTGCTAGCCCACACAACGACATAAACGTAATCTGCCTGGTGCAGTTGAAACTGGGATTCATCTGTGAGGAGCACACTTCTCCAGCATGCCAGTGGCCATCGAAGGTGAGCATTTGCCCACTGAAGTTGGTTACAATGTCGAACTGCAGTCAGGTCAAGACCCTGGTGAGGACAGTGAGCATGCAGATGAACGAACATGCAGATGAGCTTCCCTGAGATGGTTTCTGACAGTTTGTGCAGAAATTCTTCTGTTGTGCAAACCCACAGTTTCATCAGCTGTTCGGGTGGCTGGTCTCAGACGATCCCGCAGGTGAAGAGGCCGGATGTGGAGGTCCTGGGCTGGCGTGTTTACACGTGGTCTGCGGTTGTGAGGCCGGTTGGACATACTGCCAAATACTCTAAAACTACGTTGGAGGCAGCTTATGGTAGAGAAATTAACATTCAATTCTCTGGCAACAGCTCTGGTGGACATTCTTGCAGTCAGCCAACCAATTGCAAGCTCCCTTAAAACTTGAGATATCTGTTGCATTGTGTTGTGTGACAAAACATTTAATTTTTTATTTTATTATTATTTAAAAAAATCTCTCCAATTTCATGGTATCCAATTGGTAGTGGTTACAGTCTTGTCTCATCGCTGCAACTCCCGTACAGACTCGGGAGAGGTGCAGGTTGAGAACAATGCGTCCTCCGAAACACAACCCAACATAGCCGCACTGCTTCTTGACACAATGCACATCCAACCCAAAAGCCAGCCGCACCAATGTGTCGGAGGAAACACCGTACACCTGGTGACCTGGTCAGCGTGCACTGCACCAGGCCCGCCACAGAAGTCGCTAGTGCGCAATGAGACAAGGATATCCCTGCCGGCCAAACCCAGACGATGCTGGGCCAATTGTGCGTCGCCCATGGGCCTCCTGGTTGCGGCCGGCTGCGACAGAGCCTGGGCTCGAACCCAGAATCTCTAGTGGCACAGCTAGCACTGCGATGCAGTGCCTTAGACCACTGCGCCACCCGGGAGGCGACAACATATTTTAGAGTGGTATTTTATTGTCCCCAGCACAAGGTGCACCTGTGTAATGATCATGCCGTTTAATCAGCTCCTCGATATGCCATACCTGTCAGGTGGATGGATTATCTTGACAAAGGAGAAATGCTCACAAACAAGGATGTAAACAAATTATCATGTTTCAGGTAAGACCCAAATACAGACTGTGTTGAAGTAACAATGTTTTTTACAGCAACAGGGGCAGGCAAATGACAGGTCAAGGCAGGCAGGGGTCGAGAATCCAGAGTAGTGGGAAACGGTACAGGACGGCAGGCAGGCTCAGGGTCAGTGGCAGGCAGAGAGGTCAGGCAGGCGAGCTCAGAGTTAGAACAGGCAAGGGTCAAAACCAGCATGGCAAGAAAAAGAGAGAAAAGCAGGAGCTGAGACAAAACACTGGTTGACTTGACAAACAAGACGAACTGGCAACAGACAGAGAACACAGGTTTAAGTACCCAGGGGATAATGGGGAAGATGGGCGACACCTGGAGGGGGGTGGAGACAAGCACAAGGACAGATGAAACAGATCAGGGCGTGATACAAATGTGCACACCTTTTTAGAGAAATAAACTTTTTGTGCGTATGGAACATTTCTGAGATCTTTTACTTCAGCTCAAGAAATATGGGACCAACGCTTTACATGTTGCATTTAGATTTTTTTCAGTGTAGATGGGGAGAGGCGGTGAACAGTGAAAGTCTTTCCACAGATTTTCAATGGGATTCAATTCTAGGCTTTGGCTGGTCCATTCAGACTCTCACATTCCAGCATTGCTTTGGCTGTATGCTAGGGGGTCATTGTCCTGTTGGAACATAAATCCTCGCCCCTATCTAAGGTCATTTGCACTCTGAAACAGGTTCTCATTAAGGATTTTCTGTATTTGGCTTCATTCATTCGTCCCTCTATTCTTTACCAGTCTCCCAGTCCCTGCCGCTGATAAGCATCCCCATAGCATGATGCTGCCACCACCATGTTTTAAACGGATGATGGATGAGCTGTACCTGGTTTTCTCCAGACATAGCGCTTTGCATTCAGACCAAATAGATACATTTTTGTCTCATCAGACCATAGACTCTTTTGCCTTATGCTCTCAGAGTCATTCACATACCCTTTTGCAAACTCCAGGTGTGCTGTCATGTGACTTTTTCTCAGGAGTGGCTTCCATCTGGCCACTCTCACATGAAGCCCAGATTGGTGAAGTGCTGTATAGACCTTCTGGCAGATTCTCCCATGGCCTCCCTGACCAAGGTCCTTCTTGCCCTGTTGCTCAGTTTGGTCAGACAGCCAGCTCTAGTCAGTGTCTGGATAGTTCCATATTTTTGTAATTTCCCAATGATGGAGACCAATGTGCTCTTGGAAACTTTCAACACTCTAGTAATTGTGTTATACCCTTCCCAAGATAATTACATTTTCCACAGTTGTAGTGACATCTCAAGGATGATCAAAGGAAATTGGATGCACCTGAGCTCAATTTGGAGTGTCAAAGGGGTGTGAAAACTTACAGTACCAGTCAAACGTTTGGACATACCTACTCATTCAAGGGTTTTTCTTTATTTTTACTATTTTCTACATTGTAGAATAATACTGAAGACATCAAAACTATGAATTAACACATATGGAATCATGTAATAACCAAAAAAGTGTTAAACAAATCAAAATATATTTTATATTTGAGATTCTTCAAAGTATCCACCCTTTGACTTGATGACAGCTTTGCACACTCTTGGAATTATCTCAACCAGCTTCACCTAGAATGCTTTTCCAACAGTCTTGAAGGAGTTCCCACATATGCTTTTCCTTCAATCTGCGGTCCAACTCATCCCAAACAATCTCAATTGAGTTAAGGTTGGGTGATTGTGGAGGCCAGGTCATCTGATGCAGCACTCCATCACTCTTCTTCTTGGTCAAATAGCCCTTACACAGCCTGCAGGTGTGTTGGGTCATTGTCCTGTTGAACTTCTAAAAACATGTTTTTCCTTTGTCATTATGGGGTATTGTGTGTATATCGGTGGGAAAAAAATATATTGAATACATTTTGAACTCAGGCTGTAACACAACAAAATGTGGAATAAGTCAAGGGGTATGAATACTTTCTGAAGGCACTGTAGGTAGACGTTTCCGGCAGTCAAATGACCAAATTGCCCTGTAGTGGCCTCATGGGTGAAATGTTATTAATATTTTTCTTAATTTCATAACCCGCCAAAATTCCAGTGTTTCTATGTCAAACGGTTTTGTTATATTTCAGTGATATATATAAAGTGTAATATTGGGATGCAAACTCAAAATGTAATACATTTCCACGCTATATATGCCATGGTATAGGTGTATTATTTTTGTAAGCCCATAGCCATGTGTGTGAGGTGTATACTTTCGTTTCAAAGTCGATTTGTTTAAGACTACCAATAAACACTTTTTGTGACTGTCACGTATACTCCCTCTCTGGCCTCTAGGTCACCAGGCTGCTTGTTATGGCGCACACCTGTCACCATCGTTACGCACACCAGCGCGTCATCAGACTCACATGGACTCCATCACCTCCCTGATTACCTTCCCTATATATCTCACTCTCTTTGGTTCCTTCCCCAGGCGTTATTGTTTCTGTTTCAGTTTCCTGTCTGTGCGTTGTTCGCGTTTCTTGTTTTGTATTATGTTTCATTTATTTATTCAATTATTCACTCCCTGAACTTGCTTCCCGACTCCCAGCGCACACGTTACAGAATAACGCCTCACCTAAGGGAAGCATCAGGGAGTGTTTTTAAAAATGTTGTGTTGTCGGACACTCACGCATCAGCTGGTTCGTTGGGTTCCTACACCTTGGTCGGCTCTTCAGGCTCTCACGCCTCAGCCGGTTCGTCTCGCTTCAGCGGAGGCGAATGGTCCGCTCCTGATTACCCGGGATCGTCGACTTGGTCGGCGTCCTGCGGCTGGAGCCACTCGCCAGGGAGGGGATACTGTCACATATACTCCCTCTCTGGCCTCTAGGTCGCCGGGCTCCCACGCCCCAGCCGGTTCGACAGGTTCCCGCGCTTCAGCAGAGGTGGCCGGTCCGCTCCTGATCCCCAGGACCGTCCCTGTTGTCAGCGTCCTGCGACTAGAGCCGCGCGTCAGGGAGGGTGTACTGTCACGTATACTCCCTCTCTGGCCTCTAGGTAACCAGGCTGCTTATTATGGTGCACACCTGTCACCATCGTTACGTGCACCAGCGCGTCATCAGACTCACATGGACTCCATCACCTCCCTGATTACCTTCCCTATATATGTCCCTCCCTTTGGTTCCTTCCCCAGGCGTTATTGTTTCTGTTTCAGTTTCCTGTCTGTACGTTGTTCGTGTTTCTTGTTTTGTATTATGTTTCATTTATTTATTAAATGATTCACTCCCTAAACTTGCTTCCTGACTCCCAGCGCACACATTACAGTGACCCTGATTTAGACCACTGCAGTAAAATTTTAACGTACAACATACAGTGGGGAGAACAAGTATTTGATACACTGCCGATTTTGCAGGTTTTCCTACTTACAAAGCATGTAGAGGTCTGTAATTTTTATCATAGGTACACTTCAACTGTGAGAGACGGAATCTAAAACAAAAATCCAGAAATCCCATTGTATGATTTTTAAGTAATTCATTTGCATTTTATTGCATGACATAAGTATTTGATCACCTACCAACCAGTAAGATTCCGGCTCTACACGACCTGTTAGTTTTTCTTTAAGAAGCCCTCCTGTTCTCCACTCATTACCTGTATTAACTGCACCTGTTTTAACTCGTTACCTGTATAAAAGACCTGTCACACACTCAATCAAACAGACTCCAACCTCTCCACAATGGCCAAGACCAGAGAGCTGTGTAAGGACATCAGGGATAAATTGTAGAACTGTACAAGGCTGGGATGGGCTACAGGACAATAGGCAAGCAGCTTGTGAGAAGGCAACAACTGTTGGCACAATTATTGAAAATGGAAGAAGTTCAAGATGAGGTCAAATCACCCTCGTCTGGGGCTCCATGCAAGATCCTACCTCGTGGGGCATCAAATGATCATGAGGAATGTGAGGGATACGCCCAGAACTACACGCAGGACCTGGTCAATGACCTGAACAGGTGGGACCACAGTCTCAAAAGAAACCATTAGTAACACACTACGCCGTCATGGATTAAAAATCTGCAGCGCACGCAAGGTCCCCTGCTCAAGCCAGCGCATGTCCAGGCCCGTCTGAGTTTGCCAATGACCATCTGGATGATCCAGAGGAGGAATGGGGAGAAGGTCAATGTGGTCTGATGAGACAAAAATATAGCTTTTTTGATCTAAACTCCACTCGCCGTGTTGGAGGAAGAAGAAGGATGAGTACAACCCCAAGAACACCATCCAACCGTGGCATGAAGGTGGAAACATATTCTTTGGGGATGCTTTTCTGCAAAGGGGAAGGACGACTGCACCGTATTGAGGAGAGGATGGATGGGGCATGTATCGCGAGTCTTGACCAACAACCTCCTTCCCTCAGTAAGAGCATTGAAGATGGGTGTGGCTGGGTCTTCCAGCATGACAACGACCCGAACACACAGCCAGGGAACTAAGGAGTGGCTCCGTAAGAAGCATTCAAGTCCTGGAGTGGCCTAGCCTCTCCAGACCTGAACCCAATAGAAAATCTTTTGAGGGAGCCGAAAGTCCGTATTGCCCAGCGACAGCCCGAACTGAAGGATCTGGAGAAGGTCTGTAATGGAGGTGGGCCAAAATCCTGCTGCGTGTGTGGAAAAGGTAGAACTACAGGAAACGTATGATCTCTGTAATTGCAAACTAAGGTTTCTGTACCAAATATTAAGTTCTGCTTTTCTGATGTATCAAATACTTATGTCATGCAATAAAATGCCAATTAATTACTTAAAAATCATACAATGTGATTTTCTGGATTTTTGTTTTAGATTCCTTCTCTCACAGTTGAAGTGTACCTATGATAAAAATTACAGACCTCTACATGCTTTGTAAGTAGGAAAACCTGCAAAATCGTCAGTGTATCAAATACTTGTTCTCCCCACTGTATATAAGCAAGCAAAAGCACAGAAACAATAAAAAATAAACAAGCATAGAAAAAATGCACTTTAAATAAAGGTTTATTAGATTTGGTCCTATTCTTTACATTCGATTTTTGTTTGAGATGGAGACGTTAATCCAACATATCAATTAATTTATTGACACACTGAAATTAAAGCCAGACTAAATCAGTGGCACAGATGGAACTATCGAAGCAGAAGATACATCGCCTTGTATATGTAGATATTTGGTTGCGTTGGAATCAAACACAATTCAGTATCACTCAATATTATTACATTTGAAATACACCAGAGCTTGAAACCCTGTTATATTGTTTATTTTTTGTTGAATTCCGAGTAGAATTTTTTTTTTTTAATCTTTGAATGCTATATAGCCCTAAATAACATTATTGATCAAATATAGTTGAAGGCGGAGGTTTACATACACCTTAGCCAAATACATTTAAACTCAGTTTTTCACAATTCCTGACATTTAATCCTAGTGCAAATTCCCTGTCTTAGGTCAGTTAGGATCACCGCTTTATTTTAAGAATGTGAAATGTCAGAATAATCGTAGAGAGAATAATTTATTTCAGCTTTTATTTCTTTCATTACATTCCCACTGGGTCAGAAGTTTACATACACTCAATTAGTATTTGGTAGAGTTGCCTTTAAATTGTTTAACTTGGGTCAAACGTTTTGGGTAGCCTTCCACAAGCTTCCCACAATAAGTTGGGTGAATTTTGTCCCATTCCTCCTGACAGAGCTGGTGTAACTGAGTCAGGTTCGTAGACCTCCTTGCTCACACACGCTTTTTCAGTTCTGCCCACAACATTTTTACAGGATTGAGGTCAGGGCTTTGTGATGGCCACTCTAATACTTTGACTCTGTTGTCCTTAAGCCATTTTGCCACAACTTTGGAAGTATGCTTGTGGTCATTGTCCATTTGAAAGACCCATTTGCGACCAAGCTTTAACTTCCTGACTGATGTCTTGAATAGTTGCTTCAATATATCCACATCATTTTCCTCCCTCATGATGCTATCTATTTTGTGAAGTGCACCAGTCCCTCCTGCAGCAAAGCACCCACACAACATGATGCTGCCACCCCTGTGCTTCATGGTTGGGATGGTGTTCTTCAGCTTGCAAGCATCCCCCTTTTTCCTCCAAACATAACGATGGTCATTATGGCCAAACAGTTTTATTTTTGTTTCATCAGACCAGAGGACATTTCTCCAAAAAGTACGATCTTTGTCCCCATGTGCATTTGGCTTTTTTATGGCGGTTTTGGAGCAGTGGCTTCTTCCTTGCTGAGCGGCCTTTCAGGTTATGTTGATATAGGACTCGTTTTACTGTGGATATAGATACTTCTGTACTTGTGTCCTCCAGCATCTTCACAAAGTCATTTGCTGTTGTTCTGGGATTGATTTGCACTTTTCGCACCAAAGTACGTTCATCTCTAGGAGACAGAACGCGTCTCCTTCCTGAGCGGTATGACACCTGCGTGGTCCCATGGTGTTTATACTTGCGTACTATTGTTTGTACAGATGAACGTGGTACCTTCAGGCGTTTGGAAATTTATTTTCTGAGGTCTTGGCTGATTTCTTTTGATTTTCCCATGATGTCAAGCAAAGAGGCACTGAGTTTGAAGGTAGGCCTTGAAATACATCCACAGGTACACCTCCAATTGACTCAAATTATGTCAATTAGCCTATCAGAAGCTTCTAAAGCCATGACATAATTTTCTGGATTTTTCTGAGCTGTGTTAAAGGCACAGTCAACTTAGTGTATGTAAACTTCTGACCCACTGGAATTGTGATACAGTGAATTATAAGTGAAATAATCTCTGTAAACAATTGTTGGAAAAATGACTTGTGTCATGCACAAAGTAGATGTCCTAACCAACTTGCCAAAAATATAGTTTGTTAACAAGAAATGTGTGTAGTGGTTTATAATGGTTTTAATGACTCCAACCTCAGTGTATGTAAACTTCTGACTTCAACTGTATGAGTGTAATGAACACGAGGGAGACAGCGAGCTGGTTTCAAGCGCAGAGCGCAGCAGGTGTTTAACTTCTTATGGCTGCATCCCGCTACCGGGATCGATATGACAGCAGCCAGATAAAGTGCAGGGCGCCAAATTCAAAAAACAGAAATCTCATAATTAAAATTCCGCAAACATACATGTGTTTTATATCATTTTAAAGGTAATCTTGTTGTTAATCCCACCAAAGTGTCCAATTTAAAATATGCTTTTCAGCGAAAGCACTACAAACGATTATGTTAGGTCACCATCAAACCGTAATAAGCACAGCCATTTTTCCAGCGAAAGATAGCAGTCAGAAAAAGCAGAAATAGAGATAAAATTAATCACTAACCTTTGATTATCTTCATCAGATGACACTCATAGGACTTCATGTTACACAATACATGCATGTTTTGTTTGATAAAGTTCATATTTATAACAAAGAATCTGAGTTTACATTGGCGCGTTAGATTCACTAGTTTCAAAAACATCCAGTGATAGTGCATAGCCACATCGTTTCAACAGAAATACTCATCATAAATGTAGATGATAATACAAGTTATACACATGGAATTATAGATATACCTCTCCTTAATGCAACCGATTTCAGATTTCAAAAAAACTTTACGGAAAAAGCAAATCATGCAATAATCTAAGACGGAGCTCAGAACAATAGCCAAATTAGCCGCCATGTTGGGGTCAACAGAAACCAGAAAATACATGATAAATGTTTCCTTACCTTTGATGAACTTCATCAGAATGCAGTCCTAGGAATCCCAGGTCCACAATAAATGCTTSATTTGTTCGATAATGTCCGTTATTTATGTCCAATTAGCTACTTTGGTTCGCGCCTTCGGTAAACAATTCCAAAGTCAGAAAGCGCCTCCACTATAACGTGACGAAATGTCCAAAAGTTCCGTAACAGTCAGTAGAAACATGTCAAACGATGTACTGAATCAATCTTTAGAATGTTGTTAACATACATCTTGAATAACGTTCCAACCGGAAAATTAAATTGACTTCAGAAGAGCGATGGAACGGACGTCCTACTCATGTGAAGGCGCATGGTGAATGCATGGTGAATCTCCTTCGGCCCCCCTTCACATTAGAGTCATCAGACAAAGTTCTGTTGACTGTTGACATCTAGTGGAAGCCGTAGGAAGTGAAAACTCATCTATATCTCGCTGTCATTTCAATTGAGAGCATGGTTGAAAATCTGACACCTCAGAAACAATTCAAACAGGAAGTGGAACTTCTCAGGTTTTTGCCTGCCATATGGGTTCTGTTATACTCACAGACATAATTCAAACAGTTTTAGAAACTTCAGAGTGTTTTCTATCCAATATGAATAATAATATGCATATATTAGCAACTGGGACTAAGGAGCAGGCCGTTTAATATGGGCACCTCTGTGCACCTTTCATCCAAGCTACTCAATACTGCCCCTGCAGCCATAAGAAGTTCATGAAATGGACCATAGGAGGAGGCAGGTAGCTGGGTCCAGGGGCAGGCAGAAGGTCATACACGGTAGGTCCAAAAATGGCAACAGTACAGGCAGGGAATAGGCAAAAGGTGTCGTGAGTGAGGCAGGAAAAAACTGTCATACACAGGAGGAGAGAAGGATGGGGGAAAAAAGAGCTCAGAAAAAGTGTGTCTCAAAACAAACAATACCTCACAGAGATGTGGTGCAAGGAACTGAACTAAACAGTGTTGGATGATGACATGCAGGTGTGTGATCAGGTGATTAGAATTCCGGTGATTGGGATCTGGAGAGTGAGCTGGAAAGTGGGCTGCGTTCCGGGGATCTAAGTGTTTCGGAGTGTGAGTGGGACGCAGATGTTACAATGAGTGATAAAGTATGGTCACATTTCATTTGCTCTATTAAACATACCCTTTGGTATGATTTTGATAGCAACAGTGAATCTATTTAGTTTTTTAAGTGGAGTTCTCTCACCACCATTGTCCCGATAGCACATTGGTAATAGTCGGTGACAAATATCATAGTTAAACAGGGATGGACTATACTCCCTAGATGGGAGTTTAGGTAGACAGATCAATTCTCCAGTAGGAGGTGCTGCCCAGCCTATTGTTTTTTTTCTTACAGTGGTTATAACATCTGATGTTGTTTTAAAGGTACAATTTCAACATATTTTATACTTTGTCATATTTTAAGGGTTATCTATGTTGAAATTTGTTTACCATGATGACATAATATAGTCTGCTAACTGCTAGCTTGTTAGCCCCGGCCTACTAACTGCTAGCTTGTTAGCCCCGGCCTGCTAACTGTCTGAATCGCCGTATCCCCAGCCAGCCCAACCAGTCACTGGACCCATATGATCACTTGGCTACGCATGCTTCTCTCTAATATCAATATGCCTTGTCCATTACTGTCCTGGTTAGTGATTACTGTCTTACTTCACTGTAGAGCCTCTAGCCCTGCTCAATATGCCTTAACCAACCATGTTGTTCCACCTCCTACATATGCGATGACATCACATGGTTTAAACGTCTCTAGAGACTATATCTCTCTCATCATTACTCAATGCCTAGGTTTACCTCCAATGTACTCACATCCTACCTTACCTTTGTCTGTACACTATGCCTTGAATCTATGCTATCGTGCCCAGAAACCTGCTCCTTTTACTCTCTATTCCGAACGTGCTAGACGGCCAGTTCGTATAGCTTTTAGCCATACCCTTATCCTACTTCTCCTCTGTTCCTCTGGTGATGTAGAGGTTAATCCAGGTCCTGCAGTGCCTAGCTCCACTCCCACTCCCCAGGTGCTCTCATTTGTTGACTTCTGTAACCGTAAAAGCCTTGGTTTCATGCATGTTAACATTAGAAGCCTACTCCCTAAGTTTGTTTTACTCACTGCTTTAGCACACACTGCCAACCCGGATGTCTTAGCCGTGTCTGAATCCTGGCTTAGAAAAACCACCAAAATCTCCTTCACTAACTATAACATTTTCCGCCAAGATAGAACTGCCAAAGGGGGCGGTGTTGCAATCTACTGCAAAGATAGCCTGCAGAGTTCTGTCTTACTATCCAGGTCTGTACCCAAACAATTCGAGCTTCTACTTCTAAAAATTAATCTTTCCAGAAACAAGTCTCTCACCGTTGCCGCTTGCTATAGACCACCCTCTGCCCCCAGCTGTGCCCTCGACACTATATGTGAATTGATTGCCCCCCATCTATCTTCTGAGCTCGTGCTACTAGGTGACCTAAACTGGGACATGCTTAACACCCCGGCCATCCTACAATCTAAGCTTGATGCCCTCAATCTCACACAAATTATCAATGAACCTACCAGGTACAACTCTAAATCCGTAAACACGGGCACCCTCATAGATATCATCCTAACTAACTTGCTCTCCAAATACACCTCTGCTGTTTTCAATCAAGATCTCAGCGATCACTGCCTCATTGCCTGCATCCGTAATGGGTCTGCGGTCAAACGACCACCCCTCATCACTGTCAAACGCTCCCTAAAACACTTCTGTGAGCAGGCCTTTCTAATCGACCTGGCCGGGGTATCCTGGAATGACGTTGACCTCATCCCGTCAGTAGAGGATGCCTGGTTATTTTTTTTAAGTGCCTTCCTCACCATCTTAAACAAGCATGCTCCATTCAAAGAATTTAGAACCAGGAATAGATATAGTCCTTGGTTCACTCCAGACATGTCTGCCCTTGACCAGCACAAAAACATCCTGTGGCGTTCTGCATTAGCATCGAATAGCCCCCGTGATATGCAACTTTTCAGGGAAGTTAGGAACAAATATACACAGGCAGTTAGGAAAGCTAAGGCTAGCTTTTTCAAACAGAAATTTGCATCCTGTAGTACAAACTCAAAAAAGTTCTGGGACACTGTAAAGTACATGGAGAATAAGAGCACCTCCTCCCAGCTGCCCACTGCTCTGAGGCTAGGAAACACTGTTACCACTAATAAATCCACAATAATTGAGAATTTCTCTACGGCTGGCCATGCTTTCCACCTGGCTACCCCTACCCCAGTCAACTGCCCGGCACCCTCCACAGCAACCCGCCCAAGCCCCCACCATTTCTCCTTCACCCAAATCCAGATAGCTGATGTTCTGAAAGAGCTGCAAAATCTGGACCCCTACAAATCAGCCGGGCTAGACAATCTGGACCCTCTCTTTCTAAAATTATCTGCCGAAATTGTTGCAACCCCTATTACTAGCCTGTTCAACCTCTCTTTTGTATCGTCTGAGATTCCCAAAGATTGGAAAGCTGCCACGATCATCCCCCTCTTCAAAGGGGGTGACACTCTAGACCCAAACTGCTACAGACCTATATCTATCCTACCCTGTCTCTCTAAGGTCTTCGAAAGCCAAGTTAACAAACAGATTACCGACCATTTCGAATCCCACCGTACCTTCTCCGCTATGCAATCTGGTTTCAGAGCTGGTCATGGGTGCACCTCAGCCATGCTCAAGGTTCTAAATGATATCATAACCCCCATCGATAAGAGACATTACTGTGCAGCCGTATTCATCGACTTGGCCAAGGCTTTCGACTCTGTCAATCACCACATTCTTATTGGCAGACTCGACAGCCTTTGTTTCACAAATGATTGCCTCGCCTGGTTTACCAACTACTTCTCTGATAGAGTTCAGTGTGTCAAATAGGAGGGCCTGTTGTCCAGACCTCTGGCAGTCTCTATGGGGGTGCCACAGGGTTCAATTCTCGGGCTGACTCTCTTCTCTGTATAAATCAATGATGTCGCTCTTGCTGCTGGTGATTCTCTGATCCACCTCTACGCAGACGACACCATTCTGTATACTTCTGGCCCCTCTTTGGACACTGTGTTAACTAACCTCCAGACGAGCTTCAATGCCATACAACTCTCCTTCCGTGGCCTCCAACTGCTCTTAAATGCAAGTAAAACTAAATGCATGCTTTTCAATCGATCACTGCCCGCACCTGCCCGCCCGTCCAGCATCACTACTCTGGACAGCTCTGCCTTAGAATACGTGGACAACTACAAATACCTAGGTGTCTGGTTAGACTGTAAACTCTCCTTCCAGACTCACATTAAGCATCTCCAATACAAAATTAAATCTAGAATCGGCTTCCTATATTGCAACCAAGCATTCTTCACTCATGCTGCCAAACATACCCTCGTAAAACTGACCATCCTACCGATCCTCGACTTCGGCGATGTCATCTATAAAATGGCCTCCAACACTCTACTCAACAAATTGGATGCAGTCTATCACAGTGCCATCYGTTTTGTCACCAAAGCCCCATACACTACCCACCACTGCGACCTGTACGCTCTCGTTGGTTGGCCCTCGCTTCATACTCGTCGCCAAACCCACTGGCTCCAGGTTATCTACAAGTCTCTGCTAGGTAAAGCCCCGCCTTATCTCAGCTCACTGGTCACCATAGCAGCACCCACTCGTAGCACGCGCTCCAGCAGGTATATCTCACTGGTCACCCCCAAAGCCAATTCCTCCTTTGGTCAAGGTTTCTTCCAGTTCTCTGCTGCCAATGACTGGAACGAACTGCAAAAATTACTGAAGCTGGAGACTCATATCTCCCTCACTAGCTTTAAGCACCAGCTGTCAGAGCAGCTCACAGATCACTGCACATGTACATAGCCCATCTGTAAACAGCCCATCTATCTACCTCATCCCCATACTGTATTTATGTATTTATCTTGCTCCTTTGCTCCCCAGTATCTCTACTTGCACCTTCATCTTCTGTACATCCTACCATTCGAGTGTTTAATTGCTATATTGTAATTACTTTGTCACCATGGCCTATTTATTGCCTTAACTCCCTTATCTTACCTCATTTGCACATGCTGTATATAGACTTTTTGTTTTCTTTTTTCTACTGTATTATTGACTGTATGTTTTGTTTATTCCATGTGTAACTCTGTGTTGTTGTATGTGTCCAATTGCTATGTTTTATCTTGGCCAGGTCGCAGTTGCAAATGAGAACTTGTTCTCAACTAGCCTACCTGGTTAAATAAAGGTGAAATAAAAAAATAAAAATTTCAACCACAGGATTCTTTTTCACATAGATTCCATGTCACAATAGGTTGACAAAATACATTGAAACAACATTGATTCAACCAGTTTGTGCCCAGTGGGGTTGTGCAGTTCATTAGTTGAACAGCAATCTTACCTGCCCTTTTTGTTTTGTTGTCTTCTCTCTCTCCCTGTAGGCTTGACTCCTTCTAAAGCCCCAATGGAGCAGGATGTGGAGAGTCCGGCAATCACCATCCGAAAGCCCAAGCTCCCCAAGCAAGCCTGTGAGGACTTTCCCAAGCAGCTGGTGGACCAGGTGCGGGCAAAGAGGAAGATTCAGCGGTACGTCCGTAAGGACGGCAAGTGTAATGTCCACCATGGCAACGTCCAGGAGACCTATCGGTACCTAACGGATATCTTCACCACACTGGTGGACCTCAAGTGGAGGTTCAACCTCTTCATCTTCGTCTTGGTGTACACAGTGACGTGGCTTTTATTCGGCTTCGCGTGGTGGCTCATCGCCTATGTTCGTGGCGACCTGGAACACATAGGGGACAACCAGTGGACTCCCTGTGTCAATAACCTCAATGGGTTTGTCTCAGCCTTTCTCTTCTCCATAGAGACGGAGACCACCATAGGGTATGGATATAGGGTTATAACAGACCAATGCCCAGAGGGGATCCTTCTGCTGTTGATTCAGTCGGTGCTGGGGTCCATAGTTAATGCCTTCATGGTGGGCTGCATGTTTGTTAAGATCTCGCAGCCCAAGAAGCGGGCGGAGACGTTGGTGTTCTCTACCAACGCTGTCATCTCCGTGAGGGATGGCCGGCTGTGCCTGATGTTCAGGGTGGGGGACCTTCGGAACTCGCACATCGTGGAGGCCTCCATCAGAGCCAAGCTGATCAAGTCCAAGCAGACCAAGGAAGGGGAGTTCATACCCCTCAACCAGACAGACATGAATGTGGGTTATGACACAGGGGACGACAGGCTCTTCCTGGTGTCCCCGCTCATCATCTGTCATGAGATCAATCAGAACAGCCCCTTCTGGGAGATCTCCCAAGCCCACCTTGACAGAGAGGACCTGGAGATCGTGGTCATTCTGGAGGGCATGGTGGAGGCTACAGGTAAGCAGCGTCAAACATATAAATTACAGGTTTAATTAATCCATTTTTCCTTCACTTTGTTTCCTTATGAGCAGATTTCACCTAGTTAAACTGAAACTTTTCTGCAGTTTGATAATACATATTTAATTTGTGTGTGTGGGTGTTGTATTAGCTATGACAATAATTATAGTAATTTTATACAGTAGCAAAGACCATGCTCATCGTCCAGTCATATGTTACCACTGATTTGCATTAGTAGTTAATGGATTATGCAGAAGTGAACAAGGATGTTTCATCTCTTATTATAATAATGAATTCATGTGTGCTTGTCTCCTCTCCTTTTCTTCTTACCTTGTTTTCCACTGAGGTTTGAGAGGGAGTCATTGAAAGGCATGAGGGAAAACAGACAAACAAGTCTAGATTCAGCCCATGTGCACAGGGCCAGATTATGAAATCATAGGCCTGGGGCCTTTTTTATATAGTAAATTCACTGTTGAAGAAGAACAACTTTTATAATAAAGCCATAATAACATTTGCGATGTGGCATAGGCTACAGTTGAGCAGAAGCATTTTTAGGATTTCCACACGTGGAACATTTGTTAGCAGGGTCTCCCCCCAAAAAATGTGCCTTTAAAAAAACGCATTTCATGCAATTCTATGTCATTTATATGACAGAAGACATTAGCTGAATCTTTTTTAATACCACACAAATGACCAAAATTAGTGACTACTCAAACTGAGACAAACTGAGATCAATCTGATCTTGAATTCTAACAAACAATAGCCCAGGCCATTGAAGCAACACACAGCAGAAACCATAGGCTACTACTCATGGTAATGGCCGATGCGCTCCTCTTGGCAATAGCCTATCTCAAGATGAGCTACTTTGAAAAACAGTGCTGCTGTTTGCAAAAAATTGGGAGTTGTTGAGAAAAATAAATGATATTAGTTCTACAGACAGATTACTCTTCTCTTTTCAACGGTAGGCCTTTGCTTTCCAAACTATGTTTTTACAGCGATGGTATTTTGACATTTGAAAAGGGTAAACAGACAGCCACAACCAACCATAGAAATATAATCCATAGATGGCAGTTCCCATTCAAGTCAGGACTGGCAGCCATTGCTAGTGTACCCAGGACTTTAACACCAGGGTAGGTGGCCCCAAAACCCTTCTATGTCTATGCCCACAATGTAACAAGCTGTATATTTGGCGCAAATGCTGCCCAAATTGCGCGCCTTCCCGACTGTAGGCAAAATAAAGGAAACACTTGAGTAAATGAGGGATACAAAGTTTATGTTATGGTGTGTGAGGTGCATTTTCCTGGCATGGTTTAGGTACACTTGCTGTTCTGGCAGCTCATTGTGGCACAACACCCTTTTAAGACACTTTATGTTGGTGTTTCCTTTATTCTGGCAATTACTTGTATGCGCCGCTTGTGATAAAATTTTATCCACAGTTATTTTTGAGAAACTATTGATCCTCTGTGGCTAAATTATGCTATCTGGTGTATTTTGAACATTGAGAGCGAGCTCCTATAGTTGGATAAAAAAATTATATTAATAATAAAAAATTATTAAAAATATATACTTTTTTTAGGGGCCCCCTGGGCCCAGCCCCTGGCTCACACAATTGACCAGTCACATTTATTATGCAGTTTATTTATTTAATATTTATTAATCAGTTACACAATCAAGGCAGTGCACCCCGGTTACCCACGTGGGCCCCCTACCTCCTCTCCACCCATCTACCAGAACGGCAGCAGGCAGCAGCAAGCTGTATATACTCATTGAGAGGGGGCTCCTGAATCCTCCTGTGGTTTGTGGTTGCATAAAAAAAAAAAATATATATATATATATATATATATACTACATATCCAATATATACTGTATATACTGTATAATATATACTGTCTATATGTTTTATTTCTTAATTTTTTTGCTGCCTCCTGGGCCCCCCACGGGCCTGACCCCAGGGTCTTCAGCCCCAGTAAACCCCTGCATTAATGCGGCCCTGTATGTGCACCATGGGGTTGCCCCACAGCCTTTTGTTAGGTTATCAACTGCACAATAAGCTTATTGTGCGGGAGATGCAAAAAAGATCAGACGTTATTACCAATAGGAAAAGGCTGGTGCATCCCTGGTTGTGTAACCACATGGACCATTGTAAGCACTGTCTGCAGACACTTTTGCCTGATTCCACAAGCAGTAAAGAGTGTTCAGTGTGGAATAAAACTAAGAGGCACAGTGCAGCCAGCCAGGTGTTACAGGTTACAGATAGCACAGATTTCTTTCCTTTGGCATTTATATGAAAAAACATACACTTATTACACACACAAACTATTTAACACAAACATACACACAAGACAGGTATTCATTGTATCCATTGTGAGGTGAATATGTTTTTCTTGCCTCAAATTGCTATTTGTTGGTTGGTCTAGCTTTGCAGCATTTGATTTGGCTTGACCTCAGTGCATGTCCGTGTGTTACTGAAATAAAGTACAATGCCTTTCCAGAATTCCAGGCTAATTATTTCCAGTCCAGATACCAGATGTATTGTGCATCTTGCTAGAAGACAATTTTATCCTGTTGTTGGTGGGAATTCTAATAATTTTTCTATGAAGGTTATGTTTACCTTGAGTCTCCTTGACTCTCACAAAACAAAACCTTGGAAGCAAGACATGGTTGTCAGAATAAACAGAGTAAACACAAACACGCATTTCATAAATTTAAACACTGTTTCAAAGGAGCTGCAGCGGGGATTTGCTAAGGCTGAGTGACTTTATCTTTTCAGAGGCAGCAGAAAAGCAGCTAAGTAACTTGATGGGGTGAGAAGCAGGTCTCCACGTGTGCTTCGGCCTGTGAATTCTCATGTTGAGTTAGTGAGGTAACATTAATGTGAGTGAGTCACTCTCTATCAGGCACAGAGGGCCTTCCACTGCTACTGTAACAGGGAAGCCCTGAAGAGGGATAGACACGATTGAATTTGGCAGCTTGTCAGAGGCTGTGCACACAAATTCAAAACACAGGGCCTTGTTTAACATTTTTGCCAACAAAATGCTAACACACTAAGGACATTTGCATTGAAGATTTTTTCTGCAACAATATTTCTGTAGATGGCATCCCTGAAAAGCGGTTCTAATGGTACCTAAGCGTTGCAGGGTGTAGGGTGTCGTATTGTATGGCGTGTGACTGCGCTTGTGTGATTTGAGCTGAAGAGTAAGACAATTGAGCTAAGAGTAAGGTCTGTTTGTTGCACATTATTATGCAAAGCAGGAAGTGTGCTTGTTTGTCTGTAAATCACATTCGATTTTTGTATTGTGTTCCAGGGAAGGTCTGACTGCAACTTTCTATTTTAAATTGCACAGGGTGCAGTGAGAGTTTGTCTGGGCTTGCTGTAATGCGGGAAATCATTGCACTGCAGTTCCTGGGCTGATACTGTTGTTTTATTGTGGAACAGAAGGAACATCCTAAGAAAAAGGGCATTTGATAATGGGAGCTTGAATGCATCCACTCAAAACAGACCCATTTAAAGGTTGGGTCAAAGAGTCAACTAGAAATGATCCTGCTATGAAACTGCTCTGAGCGTTATCTGTCCCCAGTTTCTTGACTCATCCTGTAGCTCTCTGGCTTGTTTCTGGAGCGCAGGCCAAACAAATCAATTCCTTTCCTCCGTCTTCCAATTTCCTTCTTTGTGGCAGATGTGAGCAGATTGTATAATTTGATTTACACAACATGCCTACCACTTTGAAGATGCAAAATATTATTTATTGTAAAACAAACAAGAAATAAGACAAAAAACAGAACTTGAACGTGCATAACTATTCACCCCCCCCCAAAGTCAATACTTTGTATAGCCACCTCTTGCAGCAATTACAGCTGCAAGTCTCTTGGGGTATGTCTCTATAAGCTTGGCACATTTAGACCATTATTCAAGGCAAATCTGCTCCAGCTCCTTCAAGTTGGATGGGTTCTGCTGGTGTACAGCAATCTTTAAGTCATACCACAGATTCTCAATTGGATTGAGGTCTGGGCTTTGACTAGGCCATTCCAAGACATTTAAATGTTTCCCCTTAAACCACTCGAGTGTTGCTTTAGCAGTATGCTTAAGCAGTATGCTTAGGGTCATTGTCCTGCTGGAAGGTGAACCTCCATTCCAGTCTCAAATCTCTGGAAGACTGAAACAGGATTCCCTCAAGAATTTCCCTGTATTTAGCACCATCATTCCTTCAATTCTGACCAGTTTCCCAGTCCCTGCCAATGTGTTCTCGGTGTGATGAGAGGTGTTGTGTTTGCACCTGACATAGCGTTTTCCTTGATGGCCAAAAAGCAACATTTTAGTCTCATCTGACCAGATTACCTTCTTCCATATGTTTGGGGAGTCTCCCACATGCCTTTTGGCGAACACCAAACGTGTTTGCTTATGTTTTTCTTTAAGCAATGGCTTTTCACTGGCCACTCTTCTGTAAAGCCCAGCTCTGTGGAGTGTACGGCTTAAAGTGGTCCTATGGACAGATACTCCAATCTCCGCTGTGGAGCTTTGCAGCTCCTTCAAGGTTATCTTTGGTCTCTTTGTTGACTCTCTGATTAATGCCCTCCTTTCCTTGTCCTTGAGTTTTGGTGGGTGGCCCTCTCTTGGCAGGTTTGTTGTGTTGCCATATTCTTAAAAAAATAATGTATAATGATTTTATGGTGCTCCGTGGGATGTTCAAAGTTTTGGATATTTTTTTATAAACCAATCCTGATCTGTACTTCTCCACAACTTTGTCCCTGACCTGTTTGGAGAGCTCCTTGGTCTTCATGGTGCCGCTTGCTTGGTGGTGCCCCTTGCTTAGTGGTGTTGCAGACTCTGGGGCCTTTCAGAATAGGTGTATATATACTGAGATCATGTGACAGATCATGTGACACTTAGATTGCGCACAAGTGGACTTTATTTAACAAATTATGTGACTTCTGAAGGTAATTTGTTGAACTAGATCTTATTTAGGGACTTCAGAGCAAAGCGGGTGAATACATATGCACGCACCACTTTTCCTTTTTTAATTTTGTAGAATATTTTGAAACAAGTATTTTTTTTATTTCACTTAACCAATTTTGGCTATTCTGTGTATGTCCATTACATGAAATCTAAGTAAAAATACAATTAAATTACAGGTTGTAATGCAACAAAATAGGATAAACGCCAAGGGGGATGAATACTTTTGCAGGGCACTGTAGCCAATGTTGACTTTGCAGCTGTCCCATCTAGTGTCTAGAAGAAATCGCTCAGCTTTTGCCTCTTGTATTAGAATCATGCCAATAAATGTCAACCTGCATTTTGAAAGGGGAAACCTCTGTGCCTTTTGCTTTGTTCTTTTACAATTGTAATTTTTTATATGATATAGCCACGGTTGGTTTAAATCATATTAGCACTTTGATGATAAAACGTCAATAAAATACCAATGTAATTATGAGGGTTGTAAAATGTGCATTATCTTCTTTCTTAAAAAATAAAACCTTTTCACAATAAACATTTTCCTTCTTTCAAGTCTGCTGGCGTTTACAACAAAAGTTTTCTCAGAAAATGATGAGAGGGATCATTTAGAAATGGAAGCAGCAGGAATTGCTTGATCATTCTAATCTTCCAATGGTCTTTATCAGCTGTTAATAAATAAGTTTACCCTCTTATTTGAGGACCCACGGTGTTAAGGAGTTGACTGATTGGGTCTGGTGTATCATCTAGCTCTCAATATACTGCAGTTCATTGTTTCTGAACTGTTTAAAATGTCCAAGAGAGGATGGCTATACTGGCTGTCTGACTTTGGAGTGGCAGTCGGCAGGCCATAAGACATCCCAGCTGATTTTTCACTCTTATTTTTGATACTGTACCTAGCATACCGTATATCTAGCATACCAATAAAGTAAAGAGAAAGATGTATAGTTCAAATGAAGTCAGATTTGGTATCAGAATAAACCAGTCAGATATAAATATTTTAAGGTTTGTGGCTTTCAGTGACAAGATTCGTAGCTGCAGCACAGCCAGTGTAGTCAGATGGTACGCTTGGCAGACATCAAGTGCTTAATCTGACAGAAGCCAGTGGTCACGCTGTATACATGATGAAGTGGTGGTTAAACTATTTTCGAGTCAGTTCAATGAACATACATCTGTTACAGTCTATGTTTCTCTGAGAGATTACCACAGCAAGCAACATTGGCTGCATAATATATGTTCATTCATAACATAATGATGGATTATAGCAGTGAACAATACAATGGAAGCTACAAAATCAATTGGCTATTGCTCCTCAGAGGAGCTGAGGCCTGATAGCTTTTACGTCATGTTGATGTAGCCGTGAACATTATTCTGTCATTACTCTCCTTCTCAGAAAACATGGGAAGCACATGTATGGCCACAAGCACTGAGTTATGGGAATAGCAGACAGGTTATTCTGATAGGTTGGTTGATGGTTCTGGTTAGATTTTGTTGTACCCATAGTAAATACGTTACAGAAAGTTAGAATGGGATTGTGTGGCTTCAATGTCTCAGCGGTCATTCGGTCAAACAGTCAACTGTTTCAGTCAGACATTCACATTAGTCTTCGGTAAGTGGATGGACTGATGATGTGGAAATAAAGAGTGTAGAGTAACAATATAGAAGCAGGCTTCTGGTTTGCTGCATTTTGCCCTTTTCTTAACACTCACATCAATACCAGTGGTTAATATCTCAGGTTTACTATACCTCAGGTACCAACACAACAGGCCGGTAGGCACTTTCTATTGATTGAGATATACACTCACCGGCCAGTTTAAATGGTACACCCATTTAGTACCAAGTCTGACCCCCCTTTGCTTCCAGAACAGCCTGAATTCCTCAGGGCATTCTACAAGTTGTCTAAGATGTTCTTCAGGGCTGTGGGTTCATGCTGACGTGATGGCATCACGCAGTTGCTGAAGATTGGATGGTGGTACATTCATGTTGCAAACAGCCCGTTCCATCTCATTCCAAATATGCTCTTTTGGGTTGAGGTCTTGGGGCTGTGCGGGCGACTCAAACAAACTGAACTCGCTGTCATGTTCCAGGTGATGTTTTTTCACTCCTCAATTGTCCAGTGTTGGTTATCGCATGCCCACTGGAGCCGCTTCTTCTTGTTTTTAGTTGATAGGAGTACAGGACTGCCACTGACCGGATCTTTTTTGTTTCTTGCTCCATTCTCGGTAAACCCTAGACACTGTCAAGTGTAAAAAGCCCAGGAGGGCGGCCTTTTCTGAGATACTGGCAGGCCTGCCACCGACGATCATACCACGCTCAAAGTCGCTTATGTTACTCGTTTTACCATTCTAACATTCATTTGAACAGTAACTGAATGCCTTGATGCCTGTCTGCCTGCTTTATATAGCAAGCCACCGCCACTTGAGTCACTTTCTGTAGGAGTGATCAATTTTCTCGAACGGGTGTTATACCTAATAAACTGGCCAGTGAGTGTACAATACACTTATGCATTAGACATGTAATAATAGTAGACAGCGCTACTGTAAATAAACACTTGCACTTACTTGTAAACGAAGTCCAACCGTCTATCTTTCTGGGTAAAGACATCAGTGGCGGAACTGTAAAAATGCTCCCTGTTGGTCCTCAGTTTTAAAAGTGTCTCAGAAAATGACCTCTCAACGGATGCTGTTGTGGCTGGTATAGTGAGGACCAGCTGCAGTAACTTTGTTGCCTTGGGGACAGTCTGTGTCAGGTCATACTGGAACAAAAAGCTGAGGAGCTGTGCAATTTGTCAAAAAAAAATGTACTGTACAATCTGACAAGATCAGCCTTAACTCAAACAAAATCTAAGTACTTGGCATATTTTTACAGGCTCTCGTTTGCTGTGTCGAACTTTTGTGACATTGTTTTAAAAAATTTCAGTCCACTAAGCCAAGGAAATTAAGTTCACCAAAGTCCTCAAACTTGGCTCTCAGCTGAACATTGATATTGTCCAGTATGTTGTAGTAGAGTCGCCCTCTATTTACTCTGATCGGCTGTTTACTACGAGTTTTGCTTTCTGCCAGGCCCAGTTCATTGCATTTCTGCTCAAATCGCTCATAGAAACTCTCAAAATCTTGTCGCTGCCATTCTAGTGATTTCATTGTGTTGCTGATACGGGTAAGGCAGAAACCCATATCCATCACTTTGTTCTGCAGAACACGGAAGAGCGCGTCAGATTCATTGAAAATTCCATCATAGACCAACCCAGTCTCTAAATGGGTTGCTAAATGTTCACATGAAAGGCAGTGAAGCTCTCTGGCTGCTTTTTTATGTGTCCACTAGCAGGCAGTATAAGGTAGAAACATGCATGCGCAAGTTTGGAGTTTGAAGGGCGGAAGAAAGGCACATGGCGAGGCTGCCTTTCCCCTGGCCTCCATGTGCATTTTGTACCAGATCACCGCTAATTTGTACTAGTTCCGAAATCAATTTTATCATGCAGAAAAAACAAGGCAAAATTGTTGATAAAATGTATATTTATTTTTCATTACAGTTCCTTTTTCATTTATTTTCACTTACCCTGTCTACCTTGACTGCACATTACTGGCAGCATGTAGCCTAGCGGTTAGAGCATTGGGCTAGTAACTGAAAGGTTGCTAGTTTGAATCCCCGAGTTAAAAATCTGTTCAATCCCCCAAAGTAAAAAATCTGTTCATGTGCCCTTCAGCAAAGCACTTAACACTAATTGCTGAGGGTGGCCCAGGGAGAGTTTGAATATGCAAAAATAACATTTCCAATTCTGAAATGTGTATAATACACACTTGTTTGAAATAGGACAAATATAAGCACACACCAAATGATTATACAGGTAATACTTTAGAGCAGTGCTCTCTGTATCCTAGTCTACAGTACAGTGAATATTCCAGTTAGACATGAACACAGAGCTGCAGACATGGCTAATTCCCCATCTTGTTGTTGGAACATAAGGAGAAGTCAGTCCTCGCTCCTCCTGCTTCTATTGCTCTCTCTAAGCAACCATACAATCATTTGCAGTGGTTTGTGAGGTTGCCATGGCAACTGAAGTGTGCCCATGTAAGACGGACAGAGAGAGAGAGAGGATGAAACTTGAATGATCTCTCTGCATTTTGCATAATCATGATGACGTGGCCGGAGACACTTAGCTTTTTAAGTCCAATATCTTAAAATCTTGACTGCAGGCATACTTGACAATATTTTAAAAACTTGACTGCCGGTACTAATAAAAAATACTAATGATACAAGGCGAGACCCAGATGCAGACACAGGAGGCAGATGGTTGGAGTCTTACAATATTTATTAATCCAATAGGGTAAAGCAAGAGAATGGTCGTGGACAGGTAAAACGGTCAAAATCAGTTCAGAGTCCAAAAGGTACCGAAGGGCAGGCAGGCGGGAAAATAGTCCGGAGTCGGGCAGAGGTCAAAACCAGGAAGAGTATCAAAAAGAGAAAAGCAAAAGGCAAAATAGGAAAAACGCGCTGGTTGACTTGACTAACATACAAGACAAACTGGCACAGAGAGACAGGAAACACAGGGATAAATACACTGGGGAAAATAAGCGACACCTGGAGGGGGTGGAGACAATCAACAATGTTTTTAATAACTTGCCCAGGGACTGCGGTTGAAAATTAGCCGGCTGGCTAAAACCAGCACTTTTACTGAAACGTTGATTATTGTGCGCTGTCCCTGTAAAAATGTAAATAAACGAAGAGAAAAAGAAATCACAGGAGCAGGTGAAACAGATCAGGGCGTGACAGCTTTTGAGTGGGGTTTCCCTTTAAGCAGTATTATCTAAACAGCAGGCCACACCAGCCAATAGCTATTAGATATTATGTTCCACCAACTCAGCACATGGGTGGTTGCTTTATTTTAGGCGAGGACTTTGTTCTTACAGACAAAGATTTATTGTACTGCACAAGTTCTACTTTAATTGTTTTTGATATGGCCAATACTTTGATATGGTGTTGCCATGTGGTACATGGTTGTCTCAAATTCTGTCACAGAATATATAAACTCTCTAATGACAATGCAAGTGGAGATACAGGCTGTGTGTGCCTTGTGCGTGCCTGCCTGTACTGCTTTCCGGGCTGTGTGTTAAGGTAGAGAACATTGGTCGTCATCTCTCTCTTGAAATGTTGTCATGACTGGTGTCAAAGAATAACAAAAGGTAAAATAATGTATTTGAATTGGGGGAGGGGGCTGGCCCCTTTGTCCTCATCTTGGCATTCTGTGGTTTGATGGCTTAAAAGGTCATCTGTGGTACCACCTGTACATGTTGGTAAACTAATCTTGCATGTAGACTAAACAATAACTACAGCTACTCCCCTCCAATACTACTTTCCCAAAGCAATTACTGCCTTTTGTCTGACCCTTGTAATTAGCTCAACATTTAGAAAAAGGTGATGCACTTTTCACCCTGACCCAAACCCCCAGGTGTGAAGGGCTTTGGGCAGAAGGGGGCACACAGTATTTTGCCATTTTGTCTAATTCGATAATGACTGTTTGCGAAGGGGCAGGCTGCATTTGTAAATGGAGGGGGACGGAAGGGTTTTTGCGGGTTGACTGACTGCCGTAACTACTTTCTGGCAGACTCAACATGCATAGAAAAGGGTGTGGTCATACGCACATCCTTAAAAACATAGGTGCTGGGCTAATAAAGAATACTATTAAAGAACAAGAAGGCCTGCACACTGTTAAAGCTCCCAATTCACTGATTTATTGACAACGTTTCGAGCCGAAACGGATCTTCATCAGGTCAAACAAATTGAGTGTTCACATCCCAAAATATACACATTTCACCTCACATGACCATTGCGGACATGACGCATGGTGGGTGAAAAAACAATTTGTGTACCTCTAATAATTTAATAACAATGAGATGGGTACATGTTGTAGTTCCAGAAAATAATGTATATTTACAAAATGACCAAGTGGGTTACCTGGAAGGCAAGACAAATCAAAGTGACATATTCATGTAAGAAATGGTCTGATATCAAACTCTTGGTTCAGACCACTAGGAGACATGGTACACAAATGGTGAATCCAATACAATTCTCTTCTCAATAATAAATTATCGGTATCTCTACCCCTCCTAGGAGTCTTAACATGTTCGATGCCAATGTATCTCAAAGAGATAGTGTTGTGACGATCCCCCATGAAATGCGCAGCCACAGGGTTTCTCTGGTCAAGAGTCCTGACATTACTACTGTGTTCTGCTATCCTTATTTTCAGAGCTCGTTTTGTTTTTCCTACATAGCATAGACCACAAATACACCTGATCAGGTACATCACATCTTTTGTGGAACATGATGCCCTTAATCTTAATGGCCTTGCCCGTAATAGGGTGAGAGTGACACCACACTATGTTTTAGAAAGAAATCTACAAAAGCAGAAATATTTTCAGTCAATGAGCCAATGGAGGTCACAATAGGTCTCCCTGGTGGCTTATCCAGTAGTTTGTGGATTTTGGTAAGGCATGAATAAAGCTCCTGATTGGATAGTCTACTTTCATGAACTCATATTCTTTTTGCATAATGTCTCCACTTTCCACAAGAGACTTCAGCTTGCAGTGAATCTCATTTTTGAACAGTGGTGTGGGGTCACGTGACAATTTCTGATAGAAAGTGGTGTTGTTCAATTGTCCCCGGATCTCATTCACATAGTCATCACGGTTTAACAACACCACAGCTCTGCCCTTGTCAGCAATTACGTACCATCAAAGTGGAATAATTTTTTTAAACATCCAAAGCTTGTCTCTGTTTAGGGAGATTATTGCAGACTCTTTATTCTCATATTAATATTCAAAATCTGAGACATCTTTTTCCACCAATCTGCATGTTTCTAGGGAGGGATTTCTGTATCTGGGTGGGAAAAAAGGTGGATTTGGCTCAAAAAGGGGTATTCGTTCTGGGGGAAATGTCATTCTCTATTGTGTCACCCATAGTCTGAACACTCGTCTCACGCGTACTTGACACATCCACATTTGGAAATCATTTCTGAAACTTTGTGGTGTCAAAGTCATGATTCAGTGGGGATGAAAGATAAACCCTTACTCAAGGCCAACTCACATGAAGTGATGATGGGACGTGAAGAAAGGTTAATCACAGGCATTCTGACTGCGTGTCCAATAGCAGCCTTGCTCCTCTGTTCTTCTTGCCCCTCTGACACTTCTTCCACGTCCGAGGTGCTGCTGACCCCTGTCGGGCCATTGAAGGTATTCTCTTCCCCCTCGCTTGTGTCCTAAAAAATATCCACTCCCATGGGAATCATAGCTGTAATCCGAATCTGCATCAAGAGAAGATGCACTTAAGTGTGGAGGTAGGGTAACCTGTTTTGGGTAGTCTCTGACATCACTGCATGTCCTCGATGTGGATTCCCTCTCCACAGATACACCTCATTTTGTTCATAGTCATTGGAGTGCTGCTCAAACTTCTTAAATCTTCCTCACTCTGATGTCCTGCTCCTGGTAATTCTTGACTTTCAATAGTGTGCTCTCCATATTTGTGCAACCAGTTTACTATGTGTCCCCCAATGCCCCGACAGATGGGGACACGCACCAGGCATGAGCGCACAGGGCATCAGTTTTTCTAAGCTCTACATGTTGAGGTAACTACAGGGGTCAGGCAATCAATTAATCACATTTATTTATAAAGCTCTTTTTACATCAGCAGATGTCACAAAGTGCTCATACAGAAACCCAGCTTAAAACCCCAAACAGCACAAATGCAGATGTACTGTAGAAGCACGATGGCTAGGAGAAAATCCCTAGAAAAGCAGGAAGCTAAGAAGAAACTTAGAGAGGATCCAGGCTCTGAGGGGTGGACATTCCTATTTTGACTGTGCCGGGTGAAGATTATAAGAGTAAATGGCCATTAAAACCAGATCATTCTTCAAGATGTTCAAACGTTCATAGATGACCAGCAGGGTAAAATAATAATCACTGTGGTTGTAGAGGGTGCAACAGGTCAGCACCTCAGGAGTAAATGTCAGTTGGGTTTTCATAGCTGAGCATTCAGAGGTCGAGACAGCAGTTGCGGTAGAGAAAGAGAGACAGCAGTTGCGGTAGAGAAAGAGAAAGAGAAAGAGAAAGAGAAAGAGAAAGAGAGAGAGAGAGAGAGAGAGAGTCAAAAACAGCAGGTCCGGGACAATGTAGCAGAGGCCAGAGTTGAAACTGGAGCAGCAGCACGACAAGGTAGCACGTCTGGTGAACAGGTCAGGGTTTCATAGCCACAGGAAAAACTGGATCAGCAGCACGAACCGGTGGACTGGGAACAGGGACATCCAGGAGTCATCAGGCCAGGTAGTCCTGACGCATGGTCCTTAGGATCAGGCACACACACACACAGAGAGAGACAGAGAGAGAGAGAGATAGAGACAGAGACAGACAGAGACAGAGAGAGAGAGAGACAGAGAGAGAGAATACACTTAAGTTCACACAGGACACCAGATAAGACAGGGGAATTTTACCAGATAGGACAGACTGACCCTAGCCTCCTGGCACATAGACACTTGCAGCATAAATTCTATAGGCTGAGACAGGGGGGGGTCGGGACACTGTGGCACTGTCAGACGATACCCCCGGACAACACTAGAGGGATATCAACAGACCACCAACTTACTACCCTGAGACAAGGCTGACTATAGCCCACAAAGATCTCCTCCACCGCACGAGCGCGAGAGGGACACAAAATCGGACAAGAAGGTTACATCAGTGACTCAACCCACTCAAGTTGAGTATAGCGAAAAAAAGACTGGCACGATGTGACCCCTCCTAGAGACAACATGGAAGAGAACTAGTACTAGTTTGATTTGATTTGATTTGTAAGCCAGTGACTCAGCCCCCGTAATAGGGTCATAGGCAGAAAATCCCAGTGGAGAGAGGGGAGCCGCCAGGCAGAGACAGCAAGGGCAGTTCATCACTCCAGTGCCTTGCCATTCACCTTCACACCCCTGGGCCAGATTGTACTCAATCATAGGATCTACTGAAGAAATTAGTCTTCAGTTGAGACCGAGTCTGCGTTTCTCACATGATTAGGCAGACCATTTCATAAAAATGTAGCTCCAGAGGAGAAAACTCTGCCTCCAGCTGTTTGCTTAGGAATTCTAGGGACAATAAGGAGGCTTGCATCTTGTGAACGTAGGGTACTGTGACGGCCCTGAATATTTCTGAACCGTCTCAGTGCTTCTCCTTCTAATAGGGCGCTTCCCCTTTAATTCCCAATTAAATAGCCAGCATCAGCTGCGCAAAGGTGAAGTTGTGATYGAGACATGAATGAGGATGTGTACTACCTTCAGTTCATGAARCTTCGCTATKAMGTTTGTTTGTTGCCTTRCAGTGTGTTTTGTAGCCTTAAAACGAGTTTACCCAGGATTGGATCCACTCTGTGCGTCTGTGGACTACAACTCTCCGTTGGTTTTCGTGGCCTTTTCTCCGCTGGAGATCTGTTGGCGGATTRTCTGACTGACCGACTGACTACAACTTTTTGTACACRGTATTTCATTTGTTTGGGGTGATGTATACTGTGATTTATGTAGTTGTTAAGATGTATTATTCTTTGATTAGTCTTTGATACGCTTTCTAGTTGTGTTGCAAAATAAGTGTAATTTTGAGTGTATGAATATACTGGGTTTACGCTATGGACAAACGTTGCGTGACTAAGGTCACTTGAGTCACTGAACTTATTTACYGGGCTGGACTCTTTTTATGCCCGAGGTACAGGACATTTCTAAATGAACATAAGTGCATTGATTTGTTATATTGTTGTGTGTGGGTGTGTGTGATCATTTATGTTGTTAATACAACCACGCAAAAGAATACACTTGTTTGAAGTTCTTTCCAATGTTTTAAGGGGTTTATGAAAAGTATATTTCCATCTTGACTTTTATATAAGTCCTTTGTATTGGTGTGACTTGACGGACCAGATGGGACTCATTCCCTCCCAAACTAAAAGGAGAAACCAATGCTTTCTCTGGTAGGCACAACCTACCTGGCACCCCTATAAATTACCTCAAGTCAAAACCGTTACAGTACGTGTAGGTGTGTAAGGCAGGACAAAATTAGAGAGATAGGTAGGAGCAAGTCCATGTAATGCTTTGTCGGTTAGCAGTAAAACCTTGAAATCAGCCCTAGCCTTAACATGAAGCCAGTGTACTGGAGTAATATGATAACATTTTGGGGTTCTAGTCAAGATTCTAGCAGCCGTACTTAGCACTAACTGAAGTTTATTTAGTGCTTTATCCGGGTAGCCAGAGTGTAGAGTACTGCAGTAGTCTAATCTAGAAGTATTAGCTTTTCTGCATCATTTTTGGACAAAATGTTATGATTTTTGCAATATTACTGTCAAGGCTCAGGAGAAGACCCAGAAGCAGACAGTTTCGAAGTAACAAAAGTTTATTACAAAAACAGGGGGGGACAGGCAAACAACAGGTCAAGGGCAGGCAGAGGTCAGTAATCCAGAGCAGAGTCTGAAATGTACAGAACGGCAGGCAGGCTCATGGTCAGGGCAGGCAAAATGGTCAAAACCTAGATAGCAGGAACTAGAGAAAACAGGAGAATACGCTGGTGGGTTTGAAGAAAAACAAAACGAACTGGCAACAGACAAACAGAGAACACAGGTATAAATACACCGGGAATAATGGGGAAGGTGGGAGACACCTGGAGGGGGTGGAGACTATCACAAAGACAGGTGAAACAGATCAGTGTGACAGTTACGAAAAAAAGCTGCCCTTGAAATATTTTTGATATGTTCGTCAAGAGAGATCAGGGTCCAGAGGAACGTAAAGGTCCTTCACAATTTTATTCAAGAAGACATTACAACCATCAAGATGAATTGTCAGATCAAACAGCAGATCGCTTTGTTTCTTGAAACCTAGAACTAGCATCTCTGTTTTGTCTGAGGTTAAAAGTTTTTTTTTTAAATGCCCCATCCACTTCCTTATGTCTGAAACACAAGCTCCCAGTGTAGCGAATTTTGGGGCTTTACCATGTTTAACCAAAATGTACAGCTGTGTATCGTCTGCATAGCAGTGAAAGTTGACATTGAGTTCCCTAATGACATCACCAAGAGGTAAAATATATAGTGAAAACAATAGCGATCCTAAAACGGACCCTTGAGGACAAACCATCCACAGAGACGAACTGATATCTTTCCGAAAGATAAGATCTAAACCAGGCAAGAACTTGTCCGTGTAGGCCAATTAGGGTTTCCAATCTCTCCAAAAGAATGTGGTGATCGATGGTGTCAAAAGCGGCACTAAGGTCTAGGAGCACGAGGACAGATACACAGCCTTGGTCTGACACCATTATACGGTAATTCACCACATTCACAAGTGCAGTCTCAGTACTATGACAGAGTCTAAAACCAGACTGGAGCGTTTCGTATACGTAATTTATGTCTTCAGGAAGGCAGTGAGTTGCTACACAACAGCTTTTTCTAAAATGTTTGAGAGAAATGGGAGATTCAATGGAAGTCATTGTTTTGGGAAAGTTGAAGGTGAGTAGTTGATATTGTGTAGACTACATACAAGACCAGATTTACCAACATGGACAGGTGGTACCACAGGTGACATTTGAAACCATCATTTCACTCCCTCCCCCCATAATTTAAAGGTACTATACTTTGGAAAAAGAGGTAGCGATGTCAACTTTGTGAGGCCAGACTCAAAGTTTAATAATTGTTCTAGTGTACCATGCACTGTGTGTTATTGTGGCAGTGGCCTGTATAGCATGCTCGGCTGAAGTAATTGTAGACGGACAGTCGGAGCAGTGCCCTGTCATTCAGCCCAAGGGCCTGTATAGGCCGAAGCAGCAGTGACGTAAAGGAGAATGTTCTGGGTGAAAGGGGAGGGATCGCAAGGTTGTGGAAGGCATGATGCAAATCAGGAACAGCTTGTGGCCATTTTCACGGCTGACCTGTTCCGTCATATGAGGGCTGTTAGTGTACAGTACGCAACACAAACACATATATCCACAGCAGGATGAGCAAACTGTGTGGTTATGTGTCCGCCAGAAATTCATGTTCCAGGTTTGTCTCCCCCCCCCCCACACACACACACTACATCGTGTTTCTGGGAATAACACTCTCCATACGGAAGCAGGCCAACTAGTTGTTTATGCGATGAGTTATACTTTTGAATATTCTGTCCATAGAACATTTTTCCAAGAGTCTTGATGATCATCCAGGTGCTTTTTGGCGAACTTGAGTCAACATTTTGGACGACATGGGTCCCATTATGCCTGGATGAAAACCAATGGCCTGCACTGTGAGCCCTCTTTTAATGTCTCAGTTTTAGGCTCCCATCTCAAGGCTTCACATCCTCTGTAGCCCACTCCCCTGCCTGAACTAAAAACACAGTGATTGGTACAGTTTCAGGATCAGGAGGGGGCTTTCTGAAGCTGAGTAATTGCTGGGTCTGAATAGAAGACGTATTGCTGTCCTCTATTTGGGCATTCCCAACCAGTTTATACAGTTGAAGTCAGAGGTTTACATACATATGGATGTTAGGATATAGGATATTAGGATATAGGATATTTAAACGACGAACAAAAACAACAAACTGAAAGAAAGAACCGAAGTCCTGAACTAGGGAACACAGAACAGATGAACACACGAACAGGAACAATCACCCACCAAACCAGGCTACCTAAATATGGTTCCCAATCAGAGACAATGACTAACACCTGCCTCTGATTGAGAATCATATCAGGCCAAACAAGAAACCCCACATAGAAACAGACAACATAGATAATACCCACCCAGCTCACATCCTGACCAACTAAATAAAGACTAAACAAAGGAAATAAGGTCAGGAACGTGACAATACAGCTGAAGTCGTAAGTTTACATACACCTCAGCCAAATACATTTAAACTCAGTTTTTCACAATTCTTGACATTTAATCCTAGTAAAAATTCCCTGTCTTAGGTCAGTTCGGATCACCACTTTATTTTAAGAATGTGAAATGTCAGAATAATAGAGAATGATTTATTTCATCACATTCCCAGTGGGTCAGAAGTTTACATACACTCCATTAGTATTTGGTAGCATTGCCTTTAAATTGTTTAACTTGGGTCAAATGTTTCAGGTAGCCTTCCACAAGCTTCATACAATAAGTTGGGTGAATTTTGGCCCATTCCTCCTGACAGAGCTGGTGTAACTGAGTCAGGTTTGTAGGTCTCCTTGCTCGCACACTCTTTTTCAGTTCTGCCCACAAATGATCTATAGGACTAGGGTCAGGGCTTTGTGATGGCCACTCCAATACCTTCACTTTGTTGTCCTTAAGCCATTTTGCCACAACTTTGGAAGTAGGTTTGGGGTCATTGTCCATTTGCGACCAAGCTTTAACTTCTTGACTGATGTCGTGAGATGTTTCTTCAATATATCAACATAATTGTCTTGCCTCATGATGCCATCTTTTTTTGTGAAGTGCACCAGTCCCTCCTRCAGCAAAGCACCCCCACAACATGATGCTGCCACCCCCGTGCTTCATGGTTGGGATGGTGTTCTTCTGCTTGCAAGCATCCCCCTTTTTCCTCCAAACATAACGATGGTCATTATGGCCAAACAGTTATATTTTTGATTCAGAGCAGAGGACATTTCTCCAAAAAGTACAATCTTTGTCCCCATGTGCAGTTGCAAACCGTAGTCTGGCTTTTTATGGCGGTTTTGGAGCAGTGGCTTCTTCCTTGCCGAGCGGCCTTTCAGGTTATGTTGATATATGACGCGTTTTACTGTGGATATAGATACTTTTGTACCCGTTTCCTCCAGCATCTTCACAAGGTTGATTTGAACTTTTCGCACCAAAGTTCGTTCATCTCTAGAGACAGAACACGTCTCCTTCCTGAGCGGTATGATGGTCTGAGGTCTTAGCTGATTTCTTTAGATTTTCCCATGATGTCAAGCAAAGAGGCACTGAGTTTGAAGGTAGGCCTTGAAATACATCCACAGGTACACCTCCAATTGACTCAAACGATGTCAATTAGCCTATTGGAAGCTTCTACAGCCATGACATCATTTTCTGAAATTATCCAAGCTGTTTAAAGGCACAGTCAACTTAGTGTATGTAAACTTCTGACCCACTGGAATTGTGATACAGTGAGTTATAAGTGAAATAATCTGTCTGTAAACAATTGTTGGAAAAATGTATTGTGTCATGCACAAAGTAGATGTCCTAACCGACTTGCCAAAACTACAGTTTGTTAACAAGAAATTTGTGGAGTGGTTGAAAAACTAGTTCTAATGACTCCAACCTAAGTGTATGTAAACTTCCGACTTCAACTGTATGTATTTCCAATTCCAGCCCTTTGATGTCTTCAATGAAAACATTATTGAAATGTTTTAGCCCATGAAATGCGTGTGTTGTACTGTGAGGACTGGAATTTAGGGTATGACATGAAAGAAAACAACATTTTGTAATGGTTTCTTTCCAAGCAGGATAATTATATCACTTCTTTTACATTTTCTGTAAATTCATACTTTTTGTGGCTGGGTTGTAGTTTTAGAAACCTATGTGTTAGTCCTCATAGCAGCAGGTTTTCTTCAGCATCCATGCTGCTAGAACCCTGAAGGTACGTCATATCGTTTCTGCAGCGCACCAGCTGCTCATTGGAGCTGCACATTTTCAGCATCATCAGCCAAATGAAACTGCAGTACGAGATGTACCAGTCCTTCCTCCCCTACCATGATACAGACACACACACACTCTTGATATAGTCCTTTATACAGTTTGTTCGCTTTACTCAATATCCTGTTGATGGATTTGCTCCAAAACACCAATTATTTTTTAATCGCATGTTCATTGCCTTGTTGACCTCCCTCCACTTTATAAATATTTTTAAATCTCAATAATTGTGCCATTTTGATGCCCTGCAGCATTGCACGTGTCAAAGGGACATTGCTTGTCATTCAGTGTTAGTTTAACGGTTTCTTGTTAGGATGTCTTATGAAACCTGACGGATCAGAAAAAAAACTTAGCTCACAGCTGTAGGCAAAAAGAGGTTCATGATTATAGGCTCTTCTTCTTGTGTAAGAATTACTGTTTAAAGTCTTTCATCTAATGTTTTAGAAGTTCCCCTTCTAAAACAGTTCTCCTTCTAAAACACGTGAAAAAATATTTTTAACATCCAACTTGAAATTTCTCTAATTCTGTTCTCTAAGAATGTAGCTTTCTGTTGAAATGAGGCAAGGAATTCAGACACTTTCTAGAGTAATTATTAACATGTCATTATATTTGACCCAACAAATTATTAAGTAGTGAGAAAGCTGTTTTCCTTGAGAAATATATTAGAGGACGGCTTCACTTACCCTACACACAGAGCCTAGCAGCACCATTCATTCTAATGTGACAATAAAATCTGGGCAAAGTGCTTGAGGTACAATTACAGTGTACTGCTGCATGAAAGGTAAAATGGTTAGTGGCTATGTTCATAATTAACAGTTATTAATAGTCTCTGTACAGTATGTTCAATACACCAACCCTTCCTGAGTGTTGGGTGGACTGGATAGGGCTGTATATATTAATGAGTGCTCAGTTTTCCACAGCTATAGTGTCCAACTGTATTGACATTTAGTAACTTACTCACTCCCAACACATACGGCCCTAGCCAGAGATCGCCGATGCTAACACCTAACAATGACATGATAACATGATATAACATTATTGCTCATAAAGTGCTGGTAGACCTGTGTCATTATGTTGTAATGACTCTGACATTGAATGAGTCATATCCACAACTAGACAGTGTTTTTTTGTCAACTCTAGAGGAGGCTAAGTTCCGTCTGCTCTCTGTCCCCACAGGGATGACTTGCCAGGCCAGGAGTTCGTATGTGACCAGCGAGATAAAGTGGGGCTACCGCTTCATGCCGGTGCTCACCCTGGAGGATGGCTTTTACGAGGTGGACTACAACAGCTTTCACGACATCCACGAGACCAACACCCCCAGCTGCAGCGCCAGAGAGCTGGCTGAGATTAATTGCCGCATCCGCCTGCCCTTCACCTGGTCCGTGGCCAGCAAGCTCAGCCAGCAGGGGGTGCTGGAGCCCGAGGGCCGCGAGAAGAAGCATACTACCCTGGTAACCCAGGAAGAGGGGCTAGAGGAGCAGACAGAGAGGAACGGTGACATTGCTAATATAGAGAGCGAGTCCAAAGTGTAGAGGGGAGAGAGAACTTAGGCCAGAGGGGCTGTGTGGGGCTTACTGTGGTGGCTCTACTCCTCATGGCTGTCTGACCAGGTGAGCTGGTCCCAGGTCAAAGGTCAGGGCCAAGGCAGAAAAATGGGGAACCTGAGTTCAAGGACGATCTGCTTAGGAACCCTGCAACAAGGACAGCTTTGGCCCTAAACAGGTCATTTGCCCCCCAAAGATAGATGGTACATGACAATGGCTGGACTGAAAAGCTCTGTAATTGCATGTTTTGATAACAAAGTTTTTTTCTTGAAGATATCAATTAATATTATTTCTTTTTTTTTATTCAAAGATTAAAACCTATACATATATATTCTAGGATATTTGTATTTGTATTTTTTTGTATATACTATCTGTTATATACTATCTGTTATGTTGCCAAAGTGTGAATATTTGACAAGAAGATCTTTGATACTGATTAATTTAGACCGGGTCTGTACATATTCTATGCCTTATGTACAAAGCTTTCCTTACATTAGAGTTTTAAGAAATATATAAGCATGTACAAAAACTCACTGTAGTTAATTTATTCTATATTGTGTACATAAGAGAATAATGGCGATTGTAATAGGCATGACAATATAACTCTTATTAACAATTCTGGATGAAAGCCCTATAGAATATTCAGCCTGGCCTAATGGACTAGCTACTTTAGACAGCAACGAAAGTAGGGAGGTTGGTCGGGGAGGATGGGTAGGCATAATCCGCAACCTTCTAGCAATCCACAGGTTGCGTGTTCAGGTTGCGTCTGGGACAACTGTAGCATTTTAGCTAAAACATCTCCTAACCATTATTCTAAACATATGCCAATTCACCTGAACTGCTACGTAAAGTTACCTAACCTTTGTTGTTTTAGTTCTCCTAACCTTTAACGTAAATGTCCTAACCTTTGTTGTTAGTTCCCTTTAACTGCCAACATAAATTCTCTCTATAATTCTCCTACAGCAGAACGTTTATTATCCAAGCAGTTATCCAAGCAGCAGAACGTTTATTTTATACTAATACAATTGCTCATAGAAAGATTTTATTTAGAAGTAATACAAAAAATATAAAAAAGAAAGGAGTAAAAATTGGCACGACATTGAGCCTTTTTCTAAAATGTTTTATGAGATTGGAGAACATGATGGGAGGGATCTTAGACCATTCTTCCTTAAAGAATCTTACCAGATCCTTGATATCCTTCATCTGCTCCTATGGACTGGCATCTTCAATTCAAACCACAGGTCCTGGCAGAGGTAACCAGGTTTTAGGCTAAAATGTCCTGGTACTTGGTAAAGTTCATGATGCCGTTAACCTTAACAAGGGCCACAGGACCAGTGGAAGCAAAATAGCCCCATAAGATGCACCACCGCAGGTATGAAGTACTTTTCTCCATATGCTTCCGTTTTTCGATGCCAAATCCACCGCTGGTGTGCATGGCCAAAGAGCTCTATTTTCATGTCATCTGACTATAGCACTGCCTGGAGTTTGCTAAACGGCATTGGCACTTGGATTGGAACCGGTGAGAAACATGCTCACTTTTCTAATATGAAGGACAGGCTTCCATCTTTCAATGTGTCTCTGAAGTGAACCCCACTGTACTGTCCGGCCCATAGCGGATGAAAGCACACTGGTACTACGAAAGAAGCCATGTGAGGGGGAGCTTGGGGAAGAGCATCAAGGCCTACTCTAGCACCTAAATTGAACTAAGTGCAGCCCGAGGGTATTCATTTTCTTCTTTTCACATATTTAGACCTCTTTATTTCTGCTGCAGAACTAAGTTTCTAAAAGCAATTTCTTTGTGTTTCTGGCAAAATGTTTGATTTGAAATAAAACTGTGTAATATAACCTTACAATGTTATCACTTTACAAAATGGTTCTATTGCTTGTGCTGAAGAGCCATATACAGGGCTCAGACATCTACAGTGTGTAATTTTGTTACTGCAGAACGTTCTAGCTCTGCATGTCACTGATAGCACACCTGTATAACTTTGGCTTTTATGTGTCAATGAAAAACATTTGGGTAACACTTAAGTTACCCGTATACAACGCAGTTAGTCTATAGCTAATGAAATGTTTTTATTTGTGATCCATATTTGTTACAGGTGCAGTTACTGTGAAGTTATTGGTAATTAAATTAATCAGATGTTATCAAAAGGGTAGATATTTCAGCTATGTGGTATTTCAACAGCTTAATTTAAAGCGTTATAAACATGCAGGCATCATTGTTTAATCTGACTTCTGTCCAATCGCTGAACAAAGATTGAACGAAACAGACATGTTTATTATATCGACTCCTTTATTTTACTGTTTTTATTCATTTGTAATTATTAATTGTATTAGGTTGTATTTTCAACATTACACTGAATTCCAAAATACTGGTTCATAAATCATCTTCGACAATACTTTAACATACTTATCTCACTCTCTTTTATTGATACAAATCGTATTTTACCTTTTGTGTTGATTTAATGAAATTGAGAAATATATTCACACTCTGTGGTCAATAATTGATTGAAATGGACAATCATATTTGATCTAAAGGGCACTTTATGAAACCATGTGGTACAGGACCAAGAAATGGTGGTAGAGCTAGAGTTTGGGAGGACCCAATGTTTTGGGTTGGGGTGTCATACTCAAACCCTGAGGGTTGCCCAATGCACAGTACACCAACCCATTATTTATGGGAACTCAAGTCCTTTTGTTCTCCCAATCTGGAATACCTCACTATCAAATGCCAACCTCATTACCACCTGAGAGAATTCTCTGCGGTTGTGTGTATATTCCCTCTCAAGCCGACACCGCAACGGCTCTCAAGGAACTACACTGGACTATGTGCAAAATGGAAACCGCATATCCTGAGGTTGCATTTATTGTAGCTGGGGACTATCAAAGTTTTATCAACACATCGCCTGCAATACTCGCTCATCAAGAATTCTTGACCATAGCTGCTACCCCTTCCGGGACAGCTACAAGGATATAAAAAAAACGTGGATAGATGGCAGCATTTTCGGAAAAAAATGGATGCAAACCACCACATTACCACAACAAGGTGACTGGGAACATGGATGAGTACAAACAGTACAGCTATGCCCTCCGTAAGGCAATCAAACAGGCAAAATGTCAGTACTGAGACACAGTGGAGTAGCAATTCAACGGCTTAGACACGAGATGTATGTGGCAGGGACTCCAGACAATCACGGATTATAAAGGGAAAACCAGCCACATTGCAGACACCGACGCCTTGCTCCTGGACAAGCTAAATACTTTCATCACCCACTTTGAGGAAAACACAGTGCCGCCGGCGCGAGGACTGTAAGCTATCACGAGGACTGTAAGCTATCGTCTCTGTGGCCAAAGTGAATAAGACATTTAAGCGTGTTAACCCTCGCAAAGGCTTCTGATTCAGACAGCATCCCTAGCCGCGTCCTCAGAGCATGTGCAAACAGGCTGGCTGGAGTGTTTACGGACATATTGAATGTCTCCCTATCAATCAATCAAATTTATTTATAAAGTATTTTTTACATCAGCCGATGTCACAAAGTGCTATACAGAAACCCAGCCTAAAACCCCAAACAGCAAGCAATGCAGACGTAGAAGCACGGTGGCTAGGAAAAACTCCCTGGAAAGGCAGGTACCTAGGAAGAAATGGAACCAAGAAAATGCATATCCTTGCTTCAGGGCTTGAGCTACAGGCAGTTAGATTTGGGTATGTCATTTTAGGCGAAAATTGAAAAAAAAGTGTCCGATCCTTTCTGGACTACCCATCCCGGATCCGGGATCATTGTCATCAGAAACGCTGACTAGCATAGCCTGGCCTAGCGCCACAGGGATATAATATAATATAATTTCATGAAATCACAAGTCCAATACAGCAAATGAAAGATAAACATCTTGTGAATCCAGCCAACATGTCCAATTTTTTTAATGTTTTACAGCAAAAACACAACATATATTTATGTTAGCTCACCACAATATCCAAAAACACACCGCCATTTTTTCACAGAAAAGATAGCTTTCACAAAACCCACAAATAGAGATAAAATTAATCACTAACCTTTGAACAACTTCATCAGATGACAGTCATATGACATCATGTTATACAATACATTTATGTTTTGTTCGATTATGTGCATATTTATAGCCACAAATCGTGGTTTTACATTGGCGCCATGTTCAGAAATGGCTCCAAAGTATTGAAAGTAATTACAGATAGCCATGTGAAATACAGAAATACTCATCATAAACTTTGATGAAAGATACATGTTTAACATATAATTAAAGATACACTGGTTCTTAATGCAACCGCTGTGTTAGATTTAAAAAATAACTTTAGTAAAAAGCACAGCATGCAATAATCTGAGACAGTGCTCAGCCATTCTCCGCCATGTTGGAGTCAACAGAAATACGAAATGACATCATAAATATTCCCTTACCTTTGATGATCTTTCATCAGAATGCAGTGCCAGGAATCCTAGCTCCACAATAAATCGTTTTTTTGTTTTATAATATCCATTACTTCTGTCGAATTAGCAACTTTGGCTAGCATGTGTAGTTCAGTGTCCATCGAACTTTACGCTAATGAACGAAAACTTAAAAAAGTGATATTACAAATCTAATAAACTGGTCAAACTCAATTGAGAATCAATCTTCAGAAGGTTTTTCTCATATATATCCAATAACGTCCCAGACGGAGCATTTCTTCATGTCTATCTAACGCATTGCAGACAAGGACATCCCATGCGTAGTGTGCGTGGCCAAGAACTGGCAATATGCCTGACCAGTCACTCCATTGGCTCTCATTCGGTCCCACATCAAGCTATACGCTTCATTCCACGTTCTACTGCCTGTTGACATCTAGTGGAAGGCATATGAAGTGCATACAGATCCATAAATATAGGAGAATTGAATAGGCGATGCCTTTCACAGTGACCCATTTCAGAATTTTCACTTCCTGTTTGCTAGTTTGCCTGCCATATGAGTTCTGTTTTACTCACAGATATAATTCAAACAGTTTTAGAAACTTCAGAGTGTTTTCTATCCAATAGTAATAATAATATGCATATCATATGATCTAGGACAGAGTACGAGGCCGTTTAATTTGGGCACCAATTCATCCAAAAGTGAAAATGTCGCCCCCTATCCCTAAGAAGTTTTAAATAGTCACCACTGGCCGGCCTCCACCCAGTATCCTGCCCTGAACTTTAGTCACTGTTCCTAGCCAGCTATCACCCGGAACTCAACCCTGCACCTTAGAGACTGATGCCCTATGTACATAGTCATTGAAAACTGGTCACTTTAATAATATTTAAATACCGTTTTACCCACATCATATGTACAGTTGAAGTCGGAAGTTTACATACACTTAGGTTGGAGTCATTAAAACTCGTTTTTCAACCACTCCACAAATTTCTTGTTAACAAACTGTAGTTTTTGCAAGTTGGTTAGGACATCTACTTTGTGCATGACACAAGTAATTATTCCAACAATTGTTTACAGACAGATTATTTAACTTATAATTCACTGTATCACAATTCCAGTGAGTCAGAAGTTTACATACACTAAGTTGACTGTGCCTTTAAACAGCTCGGAAAATCCAGAAAACGATGTCATGGCTTTAGAAGGTTCTGATAGGCTAATTTACATAATTTGAGTCAATTGAAGGTGTACCTGTGGATGTATTTCAAGGCCTACCTTCAAACTCAGTGCCTCTTTGCTTGAGTAAATGGTAAAATCTAAAGAAATCAGCCAATAACTCAGAAAATAAATTGTAGACCACAAGTTTGGTTCATCCTTGGGAGCAATTTCCAAATGCCTGAAGGTACCACGTTCATCTGTACAAATAATAGTACGCAAGTATAAACACCATGGGACCATGCAGCCGTCATACCGCTTAGGAAGGAGACGTGTTCTGTCTCCTCTAGATGAACGAACTTTGGTGCGAAAAGTGCAAATCAATCCCAGAACAACAGCAAAGGACCTTGTGAAGATGCTGGAGGAAACAGGTACAAAGGTATCTCTATCCACAGTAAATCGAGTCCTATATCGACATAACCTGAAAGGCCGCTCAGCAAGGAAGAAGCCGCTGCTCCAAAACTGCCAGACTACGGTTTGCAAATGCACATGGGGACAAAGATTGTACTTTTTGAAGAAATGTCCTCTGGTCTGAGGAAACAAAAAATGGCCATAATGGCCATATTGACCATTGTTATGTTTGGAGGAAAAGGGAAGGCTTGCAAGCCAAAGAACACCATCCCAACCGTGAAGCACGGGGGTGGCAGCATCATGTTGTGGGAGTGCTTTGCTGCAGGAGGGACTTCACGAAATAGATAGCATCATGAGGAAGGACAATTATGTATATATATTAAAGCAACATCTCAAGACATCAGTCAGGAAGTAAAAGCTTGGTCGCAAATGGGTCTTCCAAATGGACAATGACCCCAAACATACTTCCAAAGTTGTGGCAAAATGGCTTAAGGACAACAAAGTCAAGATATTGGAGTCGCCAACACAAAGCCCTGACCTCAATCCTATATACATTTTGTGGGGAGAACTGAAAAAGTGTGTGCGAGCATGTAGGCCTACAAACCTGACTCAGTTACACCAGCTATGTCAGGAGGAATGGGATAAAATTCACCCAACATATTGTGGGAAGTGTGTGGAAGGCTACCCGAAATGTTTGACCCAAGTTAAACAATTTAAAGGCAACGCTTCCAAATACTAATTGAGTGTATGTACACTTCTGACCCACTGTGAATGTGATGAAAAAAATAAAAGCTGAAATAAATCATTCTCTCTACTATTATTCTGACATTTCACATTCTTAAAATAAAGTGGTGATCCTAACTGACCTAAGACAGGGAATTTTTACTCAAATTAAATGTCAGGAATTGTGAAAAACTGAGTTTAAATGTATTTGGCTGAGGTGTATGTAAACTTACGACTTCAGCTGTATATACTGTAATCTAGTCAAGGCTCATCCTATATAACTACTGCTGTACACACCTTTTCTATTAATATACAGTGCATTTGGAAAGTATTCAGACCCTTCCCTTTTTCCACATTTTGTTACGTTACAGCCTTATTCTAAAATTGATTAAATAAAATGTTTTCCTCATCAATCTACATACAATACCCAATAATGACAGAGTGAAAACAATTTTTTAGAATTTGTTGCAAATTTATTAAAAATAAAAAACTGAAATACCTTATTTGCACTTATTTACATAAGTATTCAGACCCTTTAGTATGAGACTCGAGGTGCATCCTGTTTCCATTGATCATCCTTGAGATGTTTCTACAACTTGATTGGAGTCCACTTCAATTGATTGGACATCATTTGGAAAGGCACATGCCTGTCTATTTGTATTTATTATGGATCCCCATTAGCTGCTGCCAAGGCAGAAGCTAATCTTCCTGGGGTCCAGCAAAATTAATGCAGTTATACAATTTAAAAAACATTACAATTCATCCGTAACAGATTTCACAACACACTGAGTGTGTGCCCTCAGGCCCCTACTCCACTACTACATATCTCCAACACAAAATCCATGTGTTTGTGTGTGTATAGTGCATTTGTTATCATGTGTGTGTATGCATTTGTCTGCACCTATGTTTGTGTTGCTTCACAGTCCTCGCTGTTCCATAAGGTGTATTTTTATCTGTTTTTTAAATCTGATTCTACTGCTTGCATCAGTTACCTGATGTGGAATAAAGTTGGGCTCACTCACATGAAGTGGGCTCACTCACAATTTTGCCTAAGAACACAGCCATGAATGAAGAATGGTACCAACACATTCTCCGAGAGCAACTTCTCGCAACCATCCAGGAACAGTTTGGTGACGAACAATGCCTTTTCCAGCATGATGGAGCACCTTGCCATAAGGCAAAAGTGATAACTAAGTGGCTCGGGAACAAAACATCTATATTTTGTGTCCATGGCCAGGAAACTCCCCAGACCTTAATCCCATTGAGAACTTGTGGTCAATCCTCAAGAGGCGGGTGGACAAACAAAAACCCACAAATTCTGACAAACTCCAAGCATTGATTTTGCAAGAATGGGCTGCCATCAGTCAGGGTGTGGCCCAGAAGTTAATTGACAGCATGCCAGGGCAGATTGCAGAGGTCTTGAAAAAGAAGGGTCAACACTGCAAATATTGACTCTTTGCATCAACTTCATGTAATTGTCAATAAAAGTATTTGACACTTATGAAATGCTTGTAATTATACTTCAGTATTCCATAGTAACATCTGACAAAAATATCTCAAGACACTGAAGCAGCAAACTTTGTGGAAATTAATATTTGTGTCATTCTCAAAACTTTTGGCCACGACTGTACTGCTATGCAAATGTAGATGTACAGAAAGAGGATAACTAGCAATTTTTTTATCTGAATATTTTTTATAAAGATAACCATTATATTGTTCGATTAAAAGAGTAAGAAGTTCAACTGTCGGAGTCAATTGGACCTCCGGTGTGAACTGCCTTTATAGGCATGCAGTAGCTAAGCCAAATAATAGCTATACCACACCAAACCTTCACAAAGGTTTCTTAACCTTATTAGGGTAATATAAACATTAAGTCCAGTCATTGATTATGGGGAAAATACAAACAGGTTATTATTATTATTATTATATATTGCGGCATTAAATTAAGATTAGCATCTCTTTGGTTTTTCCTTTCCATGGTTTGAGTGCGAGTAGCCCTATAGTAGGCCTACCGGTAATTCTATTATATTGCGGCAAACACAACATTACAGTTGTAACTTCATTTGGCCGGAGATAATGGCTCAACAGAATGAAACAAAGACTTGTTGCATATTTAAAGATGCACTATGCAGATATCACTCCGCCGTTTCCTGGTTTCTAAAATTCTAATAGTTCTAATAATTTCAGTTTATGTGACAAAACAAGCAAGTATAGTGTAGAGAATCATGGTACCATCTAACTTGCTGTGACATATATTTTCCATAACCAAAATGATTGTATTTTCATTTATTTGAAGCTGGTGTACAAAACCAAAATTAAATAAACTTAAATAAACTTAAGAACGAGAAGCATAGAAATAGCGCACATACTGTAGAACAGATTGTCCTTCTTAGACTTGCTTTCAATGAGAATGACAGATCTATAACATATATTTCTATGTGTATTTGGTCAGTCACCCAAAATGTTACATATCGCAGCTTTAAAGAATAATTTTGTATTTCTCTCATTGACTTCTCAAACCGTTCCCAGGAGTCTCGTGATGTTGCGCCTTTGGGTTTAGAAACACTGTGATACTGGTCCTGTCAAGAATAAGAAAAAACTATCGGGGGAGGTTTCTCTTCTGCACTGTTCAACAAATCCAGTAAATGGAGATCTGTATATAATGAGGATATGCTCATGTCTCTGCCATAACAATGGGTTGTCCCAAAGGCAGGAAGCTTAGGTCCAAAATAATCCTATAGAAACGTATTGGGTTTATTTTGCACATATTTTGGAGGAAGTGAAACCTCTCGCTTCGCCTCTTCCTCTCTGGTGTCACCTTATTAATTAACAAACAAAAGTGGAAGTTGTCACAGGCTCTCTTTCCATTTCCCCTGAAAAGTGGAACATCCGGTTGGTGGGGACTCCGCAGATAGCCTTTCCCAACACCTCCATGTAAAGATTCATGTTGCCTCACAATATGACTTCAATAGTTAGGTTTTCCATCCAATTGACAACAGATTTTCAATCTGCATTAAAACAATGTGTGCATTTTCCCATCCAATTGACTTGTTGCAGATAAAAGGCTGTGCATGATGACGTAGTGCACATACAAATACCTTAAATTAAATTCCCATATACCGAATAAAGATACAAGCATTTTAAGGTCCACTAATGGTTCTCTCACAAAAATGTTTTTATATAACACGTGTGCCCACTGTGGTATTGGCACATGCGCTCTAGCCTACAGCATGCATATACCGTGCTGTTGGCTAGAGTGCATCAAATAATTTACATGAGGAGATTATTATGGACAAAAAGAGCAAGATTATGTTAATTTGTCAAACGGCAGCCAAGCATCGATGATCATGTCAACAGAATAAGACCCTCAATGTTTATTGGAAATGAATATCAAGCTCATCACTTTGCACTTTCACCACCCTGTGAAGTTCATCATACACTGAACAAAAATATAAACGCAACATGTAAAGTGTTGGTACCATGTTTTATAAAATGACAAAAAAGATCCCAGAAATTTTCCATATGCGCAAAAAGCTTATTTATCTCAAATTCTGTGCACAAATTTATTTACTTCCCTGTCAGTGAGCATTTCTCCTTTGCCAAGACAATCCATCCACCGGACAGGTGTGGTTTATCAAGAATCTGATTTTGATCATTACACAGGTGCACCTTGTGCTGGGGACAATAAAAGGCCACTCAAAAATGTGCAGTTTTGTCACACAACACAATGCCACATATGTCTCAAGTTTTGAGGGAGTGTGCAATTGGCATGCTGACTGCAGGAATGTCCACCAGAGCTGTGGCCAGAATATTCTATGTTAATTTCTCTACCAACGTCGTTTTAGAGAATTTGTCAGTACGTCCAACCGGCCTCACAACTACAGACCACGTGATTGGCGTTGCGTGAGTGAGCGGTTTGCTGATGTCAACGTTGTGAACAGAGTGCCCTATGGAGGCGGTGGGGTTATGGTATGGGCAGTCATAAGCTACGGACAACAAACACAATTGCATTTTTATCGATGGCAAATTGAATGCACAGAGCTCCCGTGACGAGATCCTGAGGCCCATTGTCGTGCGATTCATCTGCCGCCATCACCTCATGTTTCAGCATGATAATGCACGGCCCCATGTCGCAAGGATCTGTACACAATTCCTGGAAGCTGTCCCTGTTCTTCCATGGCCTGCATACACACATTAGACATGTCACCCATTGAGCATGTTTGGGATGCTCGTATTTATATTTTTGTTCATTTTAACTTATTTTAACTGTAGCCTAAACTGAATGCTTTCCAGAGACGTAGTGGGAGGACCATACAACATGTCATCACATGACTCTAAGTTTACTTGGAGATGATGGTTATTATATCAGTATTTGCGTTTCCACCAACATTTATCGCATAATAAATTTTACCGACATAAAAAGATCCCCCCTTGTCGACCGTATTTTGTTTCGTCGATATTTAGAAGGTTTAATGACATTTTTTCTGTTACCATCAGGCCTGTGATGACATTTTTTTGTTGGTCTTTTCTTTGGTTTTACCCTACTTGTAACGCGCTTCCTCCTTCTCCTCATCAGAAGAGGAGTAGCATGGATTTGACCAACGTGCAGCGGGTTTTGAATACATCATGAAACTTTATTTACAAGACAAAACTAAACACACGAAGAACACTTGAATATTTTACAAAACAACAAAACGAAGRAGACAGACCTGAACGAGAGTACTTACATAAAACACGAAGAACGCACGGACAGGGAAAACAGACTACACAAAAACCGAACAAACGCTACAGTCCCGTGTGGTACACCGACAAGGACACAGGAGACAATCACCCACAAACAAACAGTGAGAACAACCTACCTTAATATGACTCTCAATTAGAGGAAAACGCAAAACACCTGCCTCTAATTAAGAGCCATACCAGGCAACCCAAAACCAACATAGAAACAGCAAACATAGACTGCCCACCCAAAACTCACGCCCTGACCATCACACACATACAAAACAACAGAAAACAGGTCAGGAACGTGACACTACTTGTCTCTGTCACTGACCACTCCAATCTCTGCTGCCCACCCCAGGCCTATGCAGTTGTTCTTTTAGTGTGATAGTGCACAGACAATTGATGGATGATACGCATGGTTTATATGAAAGCACAATAATTGTACAAAAACTTAAATGACTACATTGCAATTTTTTTCATGAATTGATAAAGTATGTTTGAAATAAATATGTGTTTGATTTACCCCCAAAACAAGAGTAAAGATAAAGTGATTCGGAAATTATTCAGACCCTTCACCTTTTCTGTTATATCACAGCCGTATTCTAAAATGAATTAAATTGTTTTTAAACAAAAATAAATATACACACAATACTCCATGTATTAAAAATAAAAAACTGAAATATCACATGTACGTAAGTGTCCATACCCTTTACTCAGTACTTTGTTGAAGCAGAAGCGCCTTTTGGCCGCGATTGCAGCCTTGAGTCTTCTTGGGTATGATGCTACAAGCTTGGCACACCTGTATTTGAGGAGTTTCTCCGATTCTTCTTTGCAGATCCTCTCAAGCTCTGTCAGGTTGGATGGGGAGCGTCACTGCACTGGAGGTGTCTCTCCAGAGATGTTCGATTGGGTTCAAGTCCGGGCTCTGGCTGGCCCACACAAGGACATTCAGAGACTTGTCCCGAAGCCACTCCTGCGTTGTCTTGGCTGTGTGCTCTATGTCGTTGTCCTGTTGGAAGGTCAACCTTCGCCCCCAGTCTGAGGTCCATAGCTCTATGGAGCAGGTTTTCATCAAGGATCTCTCTGTACTTTGCTCTGTTCATCTTTCCCTTGATCCTGACTAGTCTCCCAGTCCCTGCCGCTGAAAAACATCTCCACAGCATTCCTACAGACGTGATGCTTAGCATTCAGGCCAAAAAGTTCAATCAGTTTCATCAGACCAGAGAATGTGCCTTTTGACAAACTCCAAGCGAGCTGTCATGTGTCTTTTACTGAGGAGTGGCTTCCGTCTGGCCACTCTACCATAAAGGCCTGATTGGTGGACTGCTGCAGAGATTGTTGTCCTTCTGAAAGGTTCTCCATCTCCACAGAGGAACTCTGGAGCTATGTCAGAGTGACCATCGTGTTGTTGGTCACCTCCCTGACCAAGGCCCTTCTCCCTCGATTGCTTAGTTTGGCCGGTCGGCCAGCTCTAGTGGTTCCAAACTTCTTCCATTTAAGAATGATAGAAGCCACTGTGTTCTTGGGGACCTTCAATGCTGCGGACATTTTTTGTACCCTTCCACAGATCTGTGCCTCGACACAATTCTGTCTTGGAGCTCTAAGGACAATTCCTTCGACCTCATGGCTTGGTTTTTGCTCTGACATGCAGTGTCAACTGTTGGACCTTTTATAGACAGGTGTGTGTGTTTCCAAATCATGTACAATCAATTGAATATACCACAGCTGGACTCCAAACAAGTTGTAGAAACATCTCAAGGATGATCAATGGATCAATTTCGAGCCTCAGAATAAGGCTGTAACGTAACAAAATGTGAAAAAGTTAAGGGATCTGAATACTTTCCGAAAGCACTGTAAGTGATATGGATCAGCATACTTGTCATGGGGCTGTGGGTTAGATGTTGTTAGGGATTGAGAAGCAATGAGACATACACAAGGAACATAAACATAGGTAATATCCATTAAACAAAAAACAAGCAAGGAAATATAATTCCTCAACTGCATATCTATTTTACTGGTGGTATGTTCTCCACATTTGTGTTAGAATACCCTCTTGTGACTGAAATATGTACTGCACTTTAAGGAATGGTTACAATACTACAGTCGATTTCAAATACTGCAAATCAGGAGCATGATATAGTAGTGATCAATGTCATTAAGTTGAGAGGGAAGACTTTTAAATACATAGGCACAAGAGAACGTTGACAGTAACAGTTAAAGCTATGCAATTGGTGACAAAGTACATAGTTTAGCTACTGTAAATCAAATAAAAATGTATTGATCACATGCACATATTTAGCAGATGTTATTGCGGGTGTAGCGAAATGCTTGTTTTCCTAGCTCTGACAGTGCAGTAGTATCTAAAACAATTCACAACAATACACACAAATCTAAAACTAAAAGAATGGAATTAAGAGATATATAAATATTAGATTGAGCAATGTCGGAGTGGCATTCACTAAAGTACAGTAGAATAGAATACAGTATATACATATGATATGAGTAAAGCAGTATGTAAACATTATTTAAACATAATTAAAGTGACTAATGTTCCATTATTAAAGTGGCCAGTAATTCCAAGTCTATGTATATAGGGCAGCAGCTTCTAAGGTGCATGCTTGTGTAACCGAGTGGAAGCCGGCTAGTGATGGCTATTTAACAGGTCGATGGCCTTGAGAAAGAAGCTGTTTTTCAGTCTCTCGGTCCCAGCTTTGATGTACCTGTACTGACCTCACCTTCTGGATGATAGCGGGGTGAACAGGCCGTGGCTCGGGTGGTTGATGTCCTTGATGATCTTTTTGGCCTTCCTGTGACATCGGGTGCTGTAGATGTCCTGGAGGGCAGGTAGTTTGCCCACAGTGATGCGTTGGGCAGACCACACTCCCCAATGGAGAGCCCTGCGGTTGCGGGTAGTGCAGTTGCCATACCAGGCGGTGACACAGCCCGACAGGATGCTCTCAATTGGGCATCTGTAAAAGTTTGTGAGGGTCTTAGTGGCCAATCCAAATTTCTTCAGCCTCCTGAGGTTGATGAGGCACTGTTGCGCCTTCTTCACCACTCTGTGTGGGTGACTATTTCAGATTGTCAGTGATGCCGAGGAACTTGAAGCTTTCCACCTTCTCCACTGCGGTCCTGTCAATGTGGATACAGGCGTGCTCCCTCTGCTGTTTCCTGAAGTCAACGATCAGCTCCTTTGTTTTGTTGACATTGAGTGAGAGGTTAATTTCCTGTCATCACTCTCCCAGGTCCCCCACCTCGTCATTGTTGGTAATCGGGCCTACTACTGTTGTGTCGTTTGCAAACTTTATGATTGAGTTGGAGGCATGCATGGCCACACCATCATGAGTGAACAGGAGGGTGCTAGCACATTTATGTATTAACCTTTATTTAACTAGGCAAGTCAGTTAAGAACAAATTCTTATTTACAATGATGGCCTACCCCGGCCAAACCCTCCCCTAACCCAGACAATGCTGTGCACCGCCCTATGGGACTGGGGTTGTGATACAGCCCGGGATTGAACCAGGGTCTGTAGTGACGCATCTAACACTGAGATGCAGTGCCTTAGACTGCTGCGCCACTCGGGGGCCCCTGTGTTGAGGATCAGCGAAGAGGTGTTGTTTCCTACCTTCACCACCTGAGGGCAGCCTGTCAGGAAGTCCAGGACCCAGTTGCACAGGGCGGGGTTCAGACCCAGGGCCCCGAGCTTAATGATGAGCTTGGAGGGTACTATGATATTGAATTCTGAGCTATAGTCAATTAACAGCATTCTTACATAGCTATTCCTCTTATCCAGATGGTATAGGGCAGTGTGCAGTGTGATGGCGATTTTATTGTCTGTGGATCTATTGGGGCGGTAAGCAAATTGAAGAGGGTCTAGGGTGTCAGGTATGGTAGAGGTGATATGATCCTTACTAGACTCTCAAAGCACTTCATGATGACAGAAGTGAGTGCTATGGGGCGATAGTCATTTAGTTCAGTTACCTTTGCTTTGTTGGGTACAGGAACAATGGTGGACATCTTGAAGCAAGTGGGGACAGCAGACTGGGATAGGGAGAGATTGAATATGTCCGTAAACTGTCCAGCCAGCTGGTCTGCACATGCTCTGAGGACGCGGCTAGGGATGCCGTCTGGGCCGGCAGCCTTGCAAGGGTTAACACGCTTAAACGTCTTACGTCAGCCACGGAGAAAGAAAGCCCACAGTCCTTGGTATCGGGCCACGTCAGTGGTACTGTGTTATCCTAAAAGCGGGCTAAGAAGGGGTTTATCTTGTCCGGAGCAGAGTTCAGGGGGTCTACCAAACAAGTCCCTCTCAGTCCAACACCTTGACCATTAGGCCAACACCAAGATCTGAACCGGTTGATGAGATCTTTGGTGTTGATGAGATTTCTGATGTTACACTACCCCTTTCCTTCCCACACGTAACTATCTCAAGTCGATAACACCTGGGCACACCTCCGATGGCCTTACAGTAGCGCTATCCCACTTCTAACACCAGTACAATCCTGCTGTCTGCCACACCTTAATCATTACACCAAATACATTCATTCACAGGTGTCATACAAAAGAGGATGCCGCTCTACAGTATATCAAGCAGGAAGAAAACAGCAGCTGCAAAATGTATCAAATGTTAACTTCAACAGACATCATACAATAGTTACCTGGCATGAAAGTCACACCAAGTAAGTATTAAAATGATTGCAAAGGTAAGGGGCTTGGGTCTTTCCGTCATTTTGTCCCACTTTCTAGTGTCTAAACATTCTTTTACTTGGATTTTCAGTGCCATAGTGACTTTTCTACATTTTTAAGGATGGAAATCCCTTCATAACAATCAAAGGACCAAGTGGGATGAAGGGTTAACACCAATGCTTTATATACACATCATTTGTTAACACGGTTAACACACGTTCAATGTCATTATGTGTCAAAAGGGATAGCAATCCATGCTTTGGTTTAGTTTCTGTATTGATGTGGTATGTGTGGCAATGGCGGAATAACATTAAAAACTTGTTAACTATGATTGATAGTGATGGTCGTATTTGCTCGCTGTAACCAACTAATAGTTTCCCTGGCGCAGTTTCCATATGCTAACGTTTTCACATTTGTGGCACATATCCCATGCAAGTCATGGGCCTGATACTAGCATCTTTCGCATGTTCAAAATCATCTAAAAGTGACTTTGTTGAGCTTCACAATAGATTTTTGATACTTTCAGATTTGGACATAACATACTTGGATTTGGGTATTTTTAATATTGCATTCATTACTGAAGCATAAAATTGGCATGATGGGAACTAGACTAGTTAAAATGCTTGGGTGGGCATTCTAGACAGGTCTACTGTGATTGAATGTTAGTCCTGTTACCCAGTGAAAAGGAAACAAAAAGAACAGACTCAGTACAAGTTAATGAACTTTTTTATATCATACATAAGACCGCTTGAATATAATACAAAGGGCTTGTCCATTTTGTATCTTTTTGTAACATCATATACACAGCAAGTATTGACTAGATCTTACAATCTGTGGACACAGGTACTTTCCCCATGCCGTTTAATCTTAACAGTGCACGTCAGATGTCCTGTAACCAAACTATGTTGTCAATCACTCAAAACCAGACTGGGGGACAGAAAATAAAGGGTGGCAAGTAGGACAAAGCTTTTATTTGAATGAAACAGGGAGCAGAGCAGAAATTATACTGAACACTTGGGAGTAAACGTTGGATGTTTGTTGACTGGTTATATGGTGACGATCATGGCTTTCACACACATGTATCAGTAGCCTGACTTCAAATGGACCCACGGTTGAAGCTTATGCCAATTTTAATGTAACTTAAATTAGTTCCTGTAATACGTACATCATTTCTTATGTATTTGTTATATATTAAAACACAGCTGTCATTCAGGTTCGTAGACATACACCCACACACTATACCCTGTCTATAATATTTAAGGTATGCATATCTATTGTCCTGTTTAAATTTAAACCCTACAAGTTTTGCATTTGTACTGGCATTGTCAACTACTTTGGCCTGGAAGCACTGTTACCCATTGACTAATATCACAGAATAACTTCCACTGCATGGTCTCCACATTGACTTAAATGTACTCAAAATACCATTAGGAAAAAAGTAGTGAGTTCTAAACTTCCTTTATTAAAAAAATATAAATATATACATAAATTCTATTTCAACTATTAAAATGGGGTTGAAAAGTAAACACCTGAAGCCTGTGTTGTCATGGACACCTTTCCTCTAGCTGTTGCCGCCCCTTTCCATTTGCAACTGGTACAAAACGTTGGCCAGTTCTCTCGTATCCTCTGGCATCACACGAGGAGACTGGAGTATGACGCTCCAGCAGACAGGGCTCACTTCTCACTCCATCCATCCCTACTAGTTTCCTTTTGGATTTAACACCCATGGTGAGAGCTTCAGTCAAACACATGAATTTGAGCTAATTAGAGCAGTACCCCATCTCCAAAACCATCTAAACATGTGGATGTGTACAGTGCCTCTGCTAGCTAGGTCAAATAGGGTTGCTTCAAAATTGAGGGGGGAAAAGCGGTACCATTTTAGCCACTGCCGTGAAGACTGCCAAAAGTCATTTTAAGGCAGCTTTACCCAGATAGATAGGCATGTTTGAAACAGCCTCTAAATCCCAGGTCACAAATTGAAGGATTAATGCACTGTTATTAACATTTTTTTCCTCTCGACTCATGAATACAAGGACTTGCCTCGACTCATAGCCACCATACTGATACTCCGGAACCCGCAGAGTAGCAACCAGCGTTGGCATCTATTGTCCCTCAAGTCATTGATAACGGGAAAAAAAGTTATACCAATGAGAGATTTGTTTTTGTCTTTTTGTCTTTTTTTGAGAACCTTACAACCAATTCTGTCGAGGATACAGCTAACAGTAAATGTATTGAGTTCAACAACAGTTCCAGTTTTGCTAAAGCAATAGATACAGCCATTTTTACTGACATTTAAAAAAGGTATTGATACACCTTGTGTCAAAGTGCAGAACTGCTACATTATTTGTTACAGACATCTATGTGCTATAAAAAACAGCTTTGGTACAATAAATTATCAAAAGGGAAAATAAATCTTTGTCAAATTCACAGCATAATTGTGAGACAACAAAAAAAATCGGTCACATAAAATTCTGCATGTTTTCATTTTCAAGAACCGAAGACATTTGTGCAGAAGCTCTGTTGGAGGAACCACATGCTGAAGAAACAAAGCAAAGAAAAGCAAGTAAAAAGCAGGAAGGGACACAGTCGTAGCTAATTCCATCCATCTTGCAAAAACACTACTGTGAACTTGCAAGGCCCTGCAATCACTGGGCCTCGCAAGTCATACATTTTAGTTAAAGGCCTCTTAAATTAGCATTCTCAAAAACACCTTTTCTTCCTATTTTAATTTTTTTTAGATTTTTTTTGTTTTTATCCATACTTCAAAAATACAGGAAAGCTAGTTTCTCATTTAAACGATAATGTCCAGCTTCTTTCCCCCACCCTCATTTCAGAGTCCAAAAAATCATAAGGCCAAAGGGTTATCTCAAAAAACTGCTACTGCCCGGACATCTGTACTTTAGTTTTGAGCAGGACCGGCCCTGGCTGCTGCTCCTCAGTAGATCTCGTCAGTATGGCCCTGTTCCAGGGACCTGGTCAGGGCCCACCTTCACTGCTCTGGGGCCTCCCAGCTCTCTGCTGCCCAGCTGCACACGTGCTGACCTCGGCTAGAGAGCGCCGGCCCACAGTTCGCATCGGCACCCATCTCAAACAGAGAAAGAGTGACACGGACAAACCCAGCGAGAAGGAACCTCCCTGCATAATGCTTCATTCCTCTGCAACTCTACAGGTCTCACAACTCACAGGTGGAATTGCACAACAGAACAGAGAAATTCAAATGAGAACAAAAAGTACAAAAGAGAAAATAATTCTTGCCGAAGACAGGGGAAAAAAGGCAAATGTGTGGATAGGAGTTGCTGGAAGTGTTATGGTACTGTAGCAATTTCTTGACTAAATAGCCGTTGGCAAAAGAGGGCCACGTAATTTTCTAACCACATACTTCTAAGCTCTCAGCTGACAATAACAAGGAATAATGCAAACCATGCAGTCAAGTGAGAGGTGAATGTGAAATGTATGGGTGTTTCAGTACTGTTGTGAAGTATGCTATGCGAGACAGTTTGTAGTAAAAATCTGTAATTCCCTGTGAACACTGAAAATGGTAGATCCAAAAATCCCATTTGAAAACCAAAGTAAATAGAGAAACCCAAGGGTGGCATGGGGAAGAGTAGTTGGAGAGATGGTGGGCTCTGCACTGTGGTAGCGGGTCAGTGATAATCGCCCCTCTAATTTTAAGCAGCTTTTTGATCTCTATGCACTTTTTTGTTGAAAAAAACACCACCTAAAAAAATACAAATAGAAAAAAAAAAACATTCTCAGTTTAGTCATGAACTGGCAACAGAACTCTGCTGTACACAGACTCCCGCCATGGGCGACTCCTCCCTGTCTATGCCCTGTCTCATGCCCATGGGGTAGGTGGGGTGGCCCGCCATTCCAGTCTCTTGTCTGGGGTTGGAGAAGGCACCCAGTCCCATGGTCATGCTCCCATTCCTACCAAAGTCCAAGGCTGCGTTGGTGGGGAGCGGGCGCAACTGGTAGGCCTGGTTGCCCTGGGCCCCGGTGGAGGAGGAAGATGTGGAGGAGGAGGAGGCGGAGGAAGACAGGGAGGTCATGGACAGGTGGCCGTGCACCACCTCCATGGAGTTCTCCGTGGAGGCGCTGTTGGTGGGGGAGCGGTAGAGGCGGGGCCGGGGCCGTGCTGGCAGGCCCTGCTGTCCATGAGGGTGATGGTGTCCATGGTGATGGTGTCCGTGGTGATGGTGATGGTGGGTGGAGGAGATGTTGCCGGGGGCCAAAGGGTGGATGGCTTTGGGCGCCTGGGGAGGCACGTGGAAGGTGGTCTCCTGGACGGGATGGGTCTCCACCGTCACAGTCTGCACCCCTTCGCCACCAGCCCAGCCCACAGGGGGAGGGAACGGCTGCCTCGCCTAACGCACAACAGCAACACAGTCAGGTTGAGTAACTAACAACTGATAAGAGGTCATTTAACTCTGTCTGAATAAACACACATATGTTGAGAGAACCCAAGACTTCCCCTGTGGCTATGGGGCTCATCTAGCTCAAATGGGAGTTGATGTAAAGGTTGTCAACCTGGGTTATAGACTAAGTTGGCCAGGAGCAATAGTGTGTGTGTGTTTGTGTGACTTGCCTGTGGGCAGAGATTTTCGCAGTCCATGACCTGCACGGAGGCGCTGAAGTGACCTCCGCTGTGCCGGAGCTGATGCGTGGGGTCCGAGCGCGCCCGCCCACTGGTGCTTGTGCCAGATGACCCTCCTGCAGGAAAGAGACAAACAGAAGCAGGTTGACATTCAATTTTAATGTTGAACTTCTGAGACAGTTCCATTCTGCCTGATGGCACTGCACTACTGTACCTGAGCTGTTAGTTCATTGCTATCATTTCATCATGTCTGATCCAGGGTTTGAAATCCATTCCTGAGGGATTCCCAGTGTGCTGGGCTAGAACAAACAAAGTGAACACCCTGGGGTTCCCCCAGGATTGGACAGAGACACGGGTCTAACATCATGCTAAAGCTTCAAAGTGAACACCCACTTCTCCTAGCAGCGTCGCGGCTGCAGTGTTCTCCCTACCTGAGCTGGAGGAGGTGCTGGAGGTGGTTCCCGAGGACTGGGACTGCTCCAGCGCTGGGCTGGTGGACACACTGCTGCTCGTATTGGTCCCCTCATCCGCCGTCTTCTTGAAGAAGCTGTGCTGCAAAGCGTAGTAGGGCTGGATGCGGCTCTTGGGGTCGTAGTCCAGCATCCGCAGGATTAGGTCCTTGAACTTCAAGTAGTCGGCTACAGCGTGGCCAGACTCGCCTGCCCGCCGCCCCCCAGGACCCCCCGCCTCCACACCCAGGATGCTGTGCAGCTTCCGCGTACCCGGCGGCTTATACTGCGCACACACACACACAAAGACCAGAAACTTTACGAGGATGCATACTATTGCAAAGGAGAGTTATGACATCACAACACAACATAATTGACAGAGTGATTTGTTGAACTCACCCTTTTGCCATCTTTGGTCTTCTTTGCACCCCACGTACTGTCAGACATTTTCTCGAAGAACTTCCTGGCCTTGGGGGCCTGGTCCAATATGTAATTGGGAGGGACGCCCAGCACTTCCACTATTTTGTTCATTTGATCAATCTGAAAAATCAGGAAGACATAATTGAGAACGACATCTTAACCTCTCGGGCACTGTAACTGAGTTTTAAATTGCCTGTTCCTCAGAGTTTAAAAACCTTGATCTTTTTTAAATATACAAATATTGATAAAACATAGAAATAACATAACATTTATCAAAAATAAAACAACTCAAATAGGTGAAAAGTTGAGTCATGTCTACTACTAAAAAATTCAAAAGCACCACAGCTCCCTCTGTTGGTCATTATAAGGTTCTCACTGCCTATGCCTGCCATCTTCATGAAGGCAAAAACTGAAAATCTCTCATGAGCACAATAATGTCGCAGGACAGCATAATCTGACGAGTTATATCATCCCAAATAATGACTGCATCATTTCATTCCATAAGTCCTACCTCGTTGGCCCCACTAAAGAGGGGCTCTCCGGTGTGCATCTCCACCAGGATGCAGCCCAGGGACCACATGTCAATGGCCAGGTCGTAAGGCATGCCCAGCAACACCTCTGGGGATCGGTAGAACCGACTCTGGATGTACTGGTAGATCTGAGTGGAAAGAAAGGGGTCACGGCTGTTAGGGCATTGCATTTATGTTCTCCTTTTGTAGGAGGTCAACTATAAAGACAGACAGACGGCAGGTTTTCAGCAGAAATAAAGTTTGTTAGCTACAGTGGTTGTTCCCTCAAGGTTAGAAGAGGATAACGGGTAGCTACAATTTGGTACTTATGTCATCATATGTGTAGGGTAGGCCATGTAATGTGCAACCTTTTCCACACAAATATGAATTAAAAACATTTGTTAATTTTCTTTCCACATCATACTCTACCAATCCATCTATCCAATAATAAATTAATCCATTAAATACAGAATCCATAGTGGGTCACAACTAGTGATGCACCGATATTACATTTTTGGCAGATACCGATATCCGATATTTTCCTTGCCAAAAAAAAACAGATTACCGATATAATTTTTTTTTGCGGCCTTATAAGCATTCTAGTACAGTTAAATAGTTATCACACACACATGGACGCTGCGGTCTAAGGCACTGCATCTTAGTGCAAGAGGCGTCACTACAGGCCCTGGTTCGAATCCAGGCTGTATCACATCCGGCCGTGATTGGGAGTCCCATTAGGCGGCGCACAATTTGCCCAGCGTCGTCCGGGTTTGGCCGGGGTAGGCCGTCATTGTAAATAAGAATTTGTTCTTAGCTGACTTGCCTAGTTAAATAAAGGTTACACACACACACACACGTGTCAAATAAGCTTGATGACCAATCAGGACATGAATATGACTGCACATCACATAATAATTTAACGCGTCCATTAATTTTTTACGTAGTTATTACACACTGATTACACTAATCACTCGTATTTCATATGTCACAACGATTCATCGATACGTATGCTATGATGCTGGTAAAGTTGTCTCGCGCACCTACAGTGCTGGTCATTAACAAAAGCCAGCTAGCTCATGGATGCAAACAATGTTCTTCCCCAAAAACATAGCAAAACGACAACCTGTTTCAGAAGCTATAGTTACCTAGCTATATAGTTAGCTAGCTGTCATCATCTAAAATAACCCTAATTTATAAGATAGTTCTTATTTGATTAATGGTGGTCAGACCCATCTATGTGAAGCTAGCCACAATAAGGATTAGCCACAATAGTGGACTTTGCGGTTAGCCTTTTATTAAAATAAAAGTATGTCATTGACAGTAATGCAAATTAATACAAATAGTAGAATTATTCCATAATTGAATAGATCATGCTAAACGAGGTTGGAATGTTGTTATAAAAATAAAAAAATCAACAAAAGACAATAATTTGTTAATTTGACAAAGATCTGTTGAAATCACACTGGATGTATTATACTTTAGAATTGCATTGGGCGCCTACTTATTTCACTGTACAGCCTTACCTATGGATTGTGGATCAATTACATGGGGTATCAGTCTACTCAGTGACACCGAGAGAACATTAGCATCATAGCTCTTATTGCGGGACTCTGAAACAACTGTGAATTGAGTCACTTTTATTGTCAACCTATGTGAATTAAACACTATTCCCGAGGAAAAACAATACTGAGTGGATGTTTTGGAGTCTGATAACTCTGAGGAGGACGTTGGGAAAAAACATCTTGGGTATTGAGTAGACTGATACCCCATTTCATTGGTCCCCAATCCATAAGTAAAGCTGTACAGTGCAATATGAATGTCAATACACACAATAGGCTGACTGGGGAGATGATTTCAGTCACAGTCCCGCGATAAGATTTGCTAACATTTGCGTAAACTCTTCACAGTTGTGTTCTGTGGGTGTCACAGAGTAGACTGATACCCCATTTTATTGCTTCACATTCCAACCTTGTTTAACATGATCTAGTCTAAATATGGCATGATTCCACCAATTGTAACCTTCTGCATTAGTTTCAAAGAGTTATTTTTATTTTGAAGGCAAACCACAAATTCCACTATTGTGCCTAATCCTTATTGTGGCTAGCTTCACAACACATAACACGGTCCGGTCGAGACTCACTAGCCAGATGAAGCTAGCTGGCTGCTTATAACGTTAGCTTTGGGCAGAAGCCCCAGAAGTTGCGGTCGAACAAATAATGCTTTATTACCAACGCGGTATTGTAAACACCTCGTTCGTGGCCGGTGTTTGCTCGTTTACAGACTTTTTTGTACAGCTTTGACAGGGCTACTGATAGTAGTGGTGGCACTTGGCTTGCACCTGCAAATTCAGAACACACAACATTCTATAATAGAACTGTTATTTGACACGTCAAATTAAAAGCTTATTTGACTCGTCAAATAGTGTTATTTGACTCGTCAAGTGTATATTTTTTCACACACAAAGACCCAAACGGCGTTCCATAGTATGCCTACTCCGGTAGGGCAACATGTGTACCGGTGCTCGACCAGTCGGCGAAAGCCAACATCACCCATGACAGAGAACGGTTGATTGTCATGGGCAATGAACTCCATTATCTTGCCGTTAATGGATTTCTCCTTTGAGTTGTCTCGCTGAAATGTTCTTACTCTTTCAAATGACTTGTTGACTGCTCGATCCATACAGCATACATTGTGGGCTAGGTTAGGAATGCTGTGTTGCACGTGTAGCGCAAAATTTTACGTGGCGTCATTACGTCATGTACCTACGTTATACAGGTATGCACGTCAGCTTTGACATCGTTTTTGCACATCAGGGTGAAACTAGACATCGGGCCAATACCCGATGTTGGCATTTTTAGCTAATATCGGACGATTCCGATATGTTCACCGATATATCGTACATCCCTAGTCACAACAGTTCGATCCAATACTTTTTCTATGGCCTGTCAGATCTAAAATTCACCACATGAACCAAGAAAAAACAACATCCTCATTTACCCACCCTCTGTCCCAGCTGACAGGAGCTGCCAAAGTCCACGATCTTGATGGCGCTCCTCTTGGGGTTACACAATAGGATGTTCTCGGGCTTCAGGTCACAGTGGATGATGCTGAGCTCGGGGGTGGCCAGGAACAATAGAGCCGTGCACATCTGCTGGGCAAACTTGCGTGTGAGGTTGAGCGAGACGCCGCGGAAGTTGGTGTTCCGCAGCAGGTCGTACAGGTTGTAGGAGAGCATCTCAAACACCAAGCACAGGTGGCTCCGAAACATGAAGTGGCGCTTAAGGTGAACTGGAGGGAGAGTGGGAGAGAGAGAGAGGAGATATGAAAAAGGGGAGAAAAAGAGAGAAAGTAAGAGAGAAGAAAAAAATACTAATGCGCATGTGTTGGTGTGGTGGATTTGCACGAAATACTAGTGATGTTAAACATACACAAAGCAATTGGATACTCTTGTCATTGACTAGCTAATGTGAATGGGCCTGTTTACCGGACACAGATTATGCCTCATCCTGGAGTAAAACACACTTTCAAATGGGGTTTCACCCCCGAAAAATGCCCCAATGTGTCTATCAAGTAGATGGCGCACTGACATCAAGATGCCTTGGGGTCTTTCTGGTATTTCTATGGTAAATAGTCCATCACAAAGTTGAACAGAGGTCAAGTGTAAGTACAGTGCATTCGTAAATTATTCAGACCCCTTGAGTTTTTCCACGTTTTGTTATGTTATTCTTATTCTAAAATAGATTTAAGGATTTCTTCCCCACATCAATCTACACACAAACTCCATAATGAAAAAGCAAAAACATGTTTTTTTTTTGTTGCAAATTTATTACAAATAAAAAACAAATACCTAATTTACCTAACTATTCAGACCCTTTGCTATGAGACTCGAAATTGATCTCAGGTGCATCCTGTTTCCATTGATAATCTTCGAGATGTTTCTACAACTTGGAGTCCACCTGTGGTAAATTCAATTGATTGGACATGATTTGGAAAAGTACACACCTGTCTATATAAGGTTCCACAGTTGACAGTGCATGTCAGAGCAAAAAGCAAGCCACGAGGTCTAGGGAATTGTCCACAGAGCTCCGAGACAGGATTGTGTCGAGGCACAGATTGTGTCGAGGCACAGATCTGGGGAAGGATACCAAAACATTTCTGTAGCATTGAAGGTCCCCAAGAACACAGTGGACTCTATCATTCACAAATGGAAGAAGTTTGGAACCACCAAGACTCTTCCTAGAGCTGGCCATCCGGCCAAACTGAGAAATCGGGGGAGAAGGGCCTCGGCAGGGAGGTGACCAAGAACCGGATGGTCATGCTGACAGAGCTCCAGAGTTCCTCTGTGGAGATGGGAAAAAATTCCAGAAGGACAACCATCTCTGCAGCACTCCACCAAATCAGGCCTTTATGGTAGAGGGGCCAGACGGAAGCCACACCTCCGTAATACGCACATGGCAGCTCGCTTGGAGTTTGCCAAAAGGCACCTAAAAGACTATCAGACCATGAGAAACAAGATACTCTGGTCTGATGAAACCAAAATTGAACTCTTTGGCCTGAATGCCAAGCGTCACGTCTGGAGGAAACCTGGCACCATCCCTACGGTGAAGCATGGTGGTGGCAACATCATGCTGTCGGAATGTTTTTCAGCGCCAAGGACTGGGAGACTAGTCATGCTCGAGGGAAAGATGAATGGAGCAAAGTACAGAGAGATCCTTGACGAAAACCTGCTCCAGAGCGCTCAGGACCTAAGACTGGGGCAAAGATTCACCTTCCAACAGGACAACGACCCTAAGCACACAGCAAAAACATCGCAGGAGTGGCTTTGGGACAAGTCTCTGAATGTCCTTGAGTGTCCCAGCCAGAGCCCGGACTTGAACCCGATCTAACATCTCTAGAGAGACCTGAAAATAGCTGTGCAGCAACGCTCCCCATCCAACCTGACAGAGCTTGAAAGGATCTGCAGAGAAGAATGTGAGAAACTCCCCAAATACAGGTGTGCCAAGCTTGTAGCGTCATACCCAAGAAGACTCAAGGTTGTAATCGCTGCCAAAGGTGTTTCAACAAAGTAAGTAAATGTGATATTGCTTTGCCTTTATTGATATTGTGTGTAGATTGATGAGGGGGAAAACACTTTTATCCATTTTAGAATAAGGCTGTAACGTAACAAAATGCGGAAAAAGTCAAGGGGTCTGAATACTTTGGTAGCATCAGTGCTAGCAATGATTTATTTATTTTTTAGAGCCCTGACCACCTAATGGATATGATCTCTTAGCTGGAGGTAAATAATGCATGAACGAGTAGAAGAGAAGAAAGGTGTATAGAAAGAAGGGGAATCCGGCCTCACCTATGTAGTACTTCATCTCCGTGTCATGTTTGTTCATGAGCTCGAGGAGCCGCACTTCAATCTGGGCTTGATTAGAAAGCCTTCTTGTTCTTGATGATCTTAATTGCCACCCACTCCTGCTCAACACGGTCATATGCTTTTACAACCTGGAGAGAGAGGGAAGCAAAACACAAATCATCGTAAACACAATGAGGCGGCGGGAAATGCGTGCACTGACAAGGGGGTGGGTTCTGGTTTATCAAAGCCTCTTCAGTCTCACACACACCACACACACACACACACACACACACAACACACAACACACACACACACACACACACACACACACACACAACACACACACACACACCACACACACACACACACCACACACACAACACACACACACACACACACACACACACACACACACACTTCTGCTGACTCAGCAGATAGGATCAACACGTGTGGAGGTATGGTTAAACCACTTATGTATCGTTTTTTAAATCAAACATACGATTAAGCATTTCACTGTTAGTCTACACCAGTTGTTTACGAAGCATGTGACAAATAAAATGTAATGTCAATCTTATAGACCATGTCTAGCCCATTTAAAGACTGGTGTGTGGTGGGTGAACCAATACCAGGTGAGCTTCTGCAAAATGGAAACTGCTCCACTGTGGTTGACATACATTTCATCATGAGACTCACCTGTCCAAACGAGCCTTGCCTATCAAGGAGTCGATCTCGTAGCGGTCCATCCATTTCTCCCCATTCTTGACGATGTAGTCTAGTTGTCGTCATCGTAGCCGTCGTGAAGACCTTCCTCTCCTTTTTGTGACTGGAGTCGTCGCCCTGGCCCTGTTGGTGTCTCCGCTCTTTTTTGCATAGTATACCTGCCGACAAAAAGTGTTCCTACTAGATTACCACTCAGGTAGGTTTGCACACTAGGCCGGGGAGGTGGTTGCTAAAAAGAGAGGCCCTAACCAACACTGTGCAGTAAAGTTGGAGATTGCATTGATCTTGTAACTATTTCATTCAAATATTTAAGTGGCTCAGTGCAGGCCTGATTCTACCTTCATCAGCTGCCAGTTGTGTTGTCCAAGAAAATGTTATGAAATCACAACAATTCTGAGTAGTGATCCAACCTTTTGTGTTTGTGTGTGTGTTGTGTGTGTGTGGTGTTGTGTGTGTGTGTTGTGTGGTGTGGTGTGTGTGTGTGTGTGTGTGTGTGTGTGTGTGTGTGTGTGTGTGTGTGCGTGCCCCCCGGCCTTGAGCGACCAGAGTTCCAGGTACAGTGTAGTGTGTGGCGGAGATTGTGGTGGAACTTACCTCATTGATGCATTTGTAGGTTTTGATCAGGTCAATAGAGAGCTTCCTCAGGGGAGCCGAGGACGGGTCGCGAAAGCACTGGGGCATGCGCCTCTGTAACATGACAACATCAGGGGTCACCTTAAAACACAGACGCACCAAACACAGAGAACATCACCTTTTCAGAAACACACAGACACACTCACCTTGTCTATCTCATCAAAACGATTCATTAGATCACCCGTCTTCAGCTACCATCAAGTGCATCTGTTTTTATGTGGCAAATGTTGCTATTCATGATGTCATTTGTTCACCATACTGAAGTGGGAGGATTGACACACACATGGGGGCAATATACAGTAGGATTAAACTATCACGTAGGGAACTCAGTGGAGTGGACCTACATTTGAGCTTTGATGAGGGCCTGATATCAGAGACCCACACACGTGGGCAGCAGCCACTGTACACCGAGGTCATGGGCGTGTTTGACAGGCCCCCCACAGCATATTTTGGTAACTGTCGCCAGTAATAAAATCAAGTGGAAAATCACACTGTTTATTATTAGTCCACTGTCCTGGACACGCAGGCCGTGATGTTCCCTGTACAGTAAGAATAACCCCTCACGCAGGGTTGGAATACATTTTGAGAAGTGCCCTTTGCTAGGAACAGAAAGGCCAACCGCAAGCGGTGTTGTGTAAGGCAGGCACAGGCCACAGGGCTTGGGGTTAGCACCACTTTGTGTGCGAGGGGATGTTTTTGGTTTGTGTGTGTGTATTTATGTAAATGTGTGTGAGTATGCGTGCATGCTTGTGTGTGTGTGTGTGTGTGTGTGTGTGTGTGTGTGTGTGTGTGTCAGTATGATTGTGTGCATCAGTGTGCGTGTAATTGTACATGTGAATGACCGTGTGTTTTGTGTCTACCTGGCTGGCGATAGACTGCTGCGCCTGCTCGCTGTAGGGCAGAGCCGGCACAGACGGGTCAGTTGTCTGCTGGTGCCGCTCACTGTACTGCTGGTGCGAATGGGGCATGGGAGCAGCCATCTGAAGCCCAGCAGCGTGGAACGAAAACGAGGGGGCAAGCCGGACAGATGAAGGTTTGCATGCTGAAGTCTCTCCTCCTGAAAGAGAGGGACACCTTCTGATCGATACACATTCAATAGGTCCTCACAAAGCCCCATTCTCAGTAATCTCATTGTGAACGCTTGCAACGGTGTTCCTTTAAATAAATAATACAACTTAAGAAATTATGTAATTGTGTTTGGAATAATCAGTGTTTGTATACTAGAGCAAGTATTTTTCCATAATTCTTTTACCAGTGATTATTCCATAGGCTACCATCAACAGACTTCCCATTTCTCAGAAAGTTGTAGCCATTTCGGAAAACAGCATCCTACACGACCCAAAATGTATACATGAAAGCAAGCATCACCATAAATCTATCAACAAGAAAAAAAACTACAAAAAGGACCATGGCAGGGAGATGATGTAATACCTGCACACTACTTCATCACATCCCTGCATGATGGCCAGAAAAAAAAGGGGAAAAAGCATCCCTTGTTCACCCGATATTAAGTGAATAATTGATTGGGGAAACTATTACAAAAGCCCCAAAGCTGATTAAAGAAATTCTGAAGCAAAGTGCTCCAGGGCAAAAAAGTACAAAGTCCCAAATAGCTAGCTGACCATTGCCATTGCATTTAAAATGTCACTGAACTGTGAATTAATAATGGCACAGTTTTAGTTTTCTACAGCATCTTGAGTCTCATCTGGACTTATGGCATATGAGACCTTTGAAGGAAACTATATATTCCAGGAAATATTCTAAATATTCTAAAGATAGCTTTTGAAATTAAATCCTAACATACCCAGACACCACACAAACTTAAAATCACAGTAAATGGGCACGAGTTGAATTGTAAAGATAAACTGAGGCATTCTCTGTCCTGTTGCACGGAGAGTTGCTCCTTGGCCAGTGACATGCAGGATGAAATCAGATCACAAAAAAGCAGCAGCACATGATGATGACGACAGAGTCTAATGTGTCCTACAGCACTGCGCGACTCTCTGGAGTCTTTGCTCCATCGCTCTCAGATCAGGTTCCATCCCAAACAGGAGGGACCCAGAGGACACAGCCCACACAGCCATGCTTTTGTCACAAGGTTGCTCTCACTAACACTCCAGATGGTCTCTCAAATAGCTGGAGAGATTTGCCAGCAAAAAGTCAATGGAATGATTAGCAGTCAGTTACATGGAGAAATTAAACATAGCTAGGGCTCATGTGGAAAGGTTTGTGCATTAAGCTTTTTTAGTCAGGGTTACCAGAGGAGGAGGGGGTAACCTTTGATCATGCTTGGTTAAATCAAAGAAGAGGGATGAGGGGAGGGGGGCTGTGGAGGCTCTCAGTGAGTGGACCCTCTCAGTCCGAGTCGTCTGCTGGCTAGTGACTCAGCATCAAGATGGGAGCATCAGCCGAACTCAGACCTGCCTGCCTTTTACCTACTCTTCCCCTCCACCACCTCATCACACTGAGGGCTGGGAAACCGCTGCGTCACCACACACACAACTCATTCCCAAAAGCTGCTCTGGCAGCGTAGCAGAGAGAGAGAGAGAGAGCGAGAGAGAGAGAGAGAGAGAGCGAGAGCGAGAGCGAGAGCGAGAGAGAGAGAGAGAAAAGAGGCAAAAAGCGAGCACAACGAGCTGCTGTCATAAACAGCAATTGGACATCACCTTTCCTCTTAAATCCCTGGGTAACGTCATCTTTCAACGCATCACTCTGGATTATATTTTTCTAATCCCTGCTGCTGCAATTACTGTTCAGTTTCCCTGTTGCTGTAGTCAAGGAACTTAAAGAACTGCCAAAATACTCAAAATGAAAGATCGAGGCAGCGTTTCAAAAAGTGAAAGCAGATGTAAAAAAGGTCAAGCTTTTATCAAGTAGGCAATATTCTTTGACTAATGACTACAAAATCAAAATCAAATCACATCTCATGCAACTAAGTAGCTTTCGAACAGAATAGTGCTTGGTGTGAACATTGCTTCATATTACCCCAACCATATTGTTAACTTTTTTGTGTGTGAAGGGGCCTTAAAAATTATATAACTGAAGAGTACAATCAATGACTGTGTTAGGGGTGGCCTAAAAACAGGCAGCTAGCGTCTATGCTAATTGTTAGCATTATCACTAGTTAGCATTTTTCTATTTGCTTACACAAAAAAGTTAACAATGTGGTTGGGGTAATATGAAGAAATGTTCACACCAAGCACTATTCTGTTGGAAAGCTACTTGATTGAGTGAGATGTAGTCATTACTCAGAAAGCATATTGCACAAATATTCATGATAAGGTTAAAATCATTATCAAACCGTAGATCCATCACTGTAATATTCCGTAAATATTTCACTTTGATTGACATGAACGGGCACTAAACACCTGTAATACTAAACCACTGTCTGCAAATCTACGATGAGAAGGTGGCAAGTTATGCAGATATTATGTAGCCTATGGTAGTGCGTACGGCCCAATACATCACCGGGCCAAGCTTCCTTCCATCCAGTACCTATTTTCTAGGCGGTTTCAGAGGAAGGCCCCAAAAAACAGCCAAAAAGACTCCAGTCACCCAAGCAATAGACTGTTCTCTCTGCTACCGCACGGCAAGCGGTACCAGAGCGCCAAGACTAGGTCCAAAAGGCTCCTTAACAGCTTCCACCCCCAAGCCATAAGACTGCTGAACAATTAATCAAATGGCCACCCGGACTATTTACACTGCTGCTACTCTTTGTTTATTATTTATGCATAGTCACTTCACCCTTACCTACATGTACAAATTACCTTGACTAACCTGTAACCCCGCACATTGACTTGGTACCGGTACCCCCTGTTATTATGCCTCTTTATTGTTAAGTCATTTTGTGTTTATTTTTATTTTTACAGTAGTTTATTTAGTAACTATTTTCTTAACTCTATTTCTTGAACTGCATTGTTGGTTAAGGGCTTGTAAGTAAGCATTTCACGTTAAGGTGTTGTTGTGTCGATCTCTGGGACAGTGGCGGGGCTCTGCTGCTGGGTTGACTAAGAAATATAGCTTTAAATACAGGCTTGAGTTACGAGTAGAATTACATTACACATATACACTGAGTATACAAAACATTAAGAACACAAGGTGTTAAAAGCGTTCCACAGGAATGGTGGCCCATGTTGATGCCAATGCTTCCCATGTTGACTCCAATGCTTCTCACAGTTCTCAAGTTGGCTGGATGTCCTTTGGGTGGTGGACCATTCTTGATACACATGGGAAACTGTTGAGCGTGAAAAAACCCTTAGCGTTGCGGTTCTTGACACAAACCAGTGCGCCTGGCACCTACTACCATACCCCATTCAAAGGCACTTCAATCTTCTGTCTTGCCCATTCACCATCCATGTCTCAGTTGTCTCCAGGCTTAAAAATCCTTCTTTAACCTGTCTCCTCCCCTTCATCAACACTGATTAAAGTGGATTTAAGAAATTACATCAATAAGGGATCATAGCTTTCACCTGGTCAGTCTCATGGAAACAGCAGGCGTCCATAATGTTTTGTACACTGTGTATAACACAAGATTACATTTTGAATATGATCAAAGCCAGCTAAAAAGATGTAGCCTATTTTGTCATTAATTCACAGACTACTTTTAAGGACTTCTGAGGTTCGGCAAGTTCTCCCCAAAAATATTGATGCTTTGACTGAACACTTTTCCAAATGATCTCTACTGAAAGCATTCACACACAGTAAAATCTCATGTCTGATCACATGTAAAAAATAATTATATGGCATGTACACATGTATCTGGCAATCAAAAATGTAATAGGAATAAGGTGAAAAATAAGTAGTTAAGACAGATATTAGCAAAGACATTCCAGTTGCATCAGTTGTTTTACTTGTCTGATTCAACTCAGCGGTGAAAGCAAGCCTATAGCCCTGTAATCGAATCTTCTCAGTTCTATTTTAAAATCTCAGTCTGTCTGCAGTGAGTGGGAATTCTGCAGATCATTAAGTACTCATTTATCAACGTCTCTCACCAGGCAACACAATGCAGCAGAATCACAGAGAGTAACCAGCCTTCTGAACCCCAGCAACAGTACCTAATTAGCATAGCCTACCACCAAGAAGAAACTGTGTGATTGGCTTGTGCTTTCTCCGGCTTGCCCAATCAGAAGACAGTATGCAAATACCCTACTTTTGTTGCTAGGGCAGAGCTCCGATCTATTGTCCAATAGGAAAACAAGTAATAAACAAGAAATGGAAAAATCACTGTCAAATTTCCAAGCTTTTTTTTTAACACATTATTTGCTGGGTGAAATGAATGTAGCAGTTTAGAACCTGGAGCCAGTGTCTCCAAGAACAGAGCTCTAGCAAACGTCCAACCTAAGATAAGGGAGTGGAGCCGAGTACCACAACCGTGATGGGAAAGAGAGACATATTCTGAATCTTTTTTGCCTGATATTAGGAATTTAGTAATAAGATAGAAATTATATTTAGAAAACTAAATCTTGAGTTAAGTTTATAATCCAAGAACACAATGTATTTCCTTCTGACAACACATGAATAACAGCATTAAAACATGTAATAATAAAAAGAGACAGTCATGGTGAATACACAGTTGAAATACTTTCCTATTAACTTTTAGTCTAGGCTATTGTTCCTTTTAATAGAGAATCAATATACACTACTGTATTTCTGGGGGAGCATTTTGGACAGCTTCAATACAATCTCAGCAAAATACATTAATGCACAATTTAAAGCTTGCTTGGTTGATTCTACTAGACAGCATGAGTATGCTGTTGGGAAATCCAACCGGGCTGAGGCAGCACATTTACGATTGCTTTTACAGTAAACTGGCATTCCAATTTTTTCTTGACAGGCAGGTGTAATCTAGCAAAAAAACACTCTGAAAATCGGAAAAGGTGAGGCCATGTCTTCTTCTCCCTCAAAACTGGGCCGAAGTTCAGTGGCAACTAAAGTGGAGTTGAGCTATAGTCCACCAGAGGTCAATTGAAACTACAGCTACAGCAGTTTTAATTGATTCATCAATCGCGGGAGGAGTTTCATAATTACACAAACAAACTTAGCCTAAGAGTCAAACCTGGTGTCTGTTCATCAACGAATGTATGTATTTATTTATTTGTACATTATTTACGCATTTCTGCCTTCAATACGATAATACATTTTTATCTGTTTTTGTAGATACTTTAGTCCTTTTTTTGTCCTTTAACTTCTTGACGCTAGGGTTCAGATTTCTTTTAAAAATAACGTTCCCAAGGTAAACGGACTATTTCTTAGATCCAGATCGTAGAATATGCATATAATTTACAGATTAGGATAGAAAACACTCCAAAGTTTCCAAAACTGTCAAAATATTGTCTGTGAGTATAACAAAACTGAATCCGCAGGCGAAAACCTGAGAAAATATAACCCGGACGTGATATATATATATATATTTTTAAATCTGTGTTTCCAGGCCAGTCTTTCTTCCATTTAAAGGGGTATCAACCAGATTCCTTTTCCAATGGCTTCCTCAGGCTGTGACCAGGCTTTAGACATAGTTTCAGGCTTTTATTTTGAAAAATGAATGAGATTTTTCAAAAGTAGCCAGGTGTCCTCTGAATAGTTCCTGCGCGCGAGAGGGGAGCTCTCCATTTTCCTTTTCTCTCTTATTGAATAGGTTACGGTCCGGTTGAAATATTATCGATTATGTTTGTTAAAAACAACCTGAGGATTGATTATAAAAAACATTTGACATGTTTCTACGACCATTACGGATACTTTTTGGAATTTTCGTCGAACAGAACGAGGCTGTAGTTTTCTCAACATACCACGCAACCCAAATGGCGTTTTTTTGTTATAAAAGTAATATTTATCGAACAAAAAGAACATTTGCTGTGTAACTGGGAGTCTCGTGAGTGCAAACATCCGAAGATTATCAAAGGTAAGCGATTAATTTTATTGCTTTTCTGACTTTCGTGACCATGCTAATTTGGGGCTAGCTGTTGTAGCATTGATTGATACACTCACAAAAGCTTGGATTTCTTTCTCTGTAAAGCATATTTTCAAAATCTGACACGATAGGTGGATTAACAACAAGCTAAACTGGGTTTTGGTATGTTTCACTTGTGATTGCATGATTATAAATATTTTTTGTAATATTTTTGAATTTGGCGCCCTGCAATTCAGCGGTTGTTTAGGGAAATGATCCCGTAATCTCGGGATCTGTGCGCAGAAAGGTTAAGTACCAGATCAATTCCCACTTTTTACACCAGGCCTGATGTCAGGGCTGGGACGATTCTGGAATTTTGGATAACGATTAATTGTTATGCAAATTGCACAGTTGTCATAATTGTAATTTTTACAAACAAAATAAAGTGTAATGCATCTTTGAAAATTTGCTACGACATACAGAATGAATACAGCACCTCTTTGGTGACACCCACATCGCAAAAAAGAATGGGTTTGACCGCTTGGAACTTATGGAAATTAAGCTTTTCCTCCCAACTGTGCCATTCTTCTCGTAAAATGATTAACAATTTTACCTACTTCATGTAAAAACTAACTGCTATTGGGTAAACTGCTTGAATAAAAAGTTGAATTCTCCCTTCTCCTAAAATTAAGGTATTAAAGCGATGACAAATATTTTTGGGTTCACGATTATTGTCCATAATTCTTAGTTGCACGATTATCCAATAATTGTGCCAGCTCTACCCGGGGTTTGAAACAGCAACTTTTCCACTACTGGTCCACCTCTAATCTCTAGGCTACCTGCAGCCCCCATAATAATGATGAGCAGTGCTGTTCTGTCACACCATTAGCTAATCAATGTCAAGGAGTAGTAAGCCTACTCAAATATGTTTCACTTACTCTGGCAAGCCGGCTTTGCAGAGCTCCTTATGTCACTACAACTAACTAAAACAGTTAGACTGAGGGCTCTATTTTTGGCTAGCGTTAAGGCAGCGCTATTGTGAAACACACATTAGTTGGCAATTTCGGATTGTAATACCTGGCGCTTTGGCATTTTCCAACCATTGCAGCATGGTTGGCATTTACCTGTAACATCAGCTCAGTTGCGGTGAGGTGGGAGTGGCAATATCTGAGGTGTGTCCTTAAAAACAAGGACATTTCTAAGTGACCTCAAATATTAGTGTGAACTAAGCTAGAAGAGGAAATCAATCTCCTAAAAAAGAAAACATGAATGTCCTTGAGTGGCCCAGTCCTTCAGACAAGGAGGTGACTGAAAATGTTTGATGCAAGAAACCACTTTACAAAATAAATGCTTTATTATTCCCATACCATTATTACAGCGAATCAGACAAATTATGCTACCCTCTGCCTATTGGCTACTTAGTCTATTCAAGCCTGTCTCAAAATACAACATTGCCCCTTTAAGAAAAAAAGCTCTTTACCGGACTGGCTTTTCAAAGATGTCTATAAAAGTAAACGTTTTGTGGTCTTGTAGGAAGCAATCACTCCCATATGGCTGACTACAAATTATCTATAACTGGGCTAATAACTCATTAACTAGCAAAGGATATGAACAAAATGTGCACACGTGGCTACATGCAGCTCTTTCTGTTGATCTCAAGACAAGCGTATCTACTCACAACCACAGCTGTAAACAGTCCAGTTCATCCATATATGGCAATGGTCTATTAGAATATAGGCCTACTGTAGCTCTGATTGGTTATGCCGCATGGGTCTGTGTAGAGTACGGGCTGAGTCATGCACAATAGAATCTTTCTCTGATACGTTTTGCCTACAACAATCTCTTGCATAGTTCATTTTGTTTCTGTATGTTGCATTGAAAGTGGCTAATATTGCATTGATTCGATCACAATTTCCACAGTAAAGGGAAACGTTGATAGTGTTAACTAACAGGGAAAACTGTAGAAAGTTGAGTGACATACAATCTCATCCTTCTCTCTGTGGGCTGATATTTCTTCTGCGCTCTGCACGGCAGTCCCGTCTCTGGGCTACTGCACACCCGCGCGCAGCTTAGAGGGAACATTGGTCCTCTCCGCATACCCATAACATGATGCAGCCACCACTATGCTTGAAAATATGGAGAGTGATACTCAATAATGTGTTGTATTGGATGTACCACAAACATAACACTTTGTATTCAGGACAAATTGCTTTGCCACATTTGTTTCTATATGACTTGACTGTGACTTTTGAATGACTACCTCATCTCTGTACCCCACACATAAAGATAGATATTTGTAAGGTCCCTCGGTTGAGCAGTGAATTTCAAATATATATTCAACTACAAAAACCAGCCAATGCCTCGCAAAGTAGGGCACGTATTGGTAGATGGGTAAAAAAGGCAGACACTGAATATCCCTTTGAGCATAGTGAAGTTATTAATAACACTTTAGATTGTGTATCAATACACCCAGTCACTACAAAGATACAGGTGTCCTTCCTAGGAAGGAAACCGCCCAGGGATTTCAATATGAGGCAAATGGTGACTTTAAAACAGTTAGAGTTTAATGGCTGTTATAAGACAAAACTGAGGATGAATCAACAACATTGTAGTTACTCCACAATGCAAAGCATGAAAAGGAGGAAGCCTGTACAGAATAAAAATACTCTAAAACATGCATCCTGTTTGCAATAAGGCACTAAAATAAATTAACATTATCCGTTTGAGCAGACACATGCACATTTGTGGCCTGCTGGAGGTCATTTTGCAGGGCTCTGGCAGTGCTCCTCCTTGCACAAAGACGGAGGTAGCGGACCTGCTGCTGGGTTGTTGCCCTCCTACGGCCTCCTCCACGTCTCCTGATGTACTGGCCTGTCTCCTGGTAGCGCCTCCATGCTCTGGACACTACGYTGACAGACACAGCAAACHTTCTTGCCACAGCTCRCATTGATGTGCCATCCTGGATGAGCTGCACTACCTGAGCCACTTGTGTGGGTTGTAGACTCCGTCTCATGCTACCACTAGAGTGAAAGCACCGCCAGCATTCAAAAGTGACCAAAACATCAGCCAGGAAGCATAGGAACTGAGAAGTGGTCTGTGGTCACCACCTGCAGAACCACTCCTTTATTGGGGGTGTCTTGCTAATTGCCTATAATTTCCACCTTTTGTCTATTCCATTTGCACAACAGCATGTGAAATTTATTGTCAATCAGTGTTGCTTCCTAAGTGGACAGTTTGATTTCACAGAAGTGTGATTGACTTGGAGTTACATTGTGTTGTTTAAGTGTTCCCTTTATTTTTTTGAGCAGTGTATATATATATATATATTTGTAATAATGACAATAATACTGAATGAACACTTTTATTTTAACTTAATACAACAATAAAATCTATTTAGTCTCAAATAAATAATGAAACATTCAATTTGGTTTAAATAATGCAAAAACAAAGTGTTGGAGAAGAAAGTAAAAGTGCAATATTTGCCATGTACAAAAGCTAATGTTTAAGTTCCTTGCTCAGAACATGAGAACATATGCAAGCTGGTGGTTCCTTCTAACATGAGTCTTCAATATTCCCAGGTAAGAAGTTTTAGGTTGTAGTTATTATAGGAATTATAAGACTATTTATCTCTATACCATTTGTATTTCATATACCTTTGACTATTGGATGTTCTTATAGGCATTATAGTATTGCCAGCCTAATCTCGGGAGTTGATAGGCTTGAAGTCATAAACAGCGCAATGCTTGAAGCACAGCGAAGAGCTGCTGGCAAATGCAGGAAAGTGCTGTTTGAATGAATGCTTACGAGCCTGCTGCTGCCTACCACCGCTCAGTCAGACTGCTCTATCAAATATCAAATCATAGAATTATAATATAACACACAGAAATACGAGCCTTAGGTCATTAATATGGTCAAATCCGGAAACGATCATTTCAAAAACAAAACGTTTATTCTTTCAGTGAAATACGGAACCGTTCTGTATTTTATCTAACGGGTGGCATCCCTAAGTCTATATATTGCTGTTACATTGCACAACCTTCAACGTTATGTCATAATTATGTACAATTCCGGCAAATTAATGACGGTCTTTGTTAGGAAGAAATGGTCTTCACACAGTTCGTTACGAGCCAGGCAGCCCAAACTGCTGCATATACCCTGACTCTGCTTGCACAGAACACAAGAGAAGTGACACAATTTTCCTAGTTTAAAGAAATTCATCTTAGCAGGCAATAATAACTAAATATGCGGGTGTAAAAATATATACATGTGTATTGATTTTAAGAAAGGCATTGATGTTTATGGTTAGGTACACATTGGTGCAACGACAGTGCTTTTTTCGCGAATGCGCTTGTTAAATCATCACCCATTTGGCGAAGTAGGCTGTGATTCGATGATAAATGAACAGGTACCGCATCGATTATATGCAACGCAGGACAAGCTAGATAAACTAGTAATATCATCAACCATGATAGTTAACTAGTGATTTTAAATCGGCCATTCCGATTAACCGGTCGACCTCTAATTCAGACCCTTTACTCAGTACTTTTCTTCTTTTTTTTATCACCTTTGGCAGCGATTACAGCCTCGAGCCTTCTTGAGTATGATGCTACAAGTTTGGAACACCTGTATTTGGGGAGTTTCTCACATTCTTCTCTGCAGATCCGCTCAAGCGTTGTTAGGTTGGATGAGAAGCATTGCTGCACATCAATTTTCAGGTCTCTCCAGAGATGTTCGATCGGGTTCAAGTCAGGGATCTGGCTGGGCCACTCAAGGACATTCAGAGACTTGCCCCCAAGCCACTCCTGCTTTGTCCTGGTTGTGTGCTTAGGGTCATTGTCCTGTTGGAAGGTAAACCTTCGCCCTAGTCTGAGGTCCAGAGCGGTCAGGAGCAGGTTTTCATCAAGGATCTCTCTGTACTTTGCTCCATTCATCTTTCCCTCGATCCTGACTAGTCTCCCAGTCCTTGCCGCTGAAAAACAAACCCACAGCATGATGCTGACACCACCATCCTTCACCGTAGGGATGGTGCCAGGTTTCCTTGTTTCTCATGGTCAGAGTCCTTTAGGTGCCTTTTGGCAAAATCCAAGCGGGCTGTCATGCGCCTTTTACAGAGGAGTGGCTTCCGTCTGGCAACTCTACCATAAAGGCTTGATTGGTGGAGTGCTGCAGAGATGGTTGTCCTTCTGGAAGATTCTCCCAGAGGAACTCTGGAGCCATGTCAGTGATCATTGTGTTCTTGGTCACCTCCTTGACCAAGGCCCTTCTCCCATGATTGCTCAGTTTGGCCTGGTGGCCAGCTCTAGGAAGAGTCTTGGTGTTTCCAAACTTCTTCCATTTAATAATGGAGGCCGCTGTGTTCTTGGGGACTTTCAATGGTCCAGAAATTTTTTGGTACACTTCCCCAGATCTGTGCCTTGACACAATCCTGTCTCGGATCTCTACGGACAATTCCTTCGACCTCATGGCTTGTTTTTTGCGCTGACATGCACTGTCAACTGTGAAACTTTATATAGACAGGGGTCTGCCTTTCCAAATAATGTCCAATCAATTGAATTTACCACATGTGGACTCTAATCAAGTTGTAGAAACATCTCAAGTTGTAGAAACAAGGATGATCAATGGAAACAGGACGTACCGGAGCTCAAATTCAACTCATAGCAAAGGGTCTGAATACTTATGTAAATACAGTATTTCGGTTTTATTTTTTATTATAAATTTGCTAAACTTTTACTAACTCTGTTTCGCTTTGTCATTATAGGGTATTGTGTATATGATGAGGAATTTTTATTTATTTAATCAATTTTAGAATAAGGCTGTAACGTAACAAAATGTGGAAAAGGGGAAGGGGTCTGAATACTTTCTAATGCACTGTACGTTGGAGTTGCTTACCAAGACGACATTGAATGTTCCTGAGTGGCCTAGTTACAGTTGACTTAAATTGGCTTGAAAACCTATGGCAAGATTTTCACTCCCGCCAGATTGCTCCCGTCAGTCCTGGGATTCAAACCGGCAACCCTCTAAATACTGGCCTGCCTCTCTAACCCCGTGGCTGCCGCCACCCCCATATGCAGCCTAGGTAAGGATGTATCTGAGGCATGTAAACCTAGTCATGTAATCAGTATTAGGCTACTATGACATTTTTAAGGTACTGCACACCAGTGATGTAAAGGCATGAAACATATGTCCATAAGTCACGGACAGTATTTCCCTACATTTAACAAAAAAAGTGAGAGAAAGGAAGAGAAAGCGAGAGATCAGCAGCTAACCTGTATGCATTGTCTCGTGGTAACTCTCATATCATCCTGGCAGGAGAGTCCAGCAGCACACCACAGCTCACTGGAGAAAGACAAACAATTAACTATATTAGCCTTAGTGTATTTGTGCTTGCAAGGCTATTTCCTGTTAGGCTATGTCGTAACCTTGATTATTACCTATATCTAATTATTTTCTGGTGCTGCACCTTCCAACCATAAAAGCCCACCCACTTGGGAGCCAGGCCCCCACCACTGGGGAGCGAGGCCCAGCCAATCAGAATTATTTTTTCCCCACAAAAAGGGGCTTTATTGCAGACAGAAACACTCCTAAATTTCAGCTGCTGTCTGGGTGGCTTGTCTCAGACGATTCTGCAGGTGAAGATGCCGGATGTGGAAGTCCTGGGCTGGTGTGATTGCACATGGTCTGCGGTTGTGAGGCCGGTTGAACGTACTGCCAAATTCTCTGAAACAACGTTGGAGGCGGCTTATGGTAGAGAAATTAACATTACATTCTCTGGCAACAGCTCTGGTAGACATTGCTGCAGTCAGCATGCAATGCATTGTACGATACCTCAAAACTTGACATCTGTGGCATTGTGTTGTGTGACAGAATTGCACATTTTAGAGTGGCCTTGTATTGTCCCATGCACAAGGTGCACCTGTGTAATGATCGTGCTGTTCAAACTTCTTGATATGCCACACTTGTCAGGTGGATAATTATCTCGGCAAAGGATAAACGCTCACTAACAGGGATGTAAACAAATTTGTGCACACATTTGAGGGGGGGAAAAGTAGCTTTTTGTGCATGACATTTGTCCTGATCATATAGGCCTGATAATTGTTCTGCCTAATTCAGTAGTTTTTCCCAAATTAAGTTGTTTGTTTTTCCAGGTTTCATATATTTTCCTGTTGTTCATGTTTTTGTTCTGAAAAATCACTTCTTCTTTTTTTATATAGAAAAATCAACAAATGTGGATGTTCTAAGTCGATAATGTTTAAACCACATCAGTAGACCACTTGAGTTCAGGGAAAAAGCTAATACATGTTCATTTTTGGGTGTAGATACCCTTTAAAGTCAAGTGTGCAGTCTGCTCACCAGCAAAAGACTTGCTTGGTTAGAACATTTCTGTAGCACCGTTTATTTTAATTGTATTTATTTAACGAGGCAAGTCAGTTAACTTAGGGATCAGCGTCCCATCAACGGGAGAGTTGTAAATCATGCAGCACCTTGTGTCACGATCGCAGATTTTAGAGAAACAACAAATGTCGTTACATATAAGTGTTTGATATCGGCTGAAAGCTTAAATTCTTGTTAATATAACTGCACTGTCCAATTTACAGTAGCTATTACTGTGAAAAAATGGGTCCCAGAGATAACATGAAGCGTAATTTTGTTAGATAAAATCCTTGTTCATATCCTAAAGAGGTCCATATAGCATGCACGATCAATCTTGTATTTCCACTCGTTGAATTTGCAAAGAAAGGAATCTGTGAAAATCTAACCCTAAACGTTGTTTCAACCAGTCAAATGACGTCCGTATGTATTCCTCAGAGATCCTAGAACGTAACCAGACTTCCCTATATCATTAGTGGTGTAGTATATCCTAGAGGACACCAAATTTGGTCAGAGAGCGACACCTTCATGATACACCGATGACGCGGGCGGTCTTCACTTGATCGACTCCAACTTTGTAAAATAAGCACCAATCGGGGTCAAACAAAGCTAGCTAGATAGCCAATGAGCTGGGCTTTACGGGAGTCTCCCTTAAAGTAAACCCTGTATCTGTCGCAAAATGTAGCTGCGTTTTCCTTTTGGACAAAAATTATCAGAATATTCAGAGTTATGACGTTATGAAAACTGGTTGTTTTGAAAATGTTGATTTTATAATATGGCTACTGATACTGGAAAAGCTAAATCAATTAGATTTGATGATATTCTTGCAGAAAAATGTAATATGAATGCAAATGTCTCCTTCACGATATGCCCAAATGTACCTGGGTGACATCACACTAAATGTCATGTAGTTCACTCATACTTCAAGTGAAACTTTGCACATACACTGCTGCCATCTTGAGGACACCATCAGAATTACAACCAGAGTGATGGCTGGAAGTGGGGCCTTTCTGTTACATTTAAAGATGGTGGTAGAAATAAAATATGTTTTTTTTCTTTGTATTTTCTTCTACCAGATCTATTCTGTTATATTCTCCTACATTCAATTCACATTTCCACAAACTTCAAAGTGTTTCCTTTTCAAATGGTACAAAGAATATGCATATCCTTGCTTCAGGGCCTGAGCTACAGGCAGTTCGATTTGTGTATGTCATTTTAGGCCAAACACATTTTTTAAAGGGGGCTATCCCTAAGAAGTTTTAATAACAAATTCTTATTTACAATGACGGCCTACCCCGGCCAAACCCTAACCCAGAAGACGCTGGGCCTATTGTGCGCCGCCCTATGGGATTTTCAATCACAGCCGGTTGTGATACAGCTTGGAATTTAACCAAGGTCTGTAGTGAGATGCAGTGCCTTAGACCGCTGCGCCACTCGAGAGCCCGAGTTTGCTAAACAAATCACCACTGGATTGATGCAAATAATCATGATATCATTCTTCCAGGTAGGCATAGACTTTTGAGTTTTTGGGGAAACGCCTTTCCACCTACCAGAAGACTGTTGTCATTAACACCATCACTAACGGCTACACATAGTACTAGACAAACGCACACATACAGACAGGGGCATTCCTGGGCCGTTGCCTCTTCAGAAAGTTGGTAGGAAAATACAAATCGCTTATGCATTTCTAAATGTCTTATCGTAATCTTGGGCAAATTAATAAATGTTCTAATAAATTCAATACATTTAGTAGATTTCCTACTATTCAATACATTTTTGAATATTGTTGAATTCCATTTTAATGTCTGGATTCCATGATTCCAGATTGTATAGGGCCCTAGGCATTGGTCTTTAAACCACCAATGCCATTTTCATGAGATAAAAAATCTCATGCTAATTGGCCAGCAAATAATATTCTGATGAAAATCAATATCCTCTTCATATATCACATTAGCTGTGCATGGAGGTTGGTTCAGGTTGTTTCTCAATCGTATTATCTTTCCACTCTGACCGTCTGTTTTGGGCTCGGTCTCGCTACCAAACATGTCATCTTTTGTGAACAGAAATGGAATATGTTCAAAATCCCCATTTGCGCCTCCATTATCGGTAATAATGGGCATACCACATATAGCATCCGTCGGTCATTGCTCTGGGTATACCTCAAACAGCAAAGTGCACAAACCTGGCCACGCTTGATATATCAAACTATTGCTATAGCCAGTTGACAGGCATGCTATAACATCTCTTTTGCCAGTGAACATTTTTAAACAACTGTTGCAGTGGCTTAAACGAAGGGATGGAATGGAAATTGCCAAGGTACGAAATAGCAGAGTTGCTAACATGCCACATCCTCATGAGCATTAAAACAGAATTCAACAATATTCAAAAATGTTTTGACCTTAGTAGGGAATCAACTAAATGTATTGAACATTTATTAATTTGCCAAAGTTTATCATAAGACATGAACAGAATGAATCAGTGATTCGTATTTCCTTCAACTTTCTGAAGAGGCAACGAGAATGCCCCTGTCTGTGTGTGTGTGTGTGTGTGTGTGTGTGTGTGCGGAGCGCGCGTCTACCACTGTGTAGCCGTTCGCGATGATATTAATGAAAACAGTCTTCTGATAGGTTGTCCAAAAACCTTCTCAATTAAATGTTAATTACAAAGCAGCCTATGCTTACCTGGCAGAATGATATCATGATTATTTTCACCAATCCAGAGGGTATTTGTCTTGCAAACTCTACCATAACATGTGCTACAAAAACACAGCTAAAACAATAGCCTCTTGCTAGGTGCACACTTGAATTACCCAAAAATCTAACTTTCTCAGATTTTTCCCAGACCTCAAAAGTGGTCTCCTGCTGTGGTTTAATTATTGTTGTGGACAAAGAACATCAAATGGGAAAATGGAAAACAAAAACAGAGAAAACGGAATTTGGCAAAAAAAAATCTAACAGATTTTATAGGACCCTACCTAATAATTTTAAATACATAAGGCCATGCAAATTCACAAATATATTACTTAACACTTTTTTTTCAAGATGTGGGCTATTTACTTACTTTTTCTGTGGTAATAAAACACATCATTTGAAGAAAACATCAGTTGCAATTCATATATAAGTAAGACTTTAATCTCAGGAGAAGACTGGTTAACTTCTTATGGCTGCAGGGGCAGTATTGAGTAGCTTGGATGAAAGGTGCCCAGAGTAAACGGCCTGCTCCTCAGTCATAGTTGCTAATATATGCATATTATTAGTATTGGATAGAAAACACTCTGAAGTTTCTAAAACTGTTTGAATTATGTCTGTGAGTATAACAGAACTCATATGGCAGGCGAGAACCTGAGAAAAAATCCAAACAGGAAGTGGAAATTCTAAAGGCTGGTCGATTTTCAACCAAGATCCCATTGAAATCACAGCGAGATATGGATGAGTTTGCACTTCCTACGGCTTCACTAGATGTCAACAGTCTGTAGAACCTTGTCTGATGCCTCTACTGTGAAGGGGGGCCGAATGAGAGGGGAATTAGTCAGGTCTGCCATGACCTGACCATTCTTTGACCATGCGCGTTCACATGAGAGGGAGCTCTATTCCATCGCTCATCTGAAGTCAATGTAATTCTCCGGTTGGAACATTATTCAAGATTTATGTTAAAAACATTCTAAAGATTGATTCAATACATCGTTTGACATGTTTCTACGGACTGTTACGGAACTTTTGGACAAATCGTCAGGTTTTAGTGAACGCGCTTCCCTGACGTTGGATTTGTTTACCAAACACGCTACAAAAATAGCCATTTGGACATAAATGATGGACATTACCGGAAAAAAACGAACATTTCTTGTGGAAGTGGGAGTCCTGGGAGTGCATTCCGACGAAGATCAGCAAAGGTAAGTGAAGATTTATAATGCTTTTTATGAGTTTTGTTGACTGCACAATTTTGCGGGTAACTGTATGGCTTGCTTTTGTGGCTGAACGCTGTTTTCAGATGATTGAATATTGTGTTTTGCCGCAAAGCTTTTTGAAATCTGACACAGCGGTTGCATTAAGAACAAGTGTATCTTTAATTCTATGTAAAACATGTATCTTTCATCAAAGTTTATGATGAGTATTTTTTGGGATATAAATATGAACTTAATCAAACAAGACATATATGTATTGTGTGACATGAAGTCCTATGAGTGTCATCTGATGAAGATCATCAAAGGTTAGTGATTAATTTTATCTCTATTTGTGCTTTTTGTGACTCCTCTCTTTGGCTGGAAAAATGGCTGAATTTTTCTGTGAGTTGGTGGTGACCTAACATAATCATTTGTGGTGCTTTCGCTGAAAAGCCTATTTGAAATCGGACACTTTGGTGGGATTAACAACAAGATTACCTTTAAAATGGTATAAAACACATGTATGTTTGAGGAATTTTAATTATGAGATTTCTGTTGTTTGAATTTGGCGCCCTGCACTTTTACTGGCTGTTGTCATATCGATCCCGTTAACGGGATTGCAGCCATAAGAAGTTAAATGTTAAAAAAGGATCAATGTTCTTTTACTTCGAAAATAGATGTAAGCACTGGCAAATCCTAGCGGAAAACCTGGTTGTCTGCATTCCAACAGACAGACACTGGGAGATGAATTCCCCTTTCAGCAAGACAATAACCTAAAAAACAAGGCCAAATCTACACTGGAGTTGCTTACCAAGACAGTGAATTTTCCTGAGTGGCCAAGTTACAGTTTTGACTTAATTATCTATGGCAAGATATGAAAATGTTTGTCTAGCAATGATCAACAACCAATTTAACAGAGCTTGAAGAATTTTGAAAAGAATAATGGGCAAATGTGGCACAATCCTGGTGTGGAAAGCTCTTAGGGACTTACCCAGAAAGTCACTCACAGCTCTAAAGGCTGTGAGTGCTTTTACAAAGTATTGACTCAGGGGTGTGAATACCTATGTAAATGACATATTTCTGTATTTAATTTTCAATAAATTAGCAAAGATTTCTAAAAACATGTTTTCACTTTCAATATGGGGTATTTTGTGTAAATGGCTAAGATTTTTTTTATTTTTTTTATCTATTTTTAATTCAGACTGTAACAAAAAAAAAGTGGAATAAGTCAAGGGGGTATGAATACTTTCTGAAGGCACTGTAAATCTTTTGGAAAATAATTGTGCTTCTGAGCAATCCATGCTGCTGCCTTGTTGACAATGATGACCCAGTAGAGCATATTACTGTTCGATTTGAGCAGGACACCCCACCCTTGCCCGGTCACATGAATTGCCACAGCCCGGTACACCTTGGTTCAGTTTAATCAAACTCTTCTGTTATAAACAAAAACACCTACAAACCCCATGTAGCAAACAAGGAAGAAAATATTTTTAGTTCTGGCAATTCTCATGGAAACTTTATTGAGAGCAGAGGATGTGAGCGGAGCGGAGAGGAGCTGTAGTGGCGCGAGGAGCCGAGCTTGCGTAATTTGCCTGGAGTGTGGAGCGTTTCACTTTCACTCTGGTACCGCTGGTACTAGCTCTTGTCATGCTCTGCCCAGCATTTTACATTTCCTTCATCACTGTTCTGTTAATTAAGCCTATTCTGTTGTATTTATTTAGCCTACCCCAACACTAATGCGCAGAGAAATAGGTCACACAGACTGTTAAATTGATAGCAAGGCAACGAATGCGCCCATGCAGCAGCAACGGATACTCAAAAAATATATATATAAAGGCTATTGTTAACTTCTTCGGGGTAGGGGGCAGCATTTTCACTTTTGGATAAATAGCATGTCAAAATTAAACTGCCTGCTACTCATCCCCAGAATATAAGATATGCATATTATTTAGAATTGCTTAATTTAGAATTATTAAAACCTGTTTGGGCTAGGGTGCAGCATTTTCACATTCGGATGAAAAGCGTGCCCAGAGTAAACGTCCTGCTACTCAGGCCCAGATGCTAATATATGTATATTATTAGTAGATTTGGATAGAAAACACTCTGAAGTTTCTAAAACTGTTTGAATCATGTCTGTGAGAATAACATAACTTATGTAGCAGGCAAAACCCCGAGGACAAACCATTCAGATTTTTTATTTTTTTGAGGTCACTGTCTTTTCAATGAGTTTTCATTGGGACACCAGATTTCTAAGGGACTTGTTTGCAGTTCCTCCCGCTTCCACTGGATGTCACCAGTCTTTGGAAATTGGTTGAGGTTATTCCTTTGTGTAATGAAGAAGTACGGCCATCGTAAATGAGGGTCACGAAGTAAATTGTTTGAGAGAGGCACATTACCAAAAAAGTTGCGTCAGTTTGTTTTCTTTTTGTATTGAACACAGATCATCCCGTCTTCAAATTGATCGATTATTAACGTTTAAAAATACCTAACGTTGTATTACAAAAGTAGTTTGAAATGTTTTGGTAAAGTTTACATGTAACTTTTGATATATTTTGTAGTGACGTTGCGCAAGTTGGAAGCTGTGTTTTTCTGGATGAAACGCGCCAAATAAATTGACATTTTGGATATATATCGACGGAATTAATCGAACAAAAGGACCATTTGTGATGTTTATGGGACATATTGGAGTGCCAACAAAAGAATTTCGTCAAAGGCATGAATTATATTTTTATTTCTGCGTTTTGTGTTGTGCCTGCAGTGTTGAAATATGCTACTCTCTTTATTTACTGTTGTGCTATCATCAGATAATAGCATCTTATGCTTTCACCGAAAAGCCTTTTTGAAATCTGGTTTGGTATCTTACATGGGTGATTTAATGAAAGTTTGATTTTTATATCATTTTATTTGAATATGGCGCTCTGTATTTTCCCTGGCTATTGGCCAGGTGGAACGATTGCGTCCCACCTACCCCAGAGAGGTTAACAAAAGAGGAGTCTAAGTTTGTAACAGTGCTAAAGTTATCTATTAGCTGTAAAGCGTGAGCGCAACAGAGCTAGTTACAACTGAAGTATCTGATCATCAATAGAAAAGGCTACTTGTTTTTTTAAACAGCAGCAGCATATCATCAGGTAGGTCCTTGTTTAATAGACTACAACAGGTTGAAATATTGAAGCTTCTTAGGATAGCCTACTTAAAAAACAAATGGTATATAGTAACAAAAGTAGATGGGGTGTTTGTTAAATTATCTTTTTAAACAAAAAATGAACGGAGCAGCAGTTTTTTCCTGTGATCGCCAGAGTGGGGAAAGTTCATTGAGACACGGAGTGTTCCGCAAAGACCACTCCATGTGGGATGAGTGGGATTTCCAACTGCTCAACCGCTCACATATTCTGACTGGTAGGAAGGATATGTATGACATGCTTTTCACATTTGTATCCCAAACCATTATTTTTTATCATGCCTAAAAGTTCGCCTGGCTGATGCAACCCACGGACTCTCAGCGCTAATCTGGAAAGGAGGCCATTTGGAAATGCAACATTCGCTCAGAAATTGTGCGACAGGTTTGATTGGTTTTCTTTTTATATAAAAAAATCTGAGAGTTAGATCTCAGCTTGCTTTTTGACTGCTAAAGTGATTTTGACTCAGAGAAGGTTGGTGACCACTGTCATAGACTATTCATGGCACCGGTATCGCCAGGATATAGAGGTATCTTTGGGAAAGCCTTGCGGTAGCCTGTATTGATTACCCTTTTCAGACATAATGGAATGTGGCCCCTTGAAAGCGCCTCGGCTACGTCATGTTTGTCAGTTAGGGTAGGCTATACTACAGCTTTTTAAATGCCGACACAAAACCTTCTCTGGAGATATGAACGGGCATTTTACTTGTCTGTAAAGGAATGCAGCTTCTGAAGCAGGACTAACGTCCATCACTAGGAGACCAGAACTGTTAATCAAATCATCTCAAACTGCTGTGCGCAGCCAGCCTGCAGACCACCCTTTCCTAAAAAAGTTGGTTAAATACCGTGATTTACCAAGACATTTACTAGAAAGAAAACATTTAGCTACCCAACCATTTTTAAAAAACAGCAGCACATCAAATCAGGAATGTTTGTTGTTGTTAGGGAAACAATACAGAACATTCTACGCCGGAGCAGAATTCTAGTGTCTGAAAAGGTACAGACACGTCAAATTTGTATTAATTATTATTGTCTAAAAAATTGTAAATTGTTGCTATCAACATTTTACTGTAGCTGCATTTTATGTCTGTAAACAGTCGCGGTGGATATAACTTCATTGCCCGAACCTAAAAGGTCATTCATATATTATAGGACCATTATTCTGCACTGCCCTGTCACAAAATGCTGAGTGATACAGCATATTTATTATGATAGTTTATGACTCTACGCTGACATTTTTCTTACAAGGAGTTACGGTTGGGCGATATGGCCAAAATATATCACAGTATTTTTCACATTTTTGACAGTATAAATGTATGAGACAGTATTTCATGTTTCTGAATTTGCTTTATGAGAATTGAGTGAGCCTAGGGTGCCAACACATACATTCTAAGTGATTTGAAAATGGGTCTTTCTCCATTCTGATTGTTTTTAAATGTAGATGACAAATTTCAGTTGAATGCATTCAGGTGTACAACTGACTAGGTATCCCCCTTTCCCTTCACACTGTTCAATTAAACTTCAACCAAACATATTTTTTAAGCATTTTCAACCATTTCTGCACGCATTTGAGATCATTTCCACATAGGGCTGTATGAAAAAAGAAATGGAGGCCTTATTTTTACTGACTAGGTATCCCCCTTTCCCTTCACACTGTTCAATTAAACTTCAACCAAACATATTTTTTAAGCATTTTCAACCATTTCTGCACGCATTTGAGATCATTTCCACATAGGGCTGTATGAAAAAAGAAATGGAGGCCTTATTTTTAACCAAATGTTGCAATTGTGATTTGATTCGCAATTTAGATCTAAACACTTGGGTGAACTGTTGGAATCATGGAGTCGGGGCGCATAAGCTATTTACTGTGCTTTGATTGAGGACCGAACAGTAAGCAGGGGTCACGTTAAGGCAGGATTCTGCATTTTTCACGCAGAAAAGTAAAGATAATGCAGAAAAATATCTTGCTGTGTTTTGTAAACGCAGATCTAAAATACTTACTATTGGAAATTCTGCTCAGCTTCAGTCAGGGTTCGCTCCAAATCATGAATTTGTTCCTGACTGGCATAGTTACAGTTTTGACTTAAATCTGCTTGAAAATCTACGGCAAGACTTGAAAATGGCTGTCACGCAATGATTAACAACCAACTAGACAAGGCTTGAAGAATTTCTTTTATAATAATGTGCAAATATTGTACAATACAGGTGAGCCAAGTTCTTAGGGATTTACCCAGAAAGACTCACAGCTGTAATCGGTGCCAAAGGTGATTTCTAACATGTATTGACTTTTTTCCCATATGGACATTAAAGTAGTTTGTGTAGATCGTTGACAAAAAAATTACAATTAAATCTATTTTAATCCCACCTTGTAAGACAACAAAATGTAGAAAAAGTCAAGGGGTGTGAAAACTTTATGAAGGCAGTGTAGTTCACTCACAGACTTCGATAGCTAGCAATCTAGCTAAAATTATCTGAGAAGACAATATAGTGGCCTGGATATATGATGACATTGCTGAAGTAGAAAAGTAATTGGTAGGAAACAACTTTGTCATTTTGACAAATTTACTTTAGAGAGATGGTAATTGCCATAGCTAGAAAAAAAAGTTTTAAAAAAATACCTAGCTATCCATGCTAACGTTAGTTAAAACCAGGCCCCTCAATCTTAGCTAGCTAAAGTTATACTCCATCTCCAAAAGGTTTTCATATTAATGATTTACCTCCTTTAGAAATGTAATTGTTTTTCCAAGTCACTATAATCCTCTTTAGACTAAATCGTCATCATCAGATGGCAGCTCAGAGAATGCCACTGAGTAGTATCAGGTATCGGTCCTCAAGAGAACGTTCAAAACAATCGTGACGAAGCACGCAACCCATGAATAGCAAGAAAAATAAATATCTAGAAACTTACTTCATGAATGGTTGATGCTGCTGCTGTAGATTTCAAGATCAATGCAATGCTTGATGGAGCTGCTAGGAAATCCATGTGTACCTAGCCTGAAATGCAATGTAGTCCGATGCAAAGTGTGCTGTGCAGGAGTTGACTGAACTTCTGACAGTCGATTATTAAAAATAAATCGCAGACAAAATCAGACAAAGTTATTGTTCTGTTGGAATACAGTGCAAAGCAGCCATGCTGCACAATCTATCTTGCTTTTGGGCAGGACTTGGGCTGTGGCGGTCACGAAATTGTCAGACGGTGATTGTCAAGCAAATAACTGTCGGTCTCACGGTAATTGACCGTTAATTAACATACACATTTAGCATTTCCTGGCTTCCACACATAGCCTACAAGCCATTAAAAAAAATATAATAAATCCATGTAAATCACAATAAATACATTATTTTAGACAGGTCTAAAGAAGCATGATATGAGAAAATGTAGTCTATTTCTGAAGAAAATAATAGAATACTTTTGAGTTGTCCTTATGTTAGGTCCTGATGTGGCTATGCCAAATGGCTGAGGGCTACACTAGTTCATTCAGCAGACAATATTTGCTTATAATTCCATGGCATTATTTTATAGTATGAAGAATACAATTGAACAAAGCTGAATAAAATAGAAATATTGTCTGCAAACGATTTGAGGGAGTGCGCACACGGCTATTCTGTGTTGAGTGGTTAATAAAGAAATAGGTACTCCTATATGCTTAATTTAGAATTATTAAAACCTGTTTGGGCTAGGGTGCAGCATTTTCACATTCGGATGAAAAGCGTGCCCAGAGTAAACGTCCTGCTACTCAGGCCCAGATGCTAATATATGTATATTATTAGTAGTATTGGATAGAAAACACTCTGAAGGTTCTAAAACTGTTTGAATGATGTCTGTGAGTATAACAGAACTCATATGGCAGGCGAAAACCTGAGAAAAATCCAACCAGGAAGGGGGAAATCTGAGGTTTGTAGTTTTTCAACTCATTGCCTATCAAATATACAGTGTCTATGGGGTCATACACTTCCTAAGGCTTCCACTAGACGTCAACAGTCTTTAGAACCTTGTTTGAGACTTCTACTGTGAAGTGGGTGCGAATGAGAGCTGATTGAGTAACAGGTCTGCCAGAGTGCCATGAGCTGATCATGCGTGCACACGTGAGAGCGACCTGAGTTCCATTGCAATTCTAAAGACAAAGGAATTCTCCGGTTGGAACATTATTGAAGATTTATGTTAAAAACATCCTAAAGACTGATTCTATACATCGTTGGACATGTTTCTACGGACTGTAACGAAACTTTTTGACTTTTCGTCTGGACCTAGTGATCGCGCGTCATGAATTTGGATTTGTGAACTCAAGGCGCGAACAACAAGGACGTATTTGGACATAAATGGACTTAATCGAACTAAACATACATTTATTGTGGAACTGGGATTCCTGGGAGTGTATTCTGATGAAGATCATCAAAGGTAAGTGAATATTTATAATGCTATTTCTGACTTCTGTTGACTCCACAACATGGCGGGTATCTGTTTGGCTTGTTTAGGTCTCTGAGCGCCGTACTCAGATTATTGCATGGTTTGCTTTTTCCGTAAAGCTTTTTTGAAATCTGACAAAGCGGTTGCATTAAGGAGAAGTATATCTATAATTCTGTGCATAATACTTGTATCTTTTATCAAAGTATATTATGAGTATTTCTGTAAATTGCTGTGGCTCTGTGCAAATTCACGGGATGTTTTGGAGGCAAAGCCAAATGTAAACTGAGGTTTTTGGATATAATTATGAACTTGATCGAACAAAACATACATGTATTGTGTAACATGTTGTCCCGGGAGTGTCATCTGATGAAGATTATCAAAGGTTAGTGATTAATTTTATCTCTATTTCTGCTTTTTGTGACTCCTCTCTTTGATTGGAAAATGGCTGTATGCTTTCTGTGACTAGGTGCTGACCTAACATAATGATATGTTGTGCTTTCGCCAAAAAGCATTTTTGACATCGGACACTGTGGTTGGATTAACGAGAAGTTTATCTTTAAAATGGTGTCTAATACGTGTATGTTTGAGAAATTTGAATTATGAGATTTCTGTTGTTTGAATTTCGCGAACTGCAATTTCACTGGCTGTTGGCGAGCGTTCCCAGACAGGTTTTAAAGTAACTTTAGTTCTACAAACATTGGGCTATACGTTTTGATTCTTAATACATTGTAAGGCTGCATGAGATTCTAATGATGATTATTAAAAAGTCGCTTGAAAGGCATGAGCTCCGCTTAGGTTTTTTCGCATGCCTCAAATTTCAAGGCGGCAACCCCTTTGTGGCCGTAATGCACCCTAAAGAAATACAGCTGAAATCGGAAGTTTACATAAACCTTAGCCAAACACATTTAAACTCAGTTTTTCACAATTCCTGACATTTAATCCTGGTAAAAAAAAACTGTTTTAGGTCAGTTAGGATCACCACTTTATTTAAAGGATGTGAAATGTCAGAATAATAGCAGAGAGAATGATTTATTTCAGATTTTATTTCTTTCATCACATTCCCAGTGGGTCAGAAGTTTACATACACTCAATTAGTATTTGGTAGCATTGCCTTTACATTGTTTAACTTGGGTAAAACGTTTTGGGTAACCTTCCACAAGCTTCCCACAATAAGTTGGGTGAATTTTGGCCCATTCCGCCTGACAGAGCTGATGTAACTTAGTCAGGTTTTTAGGCTTCCTTGCTCGCACACGCTTTTTCAGTTTTGCCAACAAATTTTCTATAGGCATGAGGTCAGGGCTTTGTGATAAGAAATTTCTGGAGTGGTTGAAAAACGAGTTTTAATGACTCCAACATAAGTGTATGTAAACTTCCGAATTCAACTGTATATGCCTTTTTGTGTCCCGGATTGCTGCTTTGTGCCCTTCTCCCGTATTGTGCTGCGCAATCAGAAGCCCTCTCACTCACATGGATTTCCGTCACGCGATCGGATCTTACTCACATGCTACAAATGAAGACAGACGCATCTGGGACGCAACTGCGAGCGTCCTTATCCAATTCCGAGGTGCATATTGGAAGAACTGGGCACATTTACTTTACGTCAGCCAACAAGATGAGTAGGCCTAACGAACAGCAAGCAATCTACTATCCCCATAGTACAAAAGTCGACCTATTCTATTCTGTAAAATAAATTAATATTCCAAACATAGTCTGGGACAGTTGTGGGATGCAATAGATCCCAAATTAATACAACCCAAATTAATACAACCACAAGCAACAAAAAAACATATTTATGCAATGTAGCTGACACAACAGATCAGAACGTTTAGCTTAAAATGTTTATATTTCATTATTATAAGCGCAGCAATGGGCACATGGTAGTAGGCTCTAAGCGCCAATGGTCCATTAGCGGAAAACACCATTATCAAAAGTGAACGCAAAAGCAATTATGCATGTAATGCTTTTATTATAAATTAGCATTTTTATGGTGAAAATGATCTTCCCCAAACTTGAAACCCAGTCGCTGCTTATATATGCCAGATAGGCACTACACCCCTTGTAAAGCAGATTAATGTGCTTAATTTTAAGAAGTTATTTGGCCACTAGTTGTGATACAAACCTTATTAAAACACATAGAACTATGGGCTAGGGTACATGAGGTGTGTGACTATGATTCAAAAAAGTTGCACAAAAAAAGGTATTGTTTCTTATGCTGGGCATCATTCCCAAGTGAAAATATATAATTCACAAGTGATAGGCAAATATTGTCACCCATCAGACTTTTCTTGATTTAATCATGTCTTTACATATACAGAATAATATATGTGTGACATTTGTTCGGCTTTATAATGGACCATTATCATGCACCTGTATCGAAACAGGGGCAGCGGGAAAACTACACGTTATCTATGCACTTATATGGCAAATGGAGGATGCTTTCACCGTGGTTTTGTTCTCGCCAGCCAGGTAGGCTATACTCCTGTTGTAATTATAAGCAATGTGCTAAATATTACGAAAGTTGAGAAATAAATATAGTAGGCCTAGCCTATAGAAGGCTGATGGGGTCCTCATCTTTTTATTAATTAGTGGCCACTGGGGTTGCACATTTTGGGGAATATTCAGAGGTGGAACATTTCCATGGGAATTAACGGGAATATATGGGAATTAACGGAAATGTATGCAAATTAATATTAATACCATTTAAATGTTTTTTGCATTGGATATATTTATCATATCATAAGGAGAGAGAAACATAAACCTATTGCAATTATGTCTACTTATGATAAGGTAAATTATTAAATCCTTCCAATTTAAAAAACAATTTAGTAATGAATTGAACTTTAATTAAATGAGTTGACACATCGGATGATTTCACTGAACAACAAAAGAAAGGGAATACTGAATGATCCATCGCATCTACCAAAAATATTTTCAACATACATCTGTAAAATGATAGTCTAGAAACTAAAGCTTTGGTTGTCTTCCTCTCAGGCTTCCATGTCTTCTCCCTGGACCTCATCAATGTCCACCTCTTGAATATCAGACTGAGGCTTCATCTTCACTGTCATTTTCCAACCTTGTTGAGGATGGCTAATTGTCAGGCTCAAAAAGCCTCAAATTTGCCCAGATGGCCACCAATTCTTCAACCCTTGTAATGGTCAGCCTGTTGCGTGCTTTGGCATGTGTGTTCCCAAACAAGGACCAGTTGCACTCTGTGCCGGCTGATGTTGGCACGACTGCCATATTGCATCTCCATCCCAAATCCCTTGCTTGGAAGTGTACTTTGCCAGACTGCCAAAAACCTTGCCCTCATCCAGGCCAAGGTGGTGAGACACGGTAGTGATGACACCATAGGCCTTGTTGATCTCTGCACCAGACAGGATGCTCTTAACAGCATACTTGGGGTCAAACATGTATGCTGCAGCATGTATGGGTTTCAGGCAGAAGTCTTCATGCTTTTTGATGTATTTCAGAACTGCAGTTTCCTTTTCTTGGAGCAACAGTGAAGTGGGCAGGGCAGTACAGATTTCTTCTCTTACATCTGCAAGCCGAGTCTGAACATCAGACAGGATGGCATGGTCTCCCTCAATCCGTGCAATGGCTACTGCTATAGGTTTCAGGAGTTTCAGGCTGCATACCACACTCTCCCAAAATACATAATCCAGGAGGATCCTCTTGATGGGGGTGTCATTATCGGCAGACTGTGATATGGACATTTCTTGGAGAGACTCCTTCCTCTCCAGGAGACTGTCAAACATGATGACAACACCACCCCAACGGGTGTTGCTGGGCAGCTTCAATGTGGTGCTCTTATTCTTCTCACTTTGCTTGGTGAGGTAGATTGCTGCTATAACTTGATGACCCTTCACATACCTAACCATTTCCTTAGCTCTCTTGTAGTGTGTATCCATTGTTTTCAGTGCCATGATGTCCTTGAGGAGCAGATTCAATACATGAGCAGCACAGCAAATGGGTGTGATGTGAGGGTAGGACTCCTCCACTTTAGACCAAGCAGCCTTCATGTTCACAGCATTACCTGTCACCAGTGCAAATACCTTCTGTGGTCCAAGGTCATCGATGACTGCCTACAGCTCACCTGCAATGTAGAGACCGGTGTGTCTGTTGTCCCTTGTGTCTGTGCTCATGTAGAATACTGGTTGAGGGGTGGAGATGATGTAGTTAATTATTCCTGGCCCACAAACATTCGACCACCCATCAGAGATGATTACAATACAGTCTGCTTTCTCTATGATTTGCTTGACCTTCACTTGAACTCTGCATCCAGCAAATGAGTAGATAAAGCATGTGTGGTTGGAGGGGTGTATGCTGGGTGAAGAACATTCAGAAATCTCTTCCAATACACATTGCCTGTGAGCATCAGAGGTGAACCAGTTGCATACACAGCTTGAGCAAGACATTAATCCGCATCTGACTACATTCCTCCATTGAGTCAAAAAAAAAAAATCTGATTCCAGGAGGACCATGAGCTGTTGCTATCGATAAGGTGTCTGATTCATAATTTTCACCTTGAATAGAAGTAGAGGGACTTTTGTCAGAGGTTGCTTGTTGTGAACGCTGAGGGAACTTTATGCACTTGGCCAGATGATTCTGCATCTTTGTTGCATTCTTCACATATCATTTGGCACAGTATTTGCAAACGTACACAGCTTTTCCGTCTAGATTAGCTGCAGTGAAATGTCTCCACACATCAGATAGTACCGTGGCATTTTCCTGTAAAGATTAGAAAAAAAGGAGTAAAACAAACAAATACAATTCCATGTACAAATAAATAGTTAAGCAGTTAGATTAAACAACTCCTTTGTAGGATAAATGTTTTAAAATGAAACATGTATGGAAACAGGTGAATTAACACTCCTCAGTTAGCAGGCTCAAGCAAGCTAAAACCCACATGGTAGCAAAAACTAACTAGCAAAAATTGTTAACAAGTTAGAAATTATTTAAACACACTTTGCTGTAGGCTACTATTTACTAGTTAACAAAAAATAATGTATGTCTTATAAAATATATCCACCCCACCCAGTATTATAATAGAAACTTACCAGAATGCATGTAGTCCTTGGCTCAGACAGAGTAGTAGTGTGGGCTCAATAGCATCTCATTAGTGTGCAAGATCTTGAGAATCAGTTGTACATGTGATGGAAGAGTGCACCGCACATGTGTTGGAAGAATGCACTGTGCATGCAGAGGGTTGCAATTCCATTGAATTGGGGATAGTTTAACCAAAATATGCCACAAAACCTATAATTTCCTTATGTGTATCCCACAAAAAAAAGGTTCACTGTTATAAGCTAACTTTTTTGATGAATTTAAGCAAAATTCCTAAAATTCCCAGGTTTAACTTCCCATTAAAAATTTCAGAAAAAAGTTCAGAAATTTACCGGAAAGTTTCCGACCCTTTGCAACCCTAGTGGCCATCGCACCGTTTTCTCACGCAATTGCATAGCCTATAGAAATGTTGCACAACATGAGCTCATGGGCTCTCATGAAGTGTTTGATTAAATTATCGAATACATTTGCATTGATGTCAGAGTGATTAGAGGGACAACAGAGTTATGAGTACCAGGCAGTTAGCAAGTTTGTTAGGCTACTAATGACCAGCAGCAGCATCAGAGCTTGGAGAAGCCTAATTACCTTGACTAAACGGTCATGTGGAATTTGACTGCCTTCATGACTTGTGACCGCCGGTGTGGTGGTAATACGGTCACCGCAACAGCCCTAGGCATGACCAGGATCAAAACTAGGAAGTAATATGTAAATAAAGGATTAATGTTAATTGGTCTATTATAATCAGATCGCCGGGTGACATTATGCTGCGGACCAGAATTACATCCCACCCGAACAGGCAGAAATTCCAGACGTTTTTTTCTCTCCAAACAGCTCTTACACAAAAAGGGCAGTATCATAATTTCAATGTTATTATTTCGACCTCAGTGTGGAAATATTAGGGCTGTCTCCGACAAAAATGTTCAGTGTATTTTTCCATATGGAGACACCCCATATGTGTTTAAATAAAATCAACTAAATGCACTGAGCTTGTCTGATGACTGAAGGGGGAGCCAGAGATCAAGATAACCAGAATAAAAAAAACTGGCAAACTTGCAACATTGCATAAAATATTCTTGGCCCTCAAGAGTTTCCTGCACCAGTGGGCTCCAGAAGTTAAGGGAATTCATTAAATGTATTACTGGTGATACATTACATATACAAAATTATGTGGACACCCCTTCAAATTAGTCAATTCGGCTACTTCAGCCAAACCTGTTGTGGCTAAGGTGTACAAAATCTAGCAGGTGTATGAAATTGAGCACACAGGCATGCAATCTCCATAGACAAACATTGGCAGTAGAATTGCCATACTGAAGAGCTCAGTCATAGGATGCCACCTTTCCAACAAGTTGGTTCGTCAAATATCTGCCCTGCAAGGGCTGCCCCGGTCAACTGTAAGTGCTGTTATTGTGAAATGGACATGTCTAGGAGCAACACCGGATCAGCCGCGAAGTGCTAGGCCACACAAGCTAGCAGAACGAGACCGCCGAGTGCTGAAGCGTGTAAAAATAATCTGTCCTTGGTTGCAATACTCACTACCGAGTTCCAAACTGCCTCTGGAACCAACGTCAGCACAATAACTGTTTGTCGGGAGCTTCATGAAATGGGTTTCCAAGGCCCGAGCAGCTGCACAAAGCTAGGACAATACAGAAATGGTTTGTTGAGATCGGTGTGGAAGAACATGACTGGCATGCACAGAGCCCTGACCTCAACACCATCGAACACCTTTGGGATGAATTGGAACACCAGCTGCGAGGCAGGCCTAATCGCCAAACATCCGTGCCCAACCTCACTAATGTTCTTGTGACTGAATGAAAGCAAGTCCCCGCAGCAATGTTCAACATCTAGTGGAAACTTGTCCCAGAAGAGTAGAGGCTGTTTTAGCAGCAAAAGGGGGCACCAACTCCATATTAATGCCCATGATTTTGGAATGAGATGTTCGACGAGCAGGTGTTCACATACATATACACTACGTGACCAAAAGTAACGGGCAATTGATAGACACTAACAATCAAAGGGCAAACAATTCACACAATGAAATTATGAAACAATGAATGCACACAAATTGGCGGGAGAGAGCGCATTCTGGAGAGAGACGTGCGTTGTGCATCTTAGTCACACTCCCATTCTTCTTCTTGGACTGTGCCATCCCTGCGGCCTCCGCAATGGATTAGTTCACTGACACAGGTGCAAATCAGACAGGTGTCTCGTGTGGAATAAACAATATATATTTGCTACTGCTCGACAAAAGAAAAAGAAAATCACTCGACCAGCAGCCGATCAACCAAACAATCGATCAGTCGACAAAATGGGGTCAGCCCTAGGAAACATCATAAAAAAATGGAAAAACAAGTTAACTGCACTGCCCCTTTAACCAGGCAAACCTAAATAGTAGGCTGGTGACTGGTGGTTACGGGGAAGCAAGAGTGTCGCTTGCTCCATGTATAACCTATGTTTGGAACTGGAACGGAGCCTGCCTGTCCAAACTCATCGTTTGCTTCGCCGCTGCGCACCAGCTGATGTAGACTGTGGAAGGCTGGGCAAAATGACCTAAATATCATATCTTTTTTTTTTTTCAAACTGATGGGCGATTGACAATTTTATATATATATATATATATATATATATATATATATATATATATATATATATATATACACACCCCGATTTTTTTAAGTCTATTTTTTTACGTCTATTTTTTAAGGTAAAATACACTGCGTTTCAAAGAGTCAGCTATAATCTTGTGAAGTTATACCTAGGCTAAATAAGCCTTCCACAACCCACTAAATAAGACCCACTAATAATTCAATTATTTAATCATAATAGTTTAACCTGCTTTTTTTTTTTTTATAATCACTTATCTGGCTTTTAAGTTTGTCTATGAAAATGCCCTTTTTGTTACAAATTTAACTAGAACCATGCATAATGCACATTCACATATAATGACTAACTCTTGTAGCAGGCATTAGGCTATAGAAAATTAACACAGGTCTCACCAACATTCTCTCAAGCCCATGTGCTAGTGATTAGGCAGCTAATCGTTATACTTAAAGTTTAGACAACTTTGATCTATTTGCTAGCTAACAAGGTTAAACAGTTGAATTGTTATGATCCACACAATTTTTTTTTGTTATAGAGCAACATTCAAGCTGACATCAATCGATCGGGACCCTGTGCCCAAGAAAGTGAAGGTACCCTATCTAAATGACTACCGTCACGTAGCACTCACGTCGGTAGCCCTGAAGTGCTTTGAAAGGCTGGTCATGGCTCACTTCAACACCATCATCCCAGAAACTCTAGACCAGATCTAAAGATGACGCAATCTCAATCGCACTCCACACTGCCCTTTCCCACATGGACAAAAGGAACACCTGTGGGAATGTTGTTCATTAACTACAGCTCAGCGTTCAACACCATAGTGCCCACAAAGCTCATCACTAAGCTAAGGACCCTGGGATGAAACACCGCCCTCTGCAAATGGATACTGGACTTCCTGGACCCCCCGGTGGTAAGGGTAGGCAACAACACATCTGCCACACTGATCCTCAACACGGGGGCCCCTCAGGGGTGCGTGCTTAGTCCCCTCCTGTACTCCCTGTTCACCAACGACGGAGTGGCCAAGCAGGACTCCAACACCATCATTAAGTTTACTGATGACCCAACAATGGTAGGCCTGCTCACCGACAACAATGACACAGCCTATAGAGAGGAGGTCAGAGACCTGTCAGTCCAATGCCAGGACAACAACCTCTCCCTCAACGTGAGCAAGACAAAGGAGCTGATCGTGGACTACAGGAAAATGAGGGCCGAACACGCCCCCATTCACAGACGGGGCTGTAGTGGAGCGGGTCGAGAGCTTCAGGTTCCTTGGTGTCCACATCACTAACAAACTATCACGGTCCAAACACACCAAGACAGCCGTGTAGAGGGCACGACAACGCCTTTTCCTCCTCAGGAGACTGAAAAGAAATTGGCATGGGTCCCCAGATCCTCAAAAAGTTCTACAGCTGCACCATCAAGAGCATCCTGACCGGTTGCATCACCGCCTGCTATGTCAACTGCTCGCCATCCGACCGTAAGGCGCTACAGAGGGTAGTGCGTACGCCCCAGTACATCACTGGGGCCAAGCGTCCTGCTATCCAGGAACTATATACTAGGCGGTATAGCCTCATTATTTTATTGTGTTACTTTTTATTTTATACTTTAGTTTATTTAGTAAATATTTTCTTAACTCTATTTATTGAACTGCATTGTTGGTTAAGGGGTTGGGGTTGTAAGTAAGCATTTCACGGTAAGGGCTACACCTGTTAGCATGTGACAAATAACATTTGATCACTACACACGATAGACGGATGTTCTTGCTGTTCAATTGCCGTTTACCGCGGCCCATCTGTAAGCCCTTAATCCACTTCCCCAGAGTCAGATGAACTCGTAAATATCATTTTTTATGTCCCTGCGTGCAGTTTGAAGGAAAATGCTAACTAGCGCAATTGCTAACTAGCGTAAGCACGACTAGAAGTCTAGCATGCTAGTAGATACCCACAGACTTCCAGTCATTGCCCTAACGCTAGTTAGGATTGGCTCACCAAACTTCCTCTAACTTCCTTCATACTGTACACAGAGACATAAAAATGGTATCCACAAGTTCCTTTGACACTGGGGAAGTAGGTAAAGGGCATTGGCAAAATCCCGAAGTATCCCTTTAATTGTAAGGTACTTCATTGTTGATGCAGAAATTATTTTTATAGAGATAAAACGGCTGCATTGGACCTTTTAAGTTTTTGCGCTGACAAACCATTGTGCTACGTTTTTGCCCATTGAAGACCATTCAAGAAGCCTACAAAAGTACAAAAACTACAAGGCTACTTTCCATGTTACTTTCAAAGCGTATTCTACTGTAAAAATAGACATTCCATCACAGAGATAAACAATGAATCTCAACCGATTATGATATGGGGAAAATACAGTTTATGCCTACGTTTGAAAATCCTTCCAAAGTTGGTGCAGTAACATTTCCATCAACATCCGTGTACGTGCACACACGGTTCTCATTAATGTTGAATATATTCATGTTCATTAGATACATTTGTGTTGAAAATAGCTGTTTTTACATTCAGTTTTTTTATTTTCTAAAAACAGTCAAATATGAACCGTCATAGAAATTACTGGCAGGAATCTTAAAATACAGATGACCGTGTAATCACTTGTTGAGGAGTTTGCTGCTGTGATTAAAGTCAAAGGCATAGAGAACACAAATGCTTATTGTAAAGTACACTCAGCATGGACGTTTTCTATAAGTAGCCTAAATAAAGAATGTGTCCCTGAGGTAATTCTGTTTCCAAGGAATCAACCATGTCATGACTGAAGCAGAAGCCCCTTTCAATTAGGGATGCACGATATATCGGTGAGCATATCAGAATCAGACGATATTAGCTAAAAATGCCAACATCGGCCCGATGTCTAGTTTAACGCCGATGTGCAAAACCGATGTCAAAGCTGACGTGCATACCTATATAACTTAAGTAGATGACGTAATGACGCCACGAAAAATACAGCACTACACAGAACAAAATCAGAAAAATACTAAGCGCACATTTGCAACAACTAAACAAGTTCAAGTCGAGCAGTCATTTCAAAGAGTAAGAAAATTTCAGCGAGACAACTGAAAGGCAAAATCCATTAATGCCAAGATAATGGAATCCATTGCCCTTGACAATCAACCGTCCTCTGTCGTGGATGATGTTGGCTTTCGCTGACTGGTCGAGCCCCGATACACACTATTTTCAGATTTGCCCTACCTGTTACACAGTATTGTTCAAACGTACATCTATGAGCTACTTGCTATGGGCGTCACTGCTGACATTTGGACCAGCGATGTCAGCCCCATGCGCATGCGAAGTCTGACAACACAGTGGGTCGACGAGGATTTCGTACTGATGAAAGCCGTATTACATGCTCAGGAATGTGCTGGTTCTCATACTGCTGCTGCCATTTCAATGGCATTTGAGAACATGTTTGAAACATGGACACACTCCTAGCGCCATTCAAACAACTGACTCGAGAAATAAGCTAATCAGCTGTGTCTGCAGCAGACGTGATACTCTCTGTCATGGCATTGAAACGCCTGCTCAACAAAACTGCCGACACAGACCGTGGGGTTAAACCTTAAATAAGTACTCAAGGCTGTGAACAAGCGATTCGGTGGCATTCTCTTTGAGCCTCTTTACTGTGTCACCACCATGCTCAATGCTAGGTACCAATACCACTACTTCGATGTAGAGAAGAAACAGGGTTTACGTGAAATGTTACATACACAGCTGGACATACAGCTGCACATACACAGATTAAAACGGACACAGTGACATTGCGCACCGAGGAAGAGAGGCCACGGACAGACAGAACTGAAACTTCACTGCTTGACATGTATAATGAAATCGTGGTTGAGAATAAAACGACTGAACAAATGAACAACGAAACAGCACAGCAAGTGAAAGAAATAGGTTGTGATTTGGTGTGGAACCTTTATTTAACTAGGCAAGTCAGTTAAGAACAAATTCTTATTTACAATGACGGCCTACCCCAGCCAAACCCGGACGACGCTGGGCCAATTGCGCGCTGCCCTATGGGACTCCCAATCACGGCCGGATGTGATACAGACTGGATTCGAACCAGGGACTGTAGTGACATCTCTTGCACTGAGATGCAGTGCCTTAGACCGCTGTGTCCGTGTGTGTGTTGGTTAACTATTTAACTGTACTAGAATGCTTAAAAGGGCGCTAAAATATTGGTTATCGGTATCGTTTTTTGGGCAAGGAAAATATTGGATATCGGTATCGCCCAAAAATGTAATATCGGTGCATCCCTACTTTCAATACAATTAGGCTTAGCCTATAGCGCCACAAGATAACACTGATTGACCCACCAGACAGACTTCAAACTAAGGCCAACTTGAGATCTATCCATACCATTCGCAAACTTTACTATAGAAAAGGTGCTTTGCTATTGCTGTGCATGACTCTTATAGCTGTTATAGTAGGCCTAAGTTAGCAACTCGCTGATTCAACCATGTGGTTGATATGATGTACTAAAAGAGACCAAGAGAGTGACTATGAACTGAAAACTTCTCCTGGTGAGCAGGTGCTACTACATAACAATGATCAGTTGACTGTAAATGTAAAATATGGACCTTATCCAATACTTTTGAAGAGGAGGAACTTATTCAACAAGTTACATTGTCCTAAAACCATTTAATTTCTGAATTGATCAACAACAAAAAGCCATCACGCTCTCTACAAAAACTCAGTTATTTAACCCATCAAAAACATACTAGTGCCTGCTGTGTATGAATTTCATTCACAAAGTCATGGGTACTTGCATGACAGCAGAGGCGGTCTACCTCATGTGAGTTCTCAAATTAATAAGTTTAGTTTCCCCCACTGAACTTGATGCTTCAGTCAGTGAATACTTTTGTCAACAAGTGTATCATGTACTGTGATCTGGAACTTAAATTCAACTGTTCGAGTCAGCTACAAAATTCCTTATTCAATTTCAATTTGTAAATAACCAAGTCAGTGGCTAAGATCAGCCCAACTGAACCATGACCATGATTACACTAGGGGCAACATGTTAGCTAGTGAACTCCATCACCAGACAAACTAGGTCACCGTGAGCATATTAGCATTAGTTAGCTAGAATTAATGTGTTGAAGTGGATAAGCTCCCCACCCTTATGACTAGCTGTTAGCTGACTATCAATCAATGCTCGCATCTCTTTGGAAACTGATGACTTGTCAAGTTAGCAGGTGTTTGCTAGCTGGAAGGCAACATATGATTGGTATTGCCTCTATTAAACCCAGCTGCCTGAGGTGGAGTTACTCTTTTTAGCCAGCTTACCCTATCAATCATGTTACTAAAGTTACAAGATCATCAACACAACGTGGACCTGCTAATGTTAGCTAGCTAACGTTAACCAAGTTGGAATGATGCACTAACAAACAGTAGAGAAGCAGTAGGTAGCTAGTAGCCTCTGCCAAGTCCCCAACAACCGGATGTTCCGGTTTTCAGGGGAAATTAAAAGAGAGCCTGTGACGCGAGTTCCGCTTTTTTAAGTTTTGAAGCCAACACTCCATCCTAACTCCTCCACATTTACTGGATTGATTGAACAGTACAGAAGAGAACCTCCCCCGACAGTTTTTTTTCTTCTTGTCAAGACCAGTATTTAGGGGGATCTAGTTTCAGGCGTGTATTTTACGCCTGCTACGTTAGCCAGCTAACTTGTGTTTTCATTGCTACTACTAGCAACGTTACTATGTTTTTACACTCTACTATCTATGTAGCTAACGTCAGCTAGGTAACTAGCAAACTAACGTTACTTACCCAACTAACGGTATGACCTAACTAGTTAATCTAATCTAACTTGCTAAAACAGCAAAGGTCCAACTAGCAAGCAACACTGCCTTCCACTGAATTACATTAAAAGGCAAGATGCTACTGTAGGTAGTTGACTAAGTTTTCATATCTATCCATGTTAGCCAGTTGCATTGAATAAACGTTAGCTAGATTGCTAACCTAACGTTACTGGAATGGAGTAAGGCTAGGGTTCTAACTAACGTTAAGTTAACTGTGGCAAGAGAAAGTTAGCTAACAACTACACCAACATGGCCTAAGCAGTTACAGTAGCAAGTTACCGTTAAACTTAGCAATGTTATTAACGATTCATATTGTTAACTAGGCCTGGTGTTACGCGTTACTACTCGTCATCGTATTGTCAATATGTGGGTGCACGTTTTTCCCACCAAAAAGAAGAAACATTATAGAACGTTGAATGGTCAGGTCATTACCAGCTAACGTTAGCTAGCTAGTTTGTGTGTGTGAGCCCATTAGACCATTACAATGGTAACGTTAGCACTGTGACTGGCTAGTATGGCTAGCTACAGTTAGAACGACAGTACAAACTTACCTTTGTCGCTGCCTGTCAGTCTTCCTATTCCAGAAAAATATCCTCATTTACAATCCCCAATGCCTTACGGCGAATTATTGAATACAGTCTCTTCTCCATGGAGCCCCCCCAGATTGCCCAACGTACAACCCTCACTCCTCTGAGTAGATGTCAATTCTGTTTCCAAATCAACAGCGCCTCTCCGTCAACTCGCCACCACCGTCAACAGCAGAAACTTACTGTATTCGATCTGACCATAGAGAAACCAACATTTCGATGTAGGCATGTACACCATTAGCTGGTCGATACTTCCATTTCAGCGAGAGTAGCGTTGCTTCCAAAGCATTTTTTTTTAATACGGAAAAAACTTGAAGACCCTGTTTTCTTGAAGAAAGCTTTTTTTGTAAATGTCACAAAATGGCGCGCGTTCCAAACCTGCGCAGCGTACCGGTCCGGCGGAAGACCATAGAAACTACAGTAAACCAATGTACTCAGTAAGCGCCGTTGTAGCACATCTACCAACCCCTTTCATTATAATAACCAATTTCTGTCTGGGCATAAGTTTCAATGTACATGTCATTGTTATGATCAGTGCATATACTATTCTGGGAGGAAGGTACATTTTTGGGGGAAAAACGAAAGTGGCTAACAAAATGGAGGCTGAATAAGAACGTTACCATGACGACTGTCTATCAAACGAAGAAGTTCCCGTATGGACCAATGACGCAGAAAAAGACCTTGCAGTTGTCATAGAAACTGCCAATCAAAATGTTTGAAAGGGGGCGGGTCATAGGAGTGATTGTGGGAGCTAAACCAGAGATACTCCTTTCGCTATTCTCTCTGGCTAAACTCCTTGACGCGAGAAAGTGTTCGGTTGGGCCACCACCGAACGGGTGAAACAACACCTGGGACATCATTCATTACCTTACCAACAATGCTGAGTGTACAAAAACTAGATTGGATGTCTGACCCTTCTTTTTACGGTCTATGGTCTAACACTATGGGGAGTCAGTCAACAGGGGAACCGCTGCAGCCTGGTCTCATAGCATTTTGTATTATTCTGTACGTAAATCCAAACACTATAAAGTATCATATAGTAAATGTATGTGTCTTCAGTAACGGTGGCGTGGGCAAAATCACAGGGAAAGCCAAGCCAAGAAAAAAAAGAAATCATATTACAACCTGTGTTGTGATAATTGCATTGTTTGCTCTATAATCCTGTTAGTTCATGTGCCTTGACACCGTGATATAAAGGCCTAAAGCCGGGACAATAAGAATAAAGAATAAATTTAACCACAGATTTGTTTCATTACAAAACCGGAGATCAACATCTGTCCTGTGAAATCCACAAAACATATTGCATGTAACAAACAGTTACAGTTGAAGTCGGAAGTTTACATACACCTTACCCAAGTACATTTAAACTCAGTTTTTTTCACAATTCCTGACATTCAATCCTAGCAGAAATTCCCTGTCTTAGGTCAGTTAGGATCACCACTTTATTTTAAGAATGTGAAATCAGAGGAATGGGTCAGAATAATAGTACAGAGAATGATTTATTTCAGCTTTTATTTCTTTCATCACATTCCCAGTGGGTCAGAAGTTTACATACACTCAATTAGTATTTGGTAGCATTGCCTTTAAATTGTTTAACTTGGGTCAACGTTTCGGGTAGCCTTCCACAAGCTTCCCACAAAAGTTGGTGAATGATGGCCCATTCCTCCTGACAGAGCTGTTGTAACTGAGTCAGGTTTGTAGGCCTCCATTCTCGCACACGCTTTTTCAGGTCCCCCACACATTTTCTATAGGACTGAGGTCAGGGCTTTGTGATGGCCACTCCAATACCTTGACTTTGTTGTCCTTAAGCCATTTTGCCACAACTTTGGAAGTATGCTTGGGGTCATTGTCCATTTGGAAGACCCATTTGCGACCAAGCTTTAACTTCCTGACTAATGCAGATGTTGCTTCAATATATCCACATCATTTTCTTTCCTCATGATGCCACCTATTTTGTGAAGTGCACCAGTCCCTCCTGCAGCAAAGCACCCACAACATGATGCTGCCACCCCGTGCTTCACGGTTGGGATGGTGTTCCTCGGCTTGCAAGCGTCCCCTTTTTCCACCAAACATAACGATGGTCATTATGGCCAAACAGTTATATTTTTGTTTCATCAGACAGAGGGCATTTCTCCAAAAAGTACGATCTTTGTCCCCATATGCAGTTGCAAACCGTAGTCTGGCTTTTTTTATGGCGGTTTTGGAACAGTGGCTTCTTCCTTGCTGAGCGGCCTTTCAGGTTGTCGATATAAGACTTGTTTTACTGTGGATATAGATAATTTTGTACCCGTTTCCTCCAGCATCTTCACAATGTCTTTTACTGTTGTTCTGGGATTGATTTGCACTTCTCGCACCAAAGTACGTTCATTTCTAGGAGACAGAGCGTGTCTCCTTCCTCAGTGGTATGACGGCTGCATGGTCTCATGGTGTTTATACTTGCGTACTATTGTTTGTACAGATGAACGTGGTACCTTCAGGTGTTTGGAAATTGCTCCAGGATGAACCAGACTTGTGGAGGTCTTGGCTGATTTCTTTAGATTTTCCTATGATGTCAAGCAAAGAGGCACTGAGTTTGAAGGTAGGCCTTGAAATACATTCACAGGTACACTCCAATTGACTCAAATTATGTCAATTAGCCTATCAGAAGCTTCTAAAGCCATTACATAATTTTCTGGAATTTTCCAAGCTATTTAAAGGCACAGTCAACTTAGTGAATGTCAGGTCCCCCTAGGAATACTAGGATAGGATAAAGTAATCCTTCTAACCCCCCCCCCCCCCCCCTTAAAGAAGTTAGATGCACTATTGTAAAGTGGTTGTTCCACTGGATATCATAAGGTGAATGCACCAATTTGTAAGTCGCTCTGGATAAGAGCGTCTGCTAAATGACTTAAATGTAAATGTAAATGAATGTAAACTTCTGATCCACTGTGAATTATAAGTGAAATAATCTGTCTGTAAACAATTGTTGGAAAAATTACTTGTGTCATGCACAAAATAGATATCCTAACCGACTTGCCAAAACTATAGTTTGTTCACAAGAAATTTGTGGAGTGGTTGAAAAACGAGTTTTAATGACTCCAACCTAAGTGTATGTAAACTTCCGACTTCAACTGTATATGACCTACAGTATGCTCAAGCAAGGTAATGTTTCTGTCATTTTCGGACTACTACAACTATTGATTTAGAACCTTGGAGAATTACCACAATTCGCAAAGAAAACAGGAGCATTCGGAAGGTACTCAGACCCCTTGTCCTTTTTCTCACATTTTTTACGTTACAGCCTTATTCTAAAATGTTTTTTTTATTTTTATTCCCCTCTTCAATCTATACACAATTCCCCAACAGGTTTTTAGATTTTTTGGTAAATAATAACAAAAAAGAAAAATAGAAATCACATTTATATAACTATTCAGACCCTTTACTCAGTACTTTGTTTAAGCCCCTTTGCCAGCGATTACAGCCTCGATTCATCTTGGATATGACGCTACAAGCTTGGCACACCTGTATTTGGGGAGTTTCTCCCATTCTTCTCTGCAGATCCTCTAAAGCTCTGGCAGGTTGGATGGGGAGCGTCGCTGAACAGCTATTTTCAGGTCTAGATCAGGTACAAGTCCGGGATCTGGCTGGGCCACTCAAGGTCATTCAGAGACTTGTCCCAAAGTCACTCCTGCGTTGTCTTGGCAATGTGCTTAGGGTCGTTGTCCTGTTGGAAGGAGAACCTTCGCCTAAGTCTAAGGTCCTGACCACTGCAGAGATGGTTGTCCTTCTGGAAGGTTCTCCCATCTCCACAGAGAAACTCTGTCAGAGTGACCATCGGGTTCTTGGTCACCACCCTGACCAAGGCCCTTCTCCTCCGATTGCTCAGTTTGGCCGGGCGGCCAGCTGTAGTAAGAGTCATGGTGGTTCCAAACATATTACATTTAAGAATGATGGAGGCCACTGTGTTCTTGGGGACCTTCAATGCTGCAGACATTTTTCGGTACCCTTCGCCAGATCTGTGCCTCGACACAATTCTGTTTCGGAGCTCTTGATAATTCCTTCGACCTCATGGCTTGGTTTTTGCTCTGACATGCACTGTCAACTGTGGGACCTTAGATAGACAGGTGTGTGCCTTTCCAAATCATGTCCAATCAATTGAAATTACCACAGGTGGACTCCAATCAATGAATACTGATGTAAATAAGGTATTTCTGTTTTTTATTTTTAATACATTTGCAAAAATGTCTAAAAGCCTGTTTTCGCTTTGTCATTATGGGGTATTGTGTGTAGATTGATGAGGAACATCTTTAATGTAACAGAATGTGGAACTATAAGTGCTGTTATTGTGAAGTGGAAATGTCTATGAGCAACAACGGCTCAGCCTCAGAGTGGTAGGCCACACAAGCTCGCAGAACGGGAACGCGTAGCATGTAAAAATCTGTCCTCGATTGCAACACTCACTATCAAGGTCCAAACTGCCTCTGGAACCAACGTCAGCACAATAACTGTTCGTCTGGAGCTTATGATCACCATTCACAATGCCAAGCATCGACTAGAGGTGTGTAAAGCTCGCCGCCATTGGACTCTGGAGCAGTGGAAACGCGTTCTCTGGATTGATGAATTACGCTTCACCATCTGGCAGTCCGACGGACAAATCTGGGTTTGGCAGATGCCACAGAGAACGCTACCTGCCCGAATGCAGAGTGCCAATTGTAAAGTTTGGTGGAGAAGGAATAATGGTCTGGGGCAGGCAAATATAGGTCACCTTGGCCTAGAGAGATTTACACTTTTATCAAAACGTCACGCCAGGGTAAGCCTACACGAAACACAGCCCTTATTTTAAGTGTTTCAAAAATCCCTTATGGGAAAAATTAATGGTGGAAAAACAATTGGAACCATTTCCCTGTTTGACCGCTAGGTTTATGGGTATTATGACTCATACTGTGGTCATTCACGATTGGCAGTGACGGTGGCCTATTTTGAAATTAGGTATGCCTCATTTGGTGTTTGAGGGTATAAAAAATAGAAACATTTCTTAGACAATATGTGTGGGCATAGGCAGACATTGCAGTTGGGGGATGCATTTTATGCATATTTTATAATGATATTGATTAGGCTAAACTGTCAGTACAAAACTTTGATTGAGAAATTAAGTAATAAATACATTGTGTTCCTGCACCTAAATAAAAATGTGCACTACACTACTGGATAAGATTGTTGCTCATGAGGCATTTCTCAGTTACATTCTTAAAGTATCAATGGATAATAATTTAAAAGTAAAAAAATGGGTGGACCCTCTCCCCCTCTCTTTCTCTCTCCTCTCTCTTTCTTTATTCTCTAATCCCCTCTTTCATCCCTCTCTTTCTCTCTCCTCTCTCTCTTTCTTTCTCTCTCTATCACTATTCTCTATTCTCTATTCCCCTCTCTCAATCACTCTCTCCTTCCTCTCTTTCTCCCACTCACTCCCTCTTTATATTACAGAGGATGGAACACAGTGTTTTTGTGTAACTGCAAGGAGAAAATTAAGGACCATGTTGAGGATGAATTAAGCCACTTCCTGTTTCCAAAAGAATGTGAACCTCAACACAGGGCATCCCTATAAGGTCACGGTGGGTTGTGTGCAAGGACGGTTAGCTAGCTCAATCGCAGTCCACAGGGGCGTCATGGTTATGTAAGGTTCGTAGGTAATGCTTTTCTATGGAAGAAAGGCCTTGTTCTCTGTGGGACAAGGTTTTCACTGTGAAGAGTTCATTTCAGGTGTAGGCGTGCATTCATCGGGAGCCTCTGCTGAATGATCCCATATGTGAATTGTGTTTCTAGCCTCAACCAATTTAACCAATGTCACTCAAAAGCACATTAAGGCCTACCTTTCTGCCATGTAGTGGGGGAGGGGCAAATTCATTCAATGTTAATTGGATTATGGTTATGTCTATGGTTGAGGCCTTAACCTATCTTCAACTCCACTCCCAGCTCAACCCTAACCCTAACCTGACAGACAAACAGACAGGCAGGCAGACATTTAGACTCTAACCCTAAGCCTAGCTTCATGTCCACATCCTGGCTCAAACCTTACTCTAACCTCGACCCTAAACTTAACCCTAGCTTCATGTCCCACATCCCGACTCAACCTTAGCCATAGCTATAGGGTTATGGTTGAGGTTGGAGTTAGGGTTGAGAAGGGATGTGGGCAAGAAGTTAAGGTTAGGCTTATGGCTACGGTTAGGGTTGAGCCGAGGTGAAGCGTGAGTTAGGGTTAGTGTTAGGGTTGAGTCTTAGGTGAGGGTTGAGTCGAAATATGGACTTGAAGCTAGAGTTTGGGTTAGGGCCTCAACATTCGACCAGTGGCCGTTAGTGCCATTCAAGATTAGGGAGGACACATTTTTTTTATGTGCATGGCCCTATTTCTATTACAGCATATTGGTTGACTGTCATTCATATTCCATCCACCCAGCTCAAAGAAACATCAATAGATTTAGGCTACTACATGATACTCGAATTTGCCGTATACCCATCATAAGGTTGCTACAACCTAGTCTACAAATGAAAGTTCACAACGTAGGTGCACAGGGCGAGAGACAAATTGGAGTAATCAAGGTGACAGACAGTGACACATTCAATACTGCCTTGCACACTTTTGTCTGCGTCTAGCTGATCTGTGGTGTAATCATTAGTCCAAAAAGTAGCAAAATGTTCCATTTTGTAACTACAACGACGGTTTACTGGACAGATTCAGGTAGGTCCCTCCTCATTTCATTCTGTTTGCTATAGTTTAAGAAATGTTTTGCAACATAATCAGTGGAATGAATACACCCCTGATCACCCGCACACACAGTTCACTTTCATAGCAGCCACATACAGCACAATACAATCACATTGCTCGTTGTATAATTCCTTCTCGCATCGAGGTGACTCCTTTTCTCACCTTTTCCCTTCGCTTGTGGACTTCAGTGCTATTGCTATTACAGCGGATGAAGGAGCGGAAAGAGCGTGGAGATGTGGAAATGGACAGTGAGGAAGAAGGAAAGAAGATGAGTGTAGATGGAAGGGGTGTGGTGAGGAAGATTGGCGTGAAGTACAAAATGAAAACAAAACGTACTCCGGTAGCTCAAAAATGAAACCTGATGAGAGTGAGGATGAATTTCTTGCTGTGGCAGGTGCGGTGAAGACTGCAGTGTTTGGGCCTCGTCCCAATGATGACAAGTGGGCATGAGATTTTTGGAGAGTGGATCCTTGCCTTTTGGCTGATCCATATGTGATGTCAGGATGAATGGATAAAAGGTTGGGGACAGTTGAATCAGTGAAAGTAACTTGAAGTGGACTCCTGATGATTTTTTGTGTGTCTTCTGTCCAGATGGAGCGGGCTCTCCACACCACGTGCCACGGGACAAGACTTGTGACTTGCTTTGCTCTACGGAGCAGGACGCTGTTAAAAGGACTGATAACTGGAGTGGCGATAAGTGTTAAGGACCAACTAAAATTGATGATTCCCGGTGTCTGTGACACCCGCTGTTTGGTGCGACACAGACCTGTTAGAGAGTGTGGTGAAACAGAAGACACTGTCTGTTTTGATATGACAAAATCAAGATAGGATGTGTCAGTTATCCCATGAGAGCTTTTGTCCCAAATGCATTACAGTGTTTCAGCTGCCAAGCTTATGGTCATTTACTGCAGAGGATTTACAAGGTGTGTTTGAACGATATAGTCCTGTCCTCTCAGGCTGCCGGCCTGGTGTAGGATCAGATAGGGCCAAGTAGTGGAATAGTGGTAAGGTTTGAATGGGTGTTAGGTTTTTCTTCCCTATTCCCCCATTATTTTTCCATTACCCTTTGTGTCACAAAATGTAATGAATTCACACACCAGAACAGTAGGCAGAAACACAGGGCTAGATAAGAGAAATAGATTAAAAGGGAGGCTGTGACCGGCTTCACACTCCGGTACAGTAGGTGGCGGTGTATGCACCTTTCAGTTGGTTGCAATCCGCCAATATACATTTGAAGAAGACGAGACCAGAGTGGGCGGAGGAAATGGCGGCTGTGCTTGAATCCGAAAGTGCGGCAAGTGAAGTGTGTGACAATGAATGGAAAATAGTGAAATCAAAGAATGGAACAAAACAAGCAAAATTGTAGTAGAAGACAAGGACCTGTCTAATAATGCATTTCTCATTGGACTGCGTTTTTGGACAAGGAGATTAATTTGGGAAATCCATGTGCAATATCGAGGACTGTGATGAAAGCAGTGAGGAAGGTGGATTAAATCAAGGTGACTAGAAGCGGCCTTGTTTTGGTTAATTGTGTTGATGAAGAACAGAAGAAGCATGCACTGGATCTGGCAAAATTGTCCACTTCAGAAGTAGCATGTATTCATCTTCGGAGCAGGGCGCCTACCAAAGGAGTTATAGCTGGAGTCTTGTTGGATATAAATGTTGCAGCAGTTTGTAGGAACGAGATTCCAATATGTGGGAAGTGTGCAGGATGGCATGGGATAGAGGATTGTGTAGTTTCGGTGGATAAAGGTGTGTGTCAACTGTAGGGGTGCACATGTTGCTGGGTATCGGAAGTGTCTGGTGCGAGAGAGGCAGGTTGAAGTGGTTAAAGTCATAGTGCAGAAGGTGTTGTATGCTGAGGCAGTGAAGAAAGTAGAGGAGGATGGGTCAAGGGTGAGGGATCCTGAGAGGATCCCTGTGAGTAGTAGATTCATGCCAGCATGGAGGAATCGGCCAACGAGTGATAAATGCTTCAGTAAGGTTGACTTCTTAGCGTTCATAGCAATGGTTATCAACTGTACCGCAGAAATGGAACGTAAATCACAAAAACAAAAAAATAGATATTGTGGTGGCAGCTGCAGAGAAGTATTTGGGTATACGAAATTTGACTTCAGAAGAGATACAGGGTGTGTTGAGTGCTGGTGTTCGGTCATCCCAGGCTGCTGGCATGGTGCAGGAGCAGATAAGGTCAAAGTAGTGGAATGGGGTAATGGGATTTGAATGTGTGCAGGGTTAGATGGAAGGGTGTTTTTTTGTATGATTTACAACACTCCATCACTACCCTTCTTGGTCAAATAGCCCTTACACAGCCTGGAGGTGTGTTGGGTCATTGTCCTGTTGAAAAACAAATGACAGTCCCACTAAGCGCAAACCAGATGGGATGGCGTAACGCTGCAGAATGCTGTGGTAGCCATGCTGGTTAAGTGTTCCTTGAATTCTAAATAAATCACTGACAGTGTCACCAGCAAAGCACACCCACACCATCACACCTCCTCCATGCTTCACAGTGGGAACCACACATACAGAGATCCGTTCACCTACTCTGCGTCTCACAAAGATACGGCAGTTGGAACCAAAATGGTCATCAGACCAAAGGACAGATTTCCACCAGTCTAATGTCCATTGCTCGTGTTTCTTGGCCCAAGCAAGTCTCTTATTTTTATTGTCCTTTAGTAGTGGTTTCTTTGCAGTAAGTCAACCATGAAGGCCTGATTCACACAATCTCCTCTGAACAATTGATGTTGAGATGTGTCTATTACTTGAACTCTGTTAAGCATTTATTTGGGCTGCAATTTCTGAGGCTGGTAACTCTAATGAACTCATCCTCTGCAGCAGAGGTAACTCTGGGTCTTCATTTCCTGTGGCGGTCCTCATGAGAGCCAGTTTCTTCATATCGCTTGATGGTTTTTGCTTTTGCAACTGCACTTGAAGAAACTTTCAAAGTTCTTGAAATTTTCCAGATTGACTGACCTTCATGTCTTAAAGTAATGATGGACTGTCATTTCTCTTTGCTTATTTGAGCTGTTCTTGTCATAATATGGACTTGGTCTTTTACCAAATAGGGCTATCTTCTGTATACCACCCATACCTTGTCACAACACAACTGACAAGTTTTTGAGATCAGAGACAAAATCCCCATGTTGTTGCTTACTCGGGAAGCACGACCACCACCGCCACTCGTTTAATGTGAGTGGGTCAGAGACGCAATCTAAGGGCTACCGATCCCGTTTTTAGCAGTCCCAGACGTCCCGATATTTTCAAACATGTTTGATTTTATCGACACAAAATCTGCAATGTTCTTGTAGTGTGAGATGTGCACGTTTTGAGAATGGTGAGAAGAAGCCAGTGAGATGATGATGTTGTTTCGCATCACCCAGAATTTGTAGACACGAGCAGGAGCGATGACTACTACTAGTATGCATTGGTACTTGCCTTTAACCAAAGCCAAAGTGTGACATTTTTACAGGTCTGAAGTTCACATGCATATTATTCAATTTAAAATGTTGGCTAGATATTTCATGTCTATATAGCAAGCATGCATTTCTGATTGAAAGCGTTTATAAGGCTGCTTTGAGCCACAGCTCATTCTAGCTACGTTAACAATCTAATCACATCATTGTTTTCTCGAGACAGCGTGGTATCAACAATCCTCACGACCAAGTGAAGAATCTTGTAGTGTGTGACCCCCCGTCTGTGCCAGATCATTTAATGTGTGCACCACTAAGTTGGCAAGACAAAAGAAAATACAGGAAAGACAGTTGTTTTATGTGAGAGTAGCTCTCCCTCTCTCTGCTGCTCCTCAATTTTTTATGAAAAGAATTTGTTCACAACCCATTCGACTATTATATTTTTCATCTCTGAGTCAACTACTCACCACACTTTATGCACTGCGGTGCTAGCTAGCTGTAGCTTATGCTTTCAGTACTAGATTAATTCTCTGATACCTTGATTGGATGGGCAACAGAGAGAGAGGTCGAGGTGGGAGAAAGGAGAGGGAGAGAGAAAGAGAGAGATGGGAGGAAGGGAGAGGGAGGTAAAGAAGAGAGAGAATGGAGAGAGAGAATGGAGAGGGTAGAGGGAGAGAAGGGGGAGTGTGAGGGAGGGGGAGAGAGAGGGTGAAGGAGGGAGGGGAGAGAGAGATGAGAGACATGGGGATAAGGAAACAGAGGAGAGAGATTGAGGAAAATAATAGAAGGGAGAGTGAGAGAAAATAGAAGAGAGAGAGGGGAGGGTGTAGGGGGTGAAAGAAGGGGGAGGGAGAGAGAAGAGAAGGAGGGGATAAAGGAAGTAGAGAGGCAAAGAGAGAGAAGAGTGATTTGGAGAGGAGGGATTAAAGAATAGAGAGAGAGAGAGAGAAGGAGGAGGGAGAAAGAGAGAGATAGAATAGGGTATAATACATAAATGTGTCATGAAAGGATGTGTGTGGATGTCTGGCCTGGCAAAGTGGTTTTATGCGCTGACTGAACAAGGGCTGATAATTGAGTTTTTTACTCCACTGGGCCCTCATTTATAAACCTTGCGTATGTGCAAAATATGCCCCAAAACATGCTGTGCGCCAGCATCTTCGACCATCCTCCAGAGGGGGAGGTGAGCGAATTTTTCAGCTCCGGCATGGTGCCCAGACCGCTCCGGAGTACACCCTCACCTTTCGGACTGTGGCAGCTTCCAGCAGATGGAATGAGCCGGTGCTCCGCACTCTATACCGTAGTGGACTTCGCGGCGAAGAGGTCCAGACGGAGTTGGCATGTCGGGATGACAATATTTCCTTGGACGCTCTCACTCATCTCGATGGCCATCCGTCGGATAACCTTCTGCGGGAGTGCCGGTGTCCACTTCGCCACTCGCCTCCCTTCAGAGCCTGAACCCATGGAGGTAGGGGCCACACACCTCTCTGCAGCAGAGCAGCGTCGCCGGAGTCAGCTGGTGCTCTGTCCCTATTGCGGCCAGGAGGGGCACCAGTGTCAGTGGTGTCCAGTGTGCCCTCATGACCTTCCATCTCCCAGGGTAGGCATGAGTATCCCATTTTCATAGTTTTCTGCCAAACCCTTTAAGGTACCTATTTCACTGGCTGGCTGTCCCTCAAGTGTTGTCTCTACAGCTCTAGTGGATTCTGGTGCCATTGGGAACTTCATCGACCAGGCCCTCGCCTCCTCCCTGAACTTAATCTCATACCGACTCTCCTCTCCTTTTCCTATTCAAGCTCTGGACACACAACCATTGGGATCCAGCACAGTTACACACATCACCGCACCACTCACCCTCATCGTGGGACACATGCACCAGGAAAGCCTTTCCTTCTTTATCGTTTCCGCACCTGTACACAAGGTAATCCTCGGCCTCATGTGGCTCCAACGTCACAATCCCACCTTCACATGGTCAAGTATGAAAATTACCGCCTGGGGACCAGGATGCCGGAGGACCTGCTTTCCCGTATCCTGTGGTTCCACGCCGGGTGAGGGCCCTGTGAATTCCCACCAGCCTATCAATCGGTCCTGGCATATCGTTGGGCCCGTATGTTGGGACGTAGATGAGAACATCCGCCATGCTCTGGAGCGGGAACCTGCTCCTGCCACCTGTCCTCCAGAGCGCATCTACGTTACCACAGGGGTGAAAGATCAGCTGTTAACCTGGGCACACACATCCCTCGCCGCTGGACACCCAGGTATCACCCGCACCATCCAATCCCTCTCCGAAAAGTACTGGTGGCCCACCTTGGCGCAGGACGTCACCCACCATGTCAGTCTCAAACTCCCCACCAACTACCGGATTTCACCTTCCTTTCATGTTTCCCTCCTCAGGCCGGTGGTTCCAGGTCCCCTGGCTGATGCCATCCCCCACGACACCCCACCGCCTCCACTGGACATCCAGGGGACCCCTGCCTATGCTGTTAGGTCCCTCCTGGACTCTCAACAATGAGGGGATCGGCTCCAGTACATAGTGGACTGGGAGGGATACGGTCTTTAGTGCTCTTGGGTCCCAGTGGCGGACATCCTGGACACCAACATCATCTGGTATTTTCATCTCCGCAGACCGGAATGCAAAGTGTTTGATGCAGAGATAAAGTGCATGGGGAACGTATGGTGGATGGTTGGAAATGGCGGCGAGTAGTGCAGACGAAGTGGAGGAAATGGAGAAATGGTTGGGAGAAGCAGATGTGCTGGAATGTGATCAATATGGGTGACAGCTCTGATGATATGGAGCGGGAGGATGAGGGTCAACGATCTGAATGGTCTGTAGTGGAAAGACATAGGAAGAAGAAAGATCATGATACTGAAAGGAGTCTAGTCTAGTATAGAAAGCATAAAGAGGGCCAAGGTCAGAAGCAAGAGTAATAATGTGTCAGAGTGGAAAGTTGTGATGGTGTTTGATGAGACCACAGGGCCTCATTTACACCCTATCCGATTCAACCAATGCCGTAGAGAGAGATTGGTGAAGTCAAACTAGCCCCGTTCATTGGAAGTGGTAGATTGCTATTATTTTGTGGTAGCCAGGCCCAGCAAGGGAAGATTCTTCAAATGGAAAAGCTTAATGGGAAGAAGATTAAAAGCCATGTCCCTGGTGCTTATGCTAGGTTGAGGGGAGTCATCACTGGGGTCCCAAGATCTATGTCCATAGATGATATTAAAGAAAATGTGAAGGGAGGCAGAGTGATTGAGGCCAAAATGTTGATCAGTAGAAAATAGGGTCAAAGAAGTGAAAGCTTATCAGTGCTGCTGAGGTTTTAAGAAGATTTTGCCTGGAAAAGTATAGATAGGATTCCTTAGTTTGTCCCATCCCCATTGCAGTGGGACATGTAACTGGTCAGGAAAGAAAAGATGTGCCAAGTGTGGAGGGGGACATCATTATGGTAAATGTGGGAGCAATGTGAAGGTTAAGTGTTGTAATTGTGTGGGGGGGCATATGCAGAATTTGGTGGATGCCAGGTGCATAGAGGCTAGGGAGGCTCAGAGATATACAGTAGAATCAATCATGATGTATCATATGCAGAGGCTGTAAGACAGATTGCTGGTAATCGGGATTTATTTGTTTTTTACATTTTCTTTTCTTAGTAGTACAGAATTAGGCAGAGCATGATTGAATGCACACTCCAGCACAGTAGGTGGCGGCATGCACCTTGAACGTTTGTTTGCGGACTGCAATGATATCATAGAAGAAGAAGATGCGGCACGTGTATAACTACAACCAGTTAGCAAGTTGGAAATGTCAGAGTTCCTAGTTCAAGTAACATGTGAACGACACTAGCACGACGCTAGCACGTCGTGAAACACACCTTTCACGTCGTTCATTATTTTCCATAGAACGCACAGCCCCTCGTTGAAACACGCGAGAGCTTGACGAAACGTGAAGAAATCCGGTGGAGGTGGATGAGCAACACTGCACTGTGACTGGAGCAGAGATGGATGGAAAGGTAGGGGGTTAGGAGTTGAGGATGGAAAGGTAGGGGGTTAGGAGTTGAGGATGGAAAGGTAGGGGGTTAGGAGTTGAGGATGGAAAGGTAGGGGGTTAGGAGTTGAGGATGGGATGGGATGGAGTGTAGTGGTGGAGTGTAAAAAGGTGGAGGTAGGGTAGTCAAGGTTAATAAGAAGACGAAGCCTGAAGAGCCTTTGTAGGTCTTCTCAGAGGAGAGTTGATGAGGGAAGTTCGGTTCGTAATGTTTTGACTGAGATATGTATGACAAGGCGTTCAAACTCAAGCAGGTACGGTGCATTCGTTAAGTCTTCAGACCACTTGACTTACTCCACATTTGGTCCCCTCCACAGTTTTTAGACATTTTTTTTTAGACATTTTTGCAAATGTATTAAAAATTAAAAACAAATACCTTATTTACATAAGTATTCAGACCCTTTGCTATGAGACTCAAAATTGAGCTCAGGCGCATCCTGTTTTCATTGATCATCCTTGAGATGTTGATTAGAGTCCACCTGTGGTAAATTCAATTGATTGGACATGATTTGGAAAGGCACACACCTGTCTATATAAGGTCCACAGTTGACAGTGCATGTCAGAGAAAAAAACAAGCCATGAGGTCGAAGGAATTGTCCGTAGAGCTCTGAGACAAGATTGTGTCGAGGCACAGATCTGGGGAAGTGTACCAAAAAATGTCTGCATCATTGAAGGTCCCAAAGAACACAGTGGCCTCCATCATTCTTAAATGAAAGAAGTTTGGAACCACCAAGACTCTTCCTAAAGCCAGCCGCTTTAGGAAGAGAAATACATCCACAGGTACACCTCCAATTGACTTCACTTTGGTTAGCAAACCTATTCATTAATGGCCCCTCTACTCAGAAATCAAGTTTTCCCTCCATCCCTAGTTTGCATCGTTCCAACAACTCTCAGATATATTCCACCTTCCGAATAGTCATTTCCTTAGATATCTACAAGTGCGCAGCTTTGTCCGTGACATGACCTCAATTCCCCACTCTTCCTGTGGCCCCTCCTACTGATTCATTTTCCACACCATCCCCAACAGTAAAATGTATTATTTTTTATAGCTATGATAAAATTTGATGGTGCTACATTTATGAAGCGGACAATCCCATATACAGTGGGGAGAACAAGTATTTGATACACTGACGATTTTGCAGGTTTTCCTACTTACAAAGCATGTAGAGGTCTGTAATTTTTATCATAGGTACACTTCAACTGTGAGAGACGGAATCTAAAACAAAAATCAGAAAATCACATTGTATGATTTTTAATAATTAATTTGCATTTGTATTGCATGACATAAGTATTTGATCACCTACCAACCAGTAAGAATTCCAGCTCTCAACGACCTGTTAGTTTTTCTTTAAGAAGCCCTCCTGTTCTCCACTCATTACCTGTATTAACTGCACCTGTTTGAACTCATTACCTGTATTAAAGACACCTGTCCACACACTCAATCAAACAGACTCCAACCTCCACAATGGCCAAGACCAGAGAGCTGTGTAAGGACATCAGGGAATAAATTGTAGACGTGCACAAGGCTGGGATGGGCTACAGGACAATAGGCAAGCAGCTTGGAGAAGGCATTCAACTGTTGGCGCAATTATTAGAAAATGGAAGAAGTTCAAGAATGACGGTCAACACCCTCGTCTGGGGCTCCATGCAAGATCTCACCTCGTGGGGCATCAATGAACATGAGGAAGGTGAGGGATCAGCCCAGAACTACACGGCAGGACCTGGTCAATGACCTGAAGAGAGCTGGACCAAGTCTCAACGAAAACCATTAGTAACACACTACGCCGTCATGGATTAAAATCCTGCAGCGCACGCAAGGTCCCCCTGCTCAAGCCAGCGCATGTCCAGGCCCGTCTGAAGTTTGCCAATGACCATCTGGATGATCCAGAGGAGGAATGGGAGAAGGCATGTGTCTGTGAGACAAAAATAGAGCTTTTGGTCTAAACTCACTCGCCGTGTTTGAGGAAGAAAGAAGGATGAGTACAACCCCAAGAACACCATCCCAACCGTGAAGCACGGAGGTGGAAACATCATTCTTTGGGGTGCTTTTCTGCAAAGGGGACAGGACGACTGCACCGTTATGAGGGAGGATGGATGGGCCATGTATCACGAGATCTTGGCCAACACCTCCTTCCCTCAGTAAGAGCATTGAAGATGGTCGTGGCTGTGTCTTCCCGCATGACAGCGACCCGAAACACACAGCTCAGGGCAACTAAGGAGTGGCTCCGTAAGAAGCATCTCAAGGTCCTGAGTGGCCTAGCCAGTCTCCAGACCTGAACCCAATAGAAAATCTTTGGAGGGAGTTGAAAGTCCGTATTGCCCAGCGACAGCCCCGAAACCTGAAGGATCTGGAGAAGGTCTGTATGGAGGAGTGGGCCAAAATCCCTTCTGTAGTGTGTGCAAACCTGGTCAAGAACTACAGGAAACGTATTATCTCTGTAATTGCAAACAAAGGTTTCTGTACCAAATATTAAGTTCTGCTTTTCTGATGTATCAAATACTTATGTCATGCAATAAAATGCAAATTAATTGCTTAAAAATCATACAATGTGATTTTCTGGATTTTTGTTTTAGATTCCCTCTCACAGTTGAAGTGTACCTATGATAAAAATTACAGACCTCTACATGCTTTGTAAGTAGGAAAACCTGCAAAATCGGTAGTGTATCAAATACTTCTTCTCCCCACTGTAGGTGTGTAGGAGAGGGAGTTGAACAGTATGTAGTGGTAGAGGTGTGTTGGGAGGGGGGAATATAGTAATAGTGAACTTTTACAACCTGTGTAAGAGACTAGAGTTGATGGCCCTTGGGAATGTAGAAGGTCAACATAAGATACGGGTAATGTGGTGTGGGGATTTTAATGCTCATAGTACGCTCTGGGGAGGGTTACGGACTGATGTAAATGGACAGGAGGAGCTACTGGATGGCCAGGAATGACCCAGTAACTGGAAATGAATCTGCTCTGGATCTAACTTTGATATCAAGTTCAATGGCTGGTAGATGTAGTTGGGAGGTTTGAGGAATCTACAGGGGGTAGTGATCACTATCATATGTGTACTGTAGGATTGAGGGTTTAAGAATCAGTTGGAAATTGATTGAGGAGATGGATATTTGAGTCGGGTAGAGTAGGTTCAGTTTCAGGAGTTGAGTGAACAGGAGCTGCCTAAGGCTGATATCAAATCAGTTATAGAAACAGTGAATGATGGAGTAAGAGAAGCAATATTAGGGGTCACAAGGCAGGTGATTCCTAAGGGCACAGGGAGGAGAAAGAGTGGACTGAGGAGTGTAGAGAAGCTGTGACGTGTAGGAACAGGGCTTTCAGAATGTTGAAAAGGTCCCATAATTACCAGCACCTGATTCAGTATAAACAATCAGTAGTAAGGAGGATCATTAGAACAGCTAAGAGGGAGTATTGGCACCGGTTCTGTGGAAACATAGGCAGGATCACTCCTGTGGGAGAAGTATGGGGGATTATTAAGAGGATGAGGGGTCAGATGAGATTGGGATCTCCCTGTACTGAAAAGTGGGGAGATAGTTGCAGTGAGAGCTACTGAGAAGGCAGCGATGTTAGCCCAGGCATTTGTGAAGGTGCACAGCTGATTATAATCTGACAGAAGAGGGGCAACGTGGGAGAGATGGGGTCAGAGGAGAACGTCCAGGGTTCCTGGATCAGAGAGATGGTGGGGGATGCATTAGCTAAAGCTGGGATAACATCTCCTGGGAAGGATCAGATGTGTTACATCACGATGGCTCATCTCAGTGACACAGCAATGGGGCCTTTACAATAAAGTGTGGAAGGAAGGGAAACTGCCTGGAAGTTGGAAGCAGGCTGTAGTGGTGCCGATACGGAAACTAGGGGAAAACCCTACTAGTGCTTCAAGCTATAGGCCGATAGCGTTGACATCTCATGTATGTAAACTTATGGAAAGGATGATAACGGAAAGGCTGATGTATTTTCTGGAGTAGAGGACTTATGTCACCTGATCAAAGTGGGTTCAGGAAAGGCAGGGGAATGATGGATCCTGTACTGTGACTTGAGTCAGTCATACGGAAGGCACAGGCAAATAAGGTGGTGGTGGTAGCTGTTTTCTTTGATGTAGAGGTTTATGATATGATGGGGAAGGAAGACAGGGTTTTTAACTGGAAAAAGGGATTTTATTTTTGGGTGATCAATACAAGTAAGGGTGGGGAGCTATATCAGAAAGCGATGAGGTAGATAATGGTACCCCCCAGGGAAGTGTCATTAGTCCTTTGTTGTTCTCCATTATGATTGATGATGTATTCTCCTAGGTGAGACCTGATATTGGGAGGTCATTGTTTGCGGATGATGAAGAACTGTGGAAGAGAGGGTGAAATATTACCCATACAGCCAGAAGAGTTCAAGAAGTGATTAGTGAAGTTGAGCAGTGGTGGGGTTTCAAGTTTTCAGTTGAGAAAACAGACAGTGTTTTTTTTTTCTAGAAGGAAGGTTTGGGGGGAAATCTACTTGAAGTTGTATGGAAGGAATATGGAGAGGGTAATACATGAAGGTTACGTATGTAACCAAGGTTATGTGAGCTATTGGATCACTCCAATCCTCGTCAGCGATTACTCACTTCGAACTGGACGATGTATCCTGCCGAGCGGAAGGATACCATTTTGGAGTGATCCAATATAGTGTTACATAACGAAGGTTACGTATGTAACCACGGTTATTTGAGCTATTGGATCACTCCAATCATCTTGTTGGTGATCTACCATATTGGAGTGATCCAATAGCTCACATAACCGTGGTTACATACGTAACCTTCGTTCACTCACTCCCTAGAGCTAAATCGAGGGCTGAGGGGACAACTGTTGTGATTGGACCGCCACTTAAGATGACAATCAAGCTGCATCCGGTCTCGACAGGGATTAACCTGAGGGAGGATAACGCCAGCAAGTGTAGGTAGCTGCATCACTGGAATTACTCTTTTAATGGACGTGTCGAGAGAAGTGGGAGGATAGGGAGCACTGATGGGAGGATCAGGCGCTGAATGATTTCTCTGCGATTGGTTACGGTTTTGATTCAGTGGTGTTCCTGAACGTGTCACTTCAGGCCAGCCTGGGGACGAAGTTATCGTGTGAAACAAGATCGGGAGAGCTAAAAAGGCGCGATCTAATCTTGATAGAATCATACTGTGTCAGTTGAATGTTAACGAAACACAAATAACAAACATCTTAAACTAAAATTCAAATAAAAGTTGTCACTTTTTACCGATACATATTACGTCTATAACTCATAACGTCTGTTTGGCTATCATATGATGACAACAAAACTGTTTTGTTAATAACACTTATTATAACTACCTTTGTAGGCTTATTATTAGGCACCAAACAGACAATACAGGTTTTTCATTTACCAGTAAATCTATATTTCCTTATTATAGCTCACGGCTATCGTCAAAGGATGACAAAGTTTTTGGCTCAATAATCTACTCTTGTAGAATCTGGTAGCCAACCACCTTAGAATGGGAACTTCTGGGCTCGGTATTGTATTGACATCCTATTCAATGACAAGGTCAACAATAAAATCTATCAATATGACTCCTACCAGAAATCCACTGTAGGCAACGTAACATATATAATGTCATGTTTCTATTATGAAAATACTGTCAAATTAATCTAATGACTTCTACATAAAGTTAGATTGAAACCTTAAAGTGTGTTAACTAAACTAAATCAACCTGCTTTTCTGTAAAAATGAATTCATACATTCTAATCAGGTCCATTCACAGGCTCAAAAGACTCCTGTGAGGGCGGGACATTTCCTAGCGACAATAGTCCTTGCAGTGCTTCTGCTTCTGCCGTGAAGTCATGGAGCCCCAAAAACTTCTCGGCTGCAAATAGTGATCACCAGCTTCTTAGACCCTTGTGCTGTACAATTAATCACAGTGGCTATAAATGCCACAAAATCCACTTTCTTCACAATGAGTGTATCTAGATCACTCGATTGACTTAAAACACTAGGAACTGGTTGCAATGCATCCACTGCCATATTTTCAACACTATTCACCGCCTCCACATAGGTGATCTGCTGCACAGCCCTGAACCTTGACACCTCTACCTCTTTCACCCTAATAGGGCACTCAAGGAAGTCCGGACTGAATGACAGATTCTTCAATACTATACTTCTCCCGTCTGAAAAGATTTGACACGTGACCATATCCTTTACAATTCCCACACTGTAATGGTTAGGACACAAATGCTCTCACCACATACCTCACATGTCCAAGTTTCACATATTAAGGTAGAGTCTCCTCAAACAACAATATCGATAGGCTTTTCTCCTTCCTTCCATTTACCATACGGGTCAGGCAACGTGCCACTCCTGTGATTTTGTGACTATGGTATTTGTCATCTATATCCAACGAGACTCCAGCTATAACTCCTTTGGCAGGTGCCCTGCTCCGAAGAGCAATACGTTACTTCTGACGTGGACAATTTTGCCAGATCTAGTGCATGCTTCTTCTGTTCTTCATTAACACAATTAACCAAAACAAGGCCGCTTCTAGTCACCTTGATTCAATCCACTGCTTTCTTCACAGTCCTCGATATTACAAATGGATTTTCCAAATGAATCTCCTTGTCCAAAAAACACAGTCCAATAAGAAAAGCATTATTGGACAGGTCCTTGTCTTCTACTGCAACTTTTTGTTATGCTGGTGAATGAGGACCCAAAAGCGACGTAATAGTAACAGAGTCTTTATTCCAGTATTAAACAAATAATGATTCTCCTGGATATAATCAATGGTTAATCCAAAACAGGAAACTGAAATCCTCTCGTCAATAGAGAGGAACGACTGGAGACGCGACCACAGACTGCAGGTCGCCTCGGGAAGGCACTGGCCGTAGCAGACATAGACACCTGCTCACACGCAGCATCTGAAGAAGGCAAAGAACACGACAGGGCGGAACAAGGACACAGGAACAGCAAACATCAAACAAGAATCCGACAAGGACAGAAGCGGAAAACAGAGGGAGAAATAGGGACTCWAATCAGAGGGCAAAATAGGGGACAGGTGTGAAAGAGTAAATGAGGTCGTTAGGAGAATGAGAAACAGCTGGGAGCAGGAACGGAACGATAGAGAGAGAGAGAGCGGGAGAGGGAGAGAGGGAGGAGGAGAGAGAGAGAGAAAGAGAAAGAACCTAATAAGACCAGCAGAGGGAAGCACAGGGACAAGACATGATAATCAATGACAAAACATGACACTTTTGCTCGTTTTGTTCCATTCTTTGATTTCACTATTTTCCATTAAATGTCGCACACTTTACTTGCCGCACTTTCAGATTCAAGCACAGTAGCCATTTCCTCTCTTTCCACCCAACTGTCACTGATCTTGATTGTCCCATTTCTCCCCATCCTCCCACTTCTCTCGACACGCCCATTATGAGTCACTCCAGCGAGGCAGCTACCTAAGATTCAGCGCGAGGTGGAGAATGAAGATGTGCGAGAAGAGGCCATCCACATCTGCCAAGAAGTAATGCCTGCAGAGAAGAACAAAGTTGGTGAAACGATTCAAAACGATTCAAGACCAAGGGGTATCATCATCCTCTTCACTGCCAGATTCTACAGGGATGCTGTCTGGAAAGCTGCTAGGAAGAACGCCTTCCTTCAGAGCCATGGTATGCGTTTCGCCGAGCATCTCAGCCCGGAGGACATAGAAAGAAGG
>NC_036860.1:36875162-37047059 GCF_002910315.2 Salvelinus sp. IW2-2015 | reverse complement strand
CCTAAAATCTCACCAGAAGGAACAGGTTGATGGTTTCAGCCATGGTATTCTCATTTTCCTTATGTTGTTTACCTAACAAGCATCAGGTGACTATTTTTCAGGAATACTCAGGTACTTCAATTTATTAGTTTGTTCTTGTATGACCAGAAGACCTATTTTGTTTACAAACTTACGAAGAAGATTGAAAGCTGTATTTATTTTTTATGTATACAGTAACTAAGATACTGTTTTAAAGGGCATACAGGTCTGCTCTGACTTTACACGGTTATTGTTCCATTTAGTTATTAATACTTATTTCCAAAAAAAGATCTTAGGAACGTGTATATGTAAAACATTTTTTATTGAATTATTTTATGATCAGTTTTCATATGCACTTAAAATAGTAGGTACCCTTTTATTTAAATTATTATTTTGTATTTTATGTCTCAGAATAGTTCCTGATTACACTAAAGAGGGTTTTTAGTCTCTCTTACTACAAGAACCCTTGGTTTGGTCTTGAACATAATTTTCAGTTGAGTTGAATTTCAAAGCCGGATAACGTCTAGCTCAAAGTTGATGGAATAAGCTATTTTCACTTTAAATTGACTTAAATGGTGCAGATCTCGGTTCCTTATCGTTTACGTTCACTGCTCCTACGTCTTTGACTCATCCTACTACAGTATATAATCTTTGTTGTTTTGTCTTTGTCTTTAGTTTCTCTTAATGCTAGGGGGTTACGAAACAATGTGAAGCGCAAGGCCTTATTTTTATTTGCTAAACAATTTCGAACAGATTTTTGCTTTCTTCAAGAGTCTCACTCAATTTCGGCTGATGCCAACTTCTGGAGGTCACAGTGGGGCAACGATATTTGGCTTTCCCATGGATCTGAACGCTCCGCTGGTGTCACTACAATGAAAAATACCTTTGGTGGTAATATTCTACACTCGGAATGTGACCCCTTTGGTCACTTTGTCTTGTGATCAGTTACAATGACATTACGCTCATTACTGTAAACTTCTACGGGTACAACACCAAACATGAGAATGATGAATTGCTTGAATCTATAGAGAAACATATACTTCATTGGTTATCTAAATTTCCCAATTCGTTATTATTGATAAGAGGGGATTCGTTATTATTGATAAGAGGGGACTAACAATACTATAGATAATTCAACTGATAGATGGCCCCCAGGTAGACCAACCAATCAGAATTTGGGTTTAATACTTTTTATGGAAAAGTTTGATCTTACTGATATATGGAGAGAGAGGTTTCCGGCCGACAGATCATTCACTTAGAGTAACAAAACAGGTTCCAGACAATCCAGAATAGATTTTTGGCTTATATCCAAATGTATTGATAGTGAGTGTGTTACTACAAATATCTGTACTACTCCCCTCACAGACCATAGGGCCATTTACATTGATATCAAAATATTTACCCCTGATAGTAACCTTGGCAGAGCTTCCTATTGGAAGCTATATAGCTCATTATTAAATAATGATATAGTTAAATTTGAGGTTAAAGATCTGCTCTCACACTTTTGGGAAAGGGCTTGTGAAGAAAAATCTTATTGCAAGAACTGGGAGCGCTTTAAATTTGAGGTGTCCAAATACCTTAGAAAATATGGTAGTAATCTTGCTAAGACCAGAAGAGCTGAGGAGGAAAAGGTGATCGTTAAGATAACTTCATTTTCTCAGAGGTCCCCAGCCGGCCTCTCGGGGGAGGAGAAGATGGAACTAATTGAGTTACAAAATAAATTGGATAATATATATAGGTTAAAAGCAGAAGGAGCCTTTATTAGATCTACGAAAAAATGGATTGAGGAGGGAGAACAGAATTCATCCTATTTCTTTAGACTTGAGAAATTTCACTCTAAAAATAACACTATCCATAAATTAAACATTGATGGTGTTATTACAGATGACCAAAAATGTATCGCTAAATACTGTAGCAATTTTTACAGAAAATTGTATAGCTCTATGTACTGTCAGGAATCCACAGATATGTTTTTTAACTCACTGAATAATGTTCACTCTATCAGTGATATAGAATCTAAACAGTGTGATGAACCCATCAAAGTTGAAGAGATTATAGAGTCTATCAAACATCTAAAGAACAATAAATCACCAGGTGTTAATGGAATTACATCAGAATTTTACAAATTATTTTCTGAACAAATAGCTCCCTTCCTATTTGAAGTATTTTTAGAGAGTATTAAAAACAATGTTCTCCTTCCTACAATGAGTCAGGGGTTAATAACACTGATACCTAAGCCTAAAAAAGAACATTGATAACTGCCGTCCAATTTGTCTTCTTAATAATGACTATAAGATATTAGCCTTACTACTTGCAAAAATAATTAAAGAAGTCCTGGATGCAATCATTGATGAAACACAGTCTGGCTTCATGAGGAACAGACATATTTCTAACAATGTCAGACTAGTATTAGACATACTTGACTACTCAGACCTAATAACTGAGGATAGCTTCATATTATTTTTAGATTTTTATAAAGCATTTGACATAGTAGAGCATCAGTTTCTCTTCCACTCCCTTGAGAGACTTGGCTTTGGGGATTTTTTCTGTAAGGCTATCAAGACCCTCTATGCAAATGGTAACAGCTCTATCAAATTAAAATATGGCACCTCACCTAGATTTGAGTTAAAGAGAGGAATTAGGCAAGGTTGTCCTATCTCCCCGTACCTGTTTTTATTAATCACCCAACTTCTTGCAAATTCTTTAAAAAATAGTCCTGTACAAGGTATTTCCATAGCTGGTAAAGAAATTATTATAAGCCAGCTGGCTGAAGATACTACACTTTTTCTGAAAGACGCTAACCAAATTCCCATATCGATCAATGTGATACAATTCTTTTCCAAAGCGTCTGGTCTATACCTTAACATTAATAAATGTGAACTCATAGCTGTCAAAGATTGTGTGACACCTTCATATTATGGTATTCCAGTAAAAGAAGAACTTACATATTTAGGCATAACCATTACAAAGGATCAGAAGTCTAGAGGCTTACTAAATTTCAACCCTCTTATTTAAAATACCCAGAAGAAGCTAAATCAATGGCTACAGAGGGACTTATCATTAAAAGGTAGAGTCCTAATAACCAAGGCCGAAGGTATCTCTAGACTAACATATGGCGCTCTATCTTTATATCTTGACAGTAAAATAAGCAAGGAGATAGACCAGATGCTTTTCAACTTTCTTTGGAGAAACCGTACCCATTACATTAGGGAAACTGTTGTAATGAACACTTATGAGAATGGTGGACAGAATTTTCTGGACTTTACTACTTTAAATAATATTTTTAAGATCAATTGGATAAAACAATTCCTAAGAAGACCCACTTCTATCTGGAATTTTATTCCTCATCATGTCTTCTTTACTTTTGGTGGCCTTAACTTCATGTTGCTTTGCAATTATAATATTGACAAAATTCCAGTGAAACTTTCTGCTTTTCATCGGCAGGTTTTCTTGTCATGGTCCTTAATTTATAAACATAATTTTTCTCCACACAGATATTATATATGGAATAATCGGGATATATTGTATAAAAATACTTCTTTGTTTTTAGAATATTGGTTCCGAAATAATATCCTATTGGTGAGCCAACTGGTAAATGCAGAGGGTCTTTTACTCAGTTATAASGAATTCTTATCWCTTTACAAGGTCCCTGTAACACCTAAAGATTTTGCAATTGTTTTAGACGCCATTCCCYCAGGTGTTGCTCTGTTATTCAGGAACGTGTCAAGACCTGACCCTCAGAGCCTACCTTCTATTGACCCTGTTGACTCATCAGTAGGAAAGATTTGTTTTTCTTTTGGTCCATTCAACAACAGAGCGATACGAACCTTGTTTCAGCAGGATGTTGTATCTATACCTTATGTCATGCCTTATTGGAATGGATTTATTGATAATATCAGTTGGGAAAAAGTTTGGATGTTGCCACACACATACCTACTTGTTAACAAAATTAAGGAAGTTTCCTTTAAAATTATTCATAAATATTATCCTGCCAACCACTATATGAAGACGTTTAAGGAAAACATAAACTCAAATTGCTCCTTTTGTAATGACCACCCAGAAACAGTGTTGCATCTTTTTTGGCATTGTATACATGTAAGAAAACTGTGGCAAGACATCAGTAGATTTATAATTGAACACATTTATGAAGATTTTACACTATTGTGGAGAGATTTACTGCTTGGATTCTTTACATACGATAAAAAATAAGCTGAAACATTTTTATGTAATTAATTTCATTATTCTTTTGGCCAAATTTCATTACACAAATGTAAATTTACTAACAAAAAAACACATTTTCTTACCCTACAAAAAGAAATTGAACTGTATTTTAAGACAGTTAAATACTCTACTAACAAAAAAGCTGTTAGAATTGTAAGTGTATGTATGTCCCTTAAGGTCCTTGTGTAATTGTAATGTGATATTGTACCCCCTAGCTCGATTGTCCATTATATATAATCTATATATACTTGTGTTCCCTTATGTACTTTCTGTATTGATTTGTTGTTAATAAAAATAAATAAAAAAGATTCAGCGCGAGGGCTGATAGGGTAAAAATAACGCGATTGGACTGCTGGCTCTGACTCTTGACTCGTTGACGTACTAGTCGGAAGGAGGAAACTCGGAGGAAACTCGGACATTTCCGACATGCTAACTGGTTATAGTTATACACGTGACGCACACGTGACGTGTTCAACGAATCAGCAAGTCAGACATTTCCGAGTTTCCTAGTTCCGGACTAGCTTATGAACTCGCCAAATTCTCTTAATTTGGGGGCGGACATAGCGGGTTGGCGTATTGGTCACATGACATATCTACAATTTATCACATGACGTGTATGAGGAAATATCGCAGCTGAAGAGGAGAAAGGTGGATTGTCTTTGTTTTACTGTGGATGTGCTACACATTTTGATCGATATCCGCCAAATCGTCGAAAATGAGTGCTAGTTTGGACATCAGACTGAAAAGAGCAAATAAAGTATATCATGAGGGGGTAAGGGTCAATTTGCCTGAAATTTACATAGTAAGATGTACAGTATAACTATCGATGCTACCAAACTGTAAGAAGCGATGACATTGTGTCACGCTTGTTTGGGTATAAAGCAGTTCACGTACTCAGCAGAAGTCATTCCAAATGGTATAGCTTGAACAAGTGCATCAGTGACAGGTGATACAGTGAAGTGTCAAATAAGTACTTAACCACCCGTATTTTAACCTCTTCTACCCTCGACATGTTCTGTTACTAGCTCGTGTTGACCATTGTTTTACTCCAATTTTATCATTAACTTCACAATACAGTGGCTAGATTAACCCTGAGTTAAATTGCTGTGTTTCGTAGCTCTGGAAACTTGGCAAGTCGTGTGCATGCCAATTGTTTTGCTTACTACAGAGCAACCTTTTATGTGTTTGTGGTGAATCGATGATAATGATTATTTTGACTGATCAGCAGTTATCAATTTCTTCAATGTGTAAGGATTCTACTGCCCTCTAGTGGATGTCCTGCGTTGTCGAACATTCGTTTTTTATTTTTTATTTAACCTTTATTTAACCAGGTAGGCCAGTTGAGAACAAGTTCTCATTTACAACTGCGACCTGGCCAAGATAAAGCAAAGCTGTGTCACACAAACAATAACAGAGTTACACATGGAATAAACGAATGTACAGTCAATAACACAATAGAAAAGTCTATATAGAGTGTGTACAAATGAAGTAAGATTAGGTAGGTAAGGCAATAAATAGGCCGTAGTGGCGAAATAATTACAATTTAGCAAATAAACACTGGAGTGATAGATGTGTAGAAGATGAATGTGCAAGTAGAGATACTGGGGTGCAAAGTAGCAAAAAACAATATGGGGATGAGGTAGTTGGATGGGCTACTTACAGATGGGCTATGTACAGGTGCAATGATCTGTAAGCTGCTCTGACAGCTGGTGCTTAAAGTTAGTGAGGGAAATATGAGTCTCCAGCTTCAGTGATTTTTGCAATTCGTTCCAGTCATTGGCAGCAGAGAACTGGAAGGAAAGGCGACCAAAGGAGAAATTGGGGGGTGACCAGTGAAATATACCTGCTGGGGTGGGTGCTGCTATGGTACCAATGAGCTGAGATAAGGCGGGGCTTTACCTAGCAAAGACTTATCGATGACCTGGAGCCAGTGGGTTTGGCGACGAACATGAAGCGAGGGCCAGCCAACGACAGCATACAGGTCGCAGTGGTGGGTAGTATATGGGGCTTTGGTGACGAAACAGATGGCACTGTGATAGACTGCATCCAATTTGCTGAGTAGAGTGTTGGGGGCTATTTTGTAAATGACATTGTCAAAGTCAAGGATCGGTAGRRTAGTCAGTTTTACGAGGGTATGTTTGGCAGCATGAGTGAAGGAKGCTTTGTTGYGAAATAGGAAGCCGATTCTAGATTTAATTTTGGATTGGAGATGTTTAATATGAGTCTGGAAGGAGAGTTTAGTCTTTATATTTTTATTTATTTCACCTTTATTTAACCAGGTAGGCTAGTTGAGAACAAGTTCTCATTTACAACTGCGACCTGGCCAAGATAAAGCACAGCAGATTGACACACAACAACACAGTTACACATGGAATAAACAAACATACAGTCAATAATACAGTAGAAAAAAAGTCTATATACAGTGTGTGCAAATGAGGTAAGATAAGGGAGGTAAGGCAATAAATAGGCCATGGTGGCGAAGTCATTACAAAATAGCAATTAAACACTGGAATGGTAGATGTGCAGAAGATGACTGCAAGTAGAGATACTGGGGTGCAAAGGAGCAAGATAAATAAATACAGTATGGGGATGAGGTAGTTGGATGGGCTGTTTACCAATGGGCTATGTACAGGTGCAGTGATCTGTGAGCTGCTCTGACAGCTGGTGCTTAAAGCGAGTAAGGAACCAGTCTAACCAGACACCTAGGTATTTGTAGCTGTCCACATATTCTAAGTCAGAACCGTCCAGAGTAGTGATGCTAGGCGGACGGGCAGGTGCGGGCAGCGATCGGTTGAAGAGCATGCATTTAGTTTTACTTGCATTTAAGAGCAGTTGGAGGCCACAGAAGGAGAGTTGTATGGCATTGAAGCTCGTCTGGAGGTTAGTTAACACAGTGTCCAAAGAAGGGCCAGAAGTATACAGAATGGTGTTGTCTGCGTAGAGGTGGATCAGAGAATCACCGGCCGGAGCGACTTCATTGATGTATACAGAGAATAGAGTCGGCCCGAGAATTGAACCCTGTGGCACCCCAATAGAGACTGCCAGAGGTCCGGACAACAGGCCCTCCGATTTGACCTCCGAAAGCCTTGGCCAGGTTGATGAGTACGGTTGCACAGTATTGTCTTTTATCGATGGTGGTTATGATATCGTTTAGGACCTTGAGCGTAGCTGAGGTGCACCCATGACCAGCTCGGAAACCAGATTGCATAGCGGAGAAGGTATGGTGGGATTCGAAATGGTCGGTGATCTGTTTGTTAACTTGGCTTTCGAAGACTTTAGAAAGGCAGGGTAGAATAGATATAGGTCTGTAGCAGTTTGGGTCTAGAGTGTCTCCCCCTTTGAAGAGGGGGATGATCGTGGCAGCTTTCCAATCATTGGGAATCTCAGACGATACGAAAGAGAGGTTGAACAGGCTAGTAATAGGGGTTGCAACAATTGTGCCTGGATCATTTTAGAAAGAGAGGGTCCAGATTGTCTAGCCCAGCTGATTTGTAGAAGTCCAGATTTTGCAGCTCTTTCAGAACATCAGCTCTGGATTTGGGTGAAGGAGAAATGGGGGTGTCTTGGGCAAGTTGCTGTAGGGGGTGCAGAGCTGTTGACCGGGGTAGGGGTAGCCAGGTGCAAAGCATGGCCAGCTGTAGAAAAATGCTTATTGAAATTCTCAATAATCGTAGATTTATCGGTGGTGACAGTGGTTCCTAGCCTCGGTGCAGTGGGCAGCTGGGAGTTTGTGCTATTATTCTCCATGGACTTTAGTTTCCCAGAACTTTTTGGAGTTTGTGCTAAAGGATGCAAATTTCTGTTTGAAAAAGCTAGCCTTTGCTTTCCTAACTGCCTGTGTATATTGGTTCCTAACTTCCCTGAAAAGTTGCATATCGCAGATGATGACATACAAGTAACTGCCAAAATAAAGGAAACACTTGAGTAAAAGAGGGAAAGAACGTATATTGAAAGCAGGTGCTTCCATACAGTTGTGGTACCTAAGTTAATTACGCAATTAACATCCCATCATCGTGTGTGTGTCAGTCATCAGATCTCAACCCAATTGAACACTTATGGGAGATTCTGGAGCGGAGCCAGAGACAGCGTTTTCCACCACCATCAACAAAACACCAATTGATGGAATGTCTTGTGGAAGAATGGTATCGCATCCCTCCAATAGAGTTCCAGACACTTGTAGAATATATGCCAACTGGCACTGAAGACACTTTGCTGGTGTTTCCTTTATTTTGTCAGTTATGTGTATCTTTTCACTAAACCCTCTGGTCATAGTACAGCTTTATGAACACCCTAAACACCAAGAGTGTGATACTTTTTGCATTTCATATTTGTAATATCATTTATGGTTTATTATGTCAGGAGGTCCTTGCCGGTGTTGTGGCGATAGTTAGTAAAGAGGCGGTCCAGCACCAGGGCATCACTCTCACCATGGAGGGAATTGTCAACCTACAGCTTAGCTCTAAGAGTGTGGGAGTCTTTGAGGCCTTCTACAACTCTGTTAAGGTGAGTGTCCAACGGTATTTCCAAGCCCAAGGATCACCACACATTGAACTGCCTCTTTCACATGATTAGATTATGTTGTTGTTGTCATGGACTGTTTAGTGCCAACATGGAGCATAGATACCTGACCTAAGTCTGTATATCAATGATTCTGATGTCACAGATTGATCTCTCCCCTCTTTCTGTAACAGCCCATTCAACTTATCACGAGCAACATTGAAGTGGTAAAGCAAGGCAAGGTGCCTGGAGGCAAGACAGAGATTCCCTTTGAGTTCCCCCTGCACACAAAGGGCAACAAAGTGCTGTATGAGACCTACCATGGCGTTTTCGTCAACATTCAGGTAATGACCACAGAGCTGGGGCATGCCCTGCACTTTGCAAATGGCTGTCTTCTGTGTTTTCAGACTGACCTAGATTCTTCTCCTTGTCAGACAAGGACCAGCCAGAGAACCATACTATACCTCCCAAAGCAGATATTTCAGTGTCCAAAATTGATTGTGTATGCATTTTGTCTGCCATCTTTGGGTCAGACCTGCTTCAGCTGATGCAGTGCCCATGCTATTTCTAATGACAATTTAAAAGATCCCTTTTATTGTCATGTCATCTGGAGAAATACAAAAACAACTGTGATTGTAAACCTCTCTGACGCTAATGAGGTGTAATTATAGAGACAGAGAGAGAGGCACAGATTGACATTTCCTGTGTTCCAGTCGTTTGTTGTCTCAAGGAAACTGCAACAACAAAAAAATACAAGGAAGACTAAATGTTTGCTTAAAAAAAACATGTTTTCATCACTGCAGATGTATAGGCCTAAGCAATGAAATAATGTTATTAAAGAGATGCTGAAAGGTCATTTTCCAGCAATCTTACATTTTGCTGGAGTAAAAATAACAAGGCATTCTGTAGTTGCCGAGGCATTTTTACTCTCAAACTGGAGAGTAAAAATGTCCCCTGAATCAGTCAAGCTTCAGAAAGGATCTAGATGTGTTCTGTAGTCTGCAAAATCAATGAGGTGTAGACCAACATTTCAATAGTGTAACGCTTGAGCATTAAACCTTTGGAAAAAAATTCTCTAATAGGCTTTGTTTTTGTCCAATAAGAATGTTTACGCTTGAAAAGCTATGTCTTCTGAAACAGTACGATCTAGTAGATTAGGTATTTTTATTGCTTTCCAGAATAAGCGAGGCATTCAAAAGACAGAGGGGAGGCTCTGTACTGCATCTAATATTAGACCTAAAATTCAGATAGTACTGATGAGGAACCTCATGGGGGGGTGACTTATCAGTCTCAATTCTACCACTGGAAAAGGAATCCAGCTTTATTTTAAGGCAGGCTTTTAGCAAACATATGCCTGTTTCTCCTGACAATATCATGTGAGAAAAAGTATTTGTATCCACAAAAGCCTTGTTACTAATATTAATAATTGTATGGTGTTTATTTTCTCAGTACACCCTCCGTTGTGACATGAAGCGCTCCTTGTTGGCCAAAGACCTGAGCAAGACCTGTGAATTCATGGTGCACTGTCTGGTGAGATCAACCATCATCCTGACTCAGACCAATATCTCATCTCTTCTGAGAATCCCATACAAAAACACCACCATAACATGATCTGACGTTGCTTGATTTTAAGTTTCATGTAGCTACAGTAAGAAACAGGCCTGTAGTTTCTCATAATTTTCTTCAATATAGATGAAGTGAAGTGATGTTGTAATCTACAGTTACACAATGACATCATACATGATTACTAGGGGACTGTTCCTTCTCTGGGGCCACGCAGACCAATTACTCATGGTTAGACTGTCCCCTTTCTCTTCTCTCAGCCACAGAAAGCCAAGCTGCAACCCACCCCGGTAGACTTCACCATCACGCCAGAGACCCTGCAGAATGTCCGCGAGGTACAGCAGGCCTGTCGGGAATATGACCAAACACCTACAAAATGTTAAATTACTTTTGGTCATGTAGTGTAGATTAAATGTATGTGGACACCTACTTGTCGACCATCTCATTCCAAAATCATGGGCATTAATATGGTGTTGGTCCCCCTTTGCTGCTATAACAGCCTCCACTCTTCTGGGAAGGCTTTCCACTCGATGTTGGAACATTGCTGCGGGGACTTGCTTCCATTCAGCCACAAGAGCATTGGTGAGGCCGGCACTGATGTTGGCCGATTAGGCCTGGCTCACAATTCCAATTAATCCCAAAGGTGTTCGATGGGGTTGAGTTCAGGTATCTGTGCAGGCCAGTCAAGTTCTTCCACACCGATCTCGACAAACCATTTCGGTATGAACCTTGCTTTGTGCATGGGGGCATTGTCATGCTGAAACAGGAAAGGGCCTTCCCCAAACTGTTGCCAGAAAGTTGGAAGCACATAATCCTCTAGAATGTCATTGTTTGCTGTTGCGTTAAGATTTCCCTTCACTGGAATTAAGGGGCCTAGCCTGAACCATGAAAAACAGGCCCAAACCATTATTCCTCCTCCACCAAACTTTACAGTTTGCATTATGCATTCGGGCAGGTAGCGTTCTCGTGGCATCCGCCGAACCCAGATTCGTCTGTCGGACTGCCAGATGGGAATGCGTGATTCATCACTCCAGAGAATGGGCTTCTACTGCCAATGGAAGAGAGCTTTACATCACTCCAGCTGACACTTGGCATTGTGCATGGTGATCTTAGGCTTGTGTGCGGCTGCTCGGCCATGGAAACCCATTTCATGAAGCTGCCTACAAACAGTTATTGTGCTGACGTTGCTTCCAGAGGCAGTTTGGAACACGTTAGTGAGTGTTGCAACCAAGGACATATTATTTTTACGTGCTACACGCTTCAGTACTCAGCAGTCCTGTTCTGTGAGCTTGTGGCCTACCACTTCGTGGCTGAGCCGTTGTTGCTGCTAGACGTTTCCACTTCACAATAACAACACTTACAGTTGACCAGGGCAGCTCTAGCAGGGCAGAAATTTGACGAACTGACTTGTTGGAAAGGTGGCATCCTATGAAGGTGCCATGTTGAAAGTCACTGAGCTCTTCAGTAAGGCCATTCTACTGCCAATGTTTGTCTATGGAGATTGCATGGGCTGGTTGTGCTCGATTTTATACACCTGTCAGCAACGGGATGGCTGAAATAGCGCAATCCACTAATTTGAAGGGGTGTCCACATACTTTTGTGTATATATACAGTTGAAGTCGGACGTTTACATACACCTTAGCCAAATACATTTAAACTCAATTCCTGACCTTAAGGCCTAGTACAAATGCCCTGTCTTAGGTCAGTTGGAATCACCACTTTATTTTAAGAATGTGAAATGTCAGAATAATAGAGAAAATTATTTATTTCCGCTTTTATTTCTTTCATCACATTCCCAGTGGGTCAGAAGTGGGTCATACACTCAATTAGTATTTGGTAGCATTGCCTTTAAATTGTTAATTTGGGTCAAACATTTCGGGTAGCCTTCCACAAGCTTCCCACAATAAGTTGGGTGAATTTTGGCCCATTCCTCCTGACAGAGCTGGTGTAACTGAGTCAGGTTTGTAGGCCTTCTTGCTCGCACACAATTTTCAGTTCTGCCCACAAATTGTCTATAGGACTGAGGTCAGGGCTTTGTGATGGCCACTCCAATACATTGACTTTGTTGTCCTTAAGCCATTTTGCCACAACTTTGGAAGTATGCTTGGGGTCATTGTCCATTTGGAAGACCCATTTGCGACCAAGCTTTAACTTCTTGACTGATGTCGTGAGATGTTTCTTCAATATATCCACATAATTGTCCTGCCTCATGATGCCATCTTTTTGTGAAGGCACCAGTCCCTCCTGCAGCAAAGCACCCCCACAACATGATGCTGCCACCCCCGTGCTTCACGGTTGGGATGATGTTCTTCGGCTTGCAAGCATCCCCCTTTTTCCTCCAAACAAACAGTTCTATTTTTGTTCATCAGACCAGAGAACATTTCTCCAGAAAGTACAATCTTTGTCCCCATGTGCAGTTGCAAACCGTAGTCTGGCTTTTTTATGGCGGTTTTGGAGCTTTCAGGTTATGTCGATACAGGACTTGTTTTACTGTGGATATAGATACTTTTGTACCTGTTTCCTCCAGCATCTCACAAGGTCCTTTGCTGTTGTTCTGGGATTGATTTGCACTTTTCGCACCAAAGTACGTTCATCTCTAGGAGACAGAACACGTCTCCTTCCTGAGCGGTATGACGGCTGCGTGGTCCCATGGTGTTTATACTTGCGTACTATTGTTTGTACAGATGAACGTGGTACCTTCAGGCATTTGGAAATTGCTCCCAAGGATGAACCAGACTTGTGGTCTACAATTTTTGGCTGATTTCTTTTGATTTTCCCATGATGTCAAGGAAAGAGGCACTGAGTTTGAAGGTAGGCCTTGAAATACATCCACAGGTACACCTCCAATTGACTCAAATGATGTCAATTAGCCCATCAGAAGCTTCTCAAGCCATGACATGATTTTCCGGAATTTTCCAAGCTGTTTAAAGGCACAGTCAACTTAGTGTATGTAAACTTCTAACCCACTGGAATTGTGATACAGTGAAATAATCTGTCTGTAAACAATTGTTGGAAGAATTACGTGTCATGCACAAAGTAGATGTCCTGACCGACTTGCCAAAACTATAGTTTGTTAACAAGAAATTTGTGGAGTGGTTGGAAAAATAGTTTTAATGACTCCAACCTAAGTGTATGTAAACTTACGACTTCAACTGTATAGCATACCTTTTGGCATTCTAGATGTTGGTTTCCTGGGACTTAATCGGTCTACTCCGTCATTGATCAAAATTATTTAAGGGAAACCAGCAGACACCGTAGCAGGAATGTTCAGACCGTTAACAACATCCCATCTTTGTATTACTCACCATCGTCTCCCTCAGAGGAGTTTGCTGCCCAAGTTCCTGATCCGGGGCCACCTGGATGCCACCAACTGTGTGATCACTAAGCCCCTGACTGGAGAACTGGTGGTGGAGAGCTCTGATGTGGCCATCAAGAGCATAGAGCTGCAGCTGGTCCGCGTAGAGACCTGCGGTGAGTCTGACGCTACTTATTGTAGCCCATCTACACTGAACAAAAATATAAACGCAACATGCAGCAATTAAATATTTTACTGAGTTGCAGTTCATTATAAGGATATCATACAATTGAAATAAATTCATTAGGCCCTAATCTATGGATTTCACATGACTGGGAATACAGATATACATCTATTGGTCACATACCTTTAAAAAAATAAGTAGGGGTGTGGATCAGAAAACAAGTCAGTATCTGGTGTGACCACCATTTGCCTCATGCAGCGCGACAGCTCCTTCGCATAGAGATGATCAGGCTGTTGATTGTGACCTGTGGAATGTTGTCCCACTACTCTTCGATGGCTGTGCGAAGTCGCTGGATAATGGCGGGAACTGGAACATGCACGTCGATCCAGAGCATCCCAAACGTGCTCAATGGGTGACATGTCTGGTGAGTGTGCAGGCCATGAAAGAAAAGGGACATTTTCTGCTTCCAGGAATTGTGTACAGATCCTTGCAACATGGCCCGTGCATTATCATGCTGAAACATGAGGTGGGTGTGGATGAGTGGCACGACAATGAGCCTAAGGATCTCGTCATGGTATCTCTGTGCATTCAAATTGCCGTTGATAAAATACAATTGTGTTCGTTGTCCATAGCTTATGCCTGCCCATACCATAACCCCCCCCCCCCCCCCCCCCCCCCCGGCCCTCTGTTCACAATGTTGACATCACAAACTGCTCGCCCACACCACGCCATACACTCTGTCTGCCATTTTCCCGGTACAGCTGAAACCGGGATTCATCCGTGAAAAGCACACTTCTCCAGCGTGCCAGGGGCCAATGAAGGTGAGCATTTGCAATTTGCAGTCAGATCAAGACCATGGTAAGGGTGACAAGCACGCAGATGTGCTTCCCTGAAACGTTTTCTGACAGTTTGTGCAGAAATTATTTGGTTGTGCAAACCCACAGTTTCATCAGCTTTCCGGGTGGCTGGTTTCAGACGATCCTGCAGGTGAAGAAGCTGGATATGGAGGTCCTTGACTGGTGTGATTACACATGGTCTTTGGTTGTAAGGCCAGTTGGATGTATTGCCAAATAATCTAAAATGACGTTAGAGATGTCTCATGTTAGAGAAATTAACATTCAATGCTCTGGCAACAGCTCTGCTGGACATTCCTGCAGTCAGCATGCCAATTGCACACTCCCTCAACTTGAGATATCTGTGGCATTGTGTTATGTGAGACAACTGAACATTTTAGTGGCCTTTTATTGTCCCCAGCACAAGGTGCACCTGTGTAATGATCATGCTGTTTAATCAGCTTCTTGATATGCCACCCCTGTCAGGTGGATGGATTTTCTTTGCAAATGAGAATTGCTCACTAACAGGGTTATGTACACAATTTGAGATAAGCTTTTTGTGCGTATGGAACATTTCTGGGATTTTTTAACATTTCAGCTCATGAAACATGGAACCTACACTTTACATTTTTATATTTTTGTTCAGTATATTTAGAGGGCAGGCCCTGGTAGAATACTGTAACAATGCTTCCTTCGAGGGTATCGTTCATCTGAACTGTACGTGATTGAATGAAAGTAAGATTCCCATTACTTTGCTTTCACCAATCCAGATTAGTGTCTAAACAGGGCCCTACCCACTCCTATAGAAGTTAATGGCGTGTTTTTCCATCTGCGCCAGGTTGTGCTGAGGGCTATGCCAGAGATGCCACAGAGATCCAGAACATCCAGATAGCAGAGGGAGATGTCTGCCACAGCCTCCCCATCCCCATCTACATGGTCTTCCCCAGGCTCTTTACCTGCCCTACCCTTGAGACCATCAACTTTAAAGTCGGTGAGTTAACCTGTAATAAATACAAGTCAAATAGTGCAAGAGTTTGTGATTTACCGATGACTGACAGATGCGATTCTTTGTTCCTCTAGAGTTTGAGGTGAATGTGGTGATTGTCCTCCATGACGAACATCTGATCACTGAGAACTTTCCTCTGAAGCTGTGCCGAGCGTGAGAGCCCAGAGCTCCACTACAATGGAGGATGGTCAGAGAATAGTGCCGTTGACATGCCTGGGCAAGAACGACCTGAAGTGACCAAGGACTCAAAGTCCAGAGATAGCCAAGCCTACAAGTCCTGGCAGACAGTCATATCTGTTGGCTGGGCTTCCCTGCTCTGAATCAATGACACAGTCTATAAGTACATAATGTTATATGGATGTATGTCTACAGTTCAGGAAAAAAAGCAAAAAAAGCAGAGGAAAAAGCAGAGGATGTTCAAGATTGTGGGCTACCTTTCAATATAATAGTGCAATTGTCAAAATGGATCAAGTAACTTAATTGTGTATCAATTCATGATATCGTTGAAGCCGCATTGTTGCATTTCAGAAGTCTTTTGGAGAGACATTGCCCATCATTAGCAGTAATATGGTCAATTTCTAACTGAATGTTGGCACTGTCAAAATGTAGCCCAAAGAACATTCTAAATGGAGGCATTTCAAACTAACAAGGTATTCAAAATCAACCAAGTTATTAAATGCATTTTAACATTCCAGTTATGTTATCATTGTAAATTGTGTGTATTGGCTTAACCCCAAAGAGCTGGCTCAAGGAGTTAAGCAGCTTCAGTAAATTTGCTTCAGTAAAGATTGACACATTTTTAGACTGAATCCATATTCCCAAACCATAAGATCAGAGATGGCTGGTTAAAAGTAATGATCCGGCTTTCTGATATACTTTACCCCCCCCCCCCCGCCCCAGGACTTGGACCTAATGTCCCAACAGCAGATTAAATTCACTTTCAACGTAAGCCTTAAATAACAGATTTTAGGTAATGCTGGGCTAAGGACCTGATGCATCTGGAGGAAACTCCCATCTTGGTAAATAAAAAGTAGCTACTTACATCACACAATTCACAGAAATGTTTTTGCAGACAACACTCTTGTGGACAGACTACAAACAAATGCATCTGACCAAATTACTTTATTTTAGTCTCTGTTAACCCAGAACTAAGTGATACACATGACCAAAAGTATATTAATTTGTATTTATTATGGATCCCCATTAGCTTCTGTCAAGGCATCAGCTACTGTTCTTGGGGTCTGGCTAAATTAAGGCAGTTATACAATTTTAACGTTACAATACATTCCACAACACACAAATTGGACACCTACTCGAACATCTCATTCCAAAATCATGGGCATTGATATGGAGTTGGTCCCCCTTTGTTGCTATAACAGCCTCCACTCTTCTGGGAAGGCTTTCCACTAGATGTTTGGACTTGCTTCCATTCAGCCACAAGAGCATTCGTGATGTTGGGCGATTAGGCCTGGTTCGCAGTCAGCGTTCCAATTCATCCCAACGGTGTTTGATGGGGTTGAGGTCAGGGCTCTGTGCAGGCCAATCAAGTTCTTCCACACCGATCGACAAACCATTTCTGTATGGACCTCACTTTGTGGACAGGGGCATGGTCATGCAAGGGCCTTCCCCAAAATGTTGGCAGCACAGAATCGTCTAGAATGTCATAGTATACTGTAACATTAAGATTTCCCTTCACTGGAACTCAAGGGCCTAGCCCGAAACATGAAAAACAGCCCCAGACCATTTGTATTTATTATGGATCCCCATTAGCTTCTGCCAAAGCAGTAGCTACTCTTCCTGGGGTCCGGCAAAATTAAGGCAGTTTATATATTTTTTTTAAACATTACAATACATTCACAGATTTCACAACACACTGTGTGTCCTCAGGCCCCTACTACACCACTACCACATATCTACAGTACTAAATCCACGTGTATGTATAGTGCGTATGTTATCGTGTGTGTGTGCCAATGTTTGTGTTGCTTCATAGTCCCCGTTGTTCCATAAGGTGTTTTTTAATCTGTTTTTTAAATCTAATTTTACTGCTTGCATCAGTTACTTGATGTGGAATAGAATTCCATGTAGTCATGGCTCTATGTAGTACTGTGTGCCTCCCATAGTCTGTTCTGGACTGTGAAGAGACCTCTTGTGGCATGTCTTGTGGGGTATGCATGGGTGTCTGAGCTGTGTGCCAGTAGTTTAGACAGACAGATCGGTGCATGCAACATGTCAATACCTCTCATAAATACAAGTAGTGATGAAGTCAATCTCTCCACTTTCAGCCAGGAGAGATTGGGATGCATATTATTAATATTAGCCAGCCGTGCTGCCCTGAGCCAATTGCAATTTTCCTAAGTCCTTTTTTGTGGCACCTGACCACACGACTGAACAGTAGTCAAGGTGCGACAAAACTAGGGCCTGTAGGACCTGCCTTGTTGATAGTGTTGTTAAGAAGGCAGAGCATCGCTTTATTATAGACAGACACCTCCCCATCTTAGCTACTACTGCATCAATATGTTTTGACTATGACAGTTTACAATCTAGTGTTACTCCAAGCAGTTTAGTCATCTCAACTTGCTCAATTTCCACATTATTTATTACAAGATTGAGTTGAGGTTTCAGGCTTAGTGAGTGTTTTGTTCCAAATACAATGCTTTTAGTTTTAGAAATATTTAGGGCTAACTTATTCCTTGCCACCCACTCTGAAACTAACTGCAGCTCTTTGTTGAGTGTTGCAGTCATTTCAGTCGCTGTAGTAGCTGACGTGTATAATGTTGAGTCATCCACATACATAGACAATATGGCTGTACTCAGTCAGTGGCATGTCGTTAGTAAAAATATTTTTAAAAAGCAAGGGGCCTAAACGGGTATGTGATGTGACAAATAGGAGTTGCAAAAAGATGTGACAAATAGGAGTGGCAATATTGTCTGCTATTATCCTCAGTAATTTTCCATCCAGATTGTCAGACCCTGGTGGCTTGTCATTGTTGATAGACAACAATAATTTTTTCACCTCTTCCACACTGACTTTACAGAATTCAAAAGAACAATTCTTGTCTTTCATAATTTGATCCGATGTACTTGGATGTGTAGTGTCAGCGTTTGTTCCTGGCATGTCATCCCTAAGTTTGCTTATCTTGCCAATGAAAATCCTTAAAGTATTTTGCAATATCAGTGGGCTTTGTGATGAATGAGCCATCTGATTCTATGAATGAAGGAGCAGCCGAGTTGGCTTTTTCCCCCAAATTTCATTTAAGGTGCCCCAAAGCTTTTTACGATCATTCTTTATATAATTTATCTTTGTTTCATAGTGTAGTTTCTTTTTATTTAGTCACATGATTTCTTAATTTGCAGTACCTTTGCCAATCAGTTGGGCTAGACTTAATTGCCATACCTTTTTCCTCATCCCTCTCAACTATACAATTTTTCAATTCCTCATCAATCCAAGGGGATTTAACAGTTTTTTGTCATTTTCTTAATGGGTACGTACTTATTAGTAACTGGAATAAGTAGTTTCATAAATGTGTCAAGTACAGCGTCTGGTTGCTCCTTACACACTACAGACCAGTAAATATTCTTTACATCAACATGAATCCCTACAAAACTTCTTGTATGACCTTTTATACACTATATTAGGCCCAGCCTTTGGAACTTTGGTTTTCCTAGATATGGCTATTATATTGTGATCACTACATCCTATGGATTTGGATACTGCTTTAAAGCAAATATCTGCAGTGTTAGTAAAGATGTGATCAATACATTTTAATTCCTGTGCTGTTTGTAACTACCCTGGTAGGTTGACTGACAACCTGATACAGGTTGCAGGCACTGGTTACAGTTTGAAGTTTTTTCCTGAGTGGACAGCTTGATGATAGCCAGTCAATATTTAAATAACCCAGAAAATATACTTCTCTGTTGATATTGCATACATTATCAAGTATTTCACACATATTATCCAGATACTGACTGTTAGCACTTGGTGGTCTATAACAGCTTCCCACCAGAATGGACTTTAGGTGAGGCAGATGAACCTGTAGCCATATTTCTTCAACAGTATTTAACATTAGATCTTCTCTATGCTTTACAGGAATGTGGTTCTGAATAGACCACAACACCTCCTGCGTTGGCATTTCTGTCTTTTCGGTAGATGTTATAACCATGAATTGCTACCACTATCATCAAAGGTATTATCTAAGGGAGTTTCAGAGATTAATATGAATGTCCTGTGTTACAAGTTACTGACTTCATGGACCTCGTTTCTTAGGCTATATATATTAATATGGGCTATTTTTAGCACTTTTCTTGGTTTGATTGTTTTTATTGCTTTACTGGGAAGCTTAGAGGTAGACTTACTCATGATTTACTTGGAGCTAATAGTGCAGTGTGAGCTGCATAAAGTGATCTTCCTACTATTGCACACCGACTCAGTGGTAACAGTGTAACTCTGGTTTATAGGCTCATGATTACTGCTTGCAACAGCTGAAGGATAAACAGATGTATTCGGTGCAATTATGGGTACATAAATTAAATTACTTACATTGTTTGCCAGTGCCCCTAAAATCACGTACTTTGATGCAGCATTATGACGACTCATTGTCAAAATAGGGATTAATTTAGCTGGTCTTGGATCATTATTCCTCCTCCAAACTTTAGTTGGCATTGCATAAGGACTCCTCCTGGCATCTACAAACCCATATTCATCCGTCGGACTACCATCACTCCAGAGAACACGTTTCCACTGCTCCAGTGTCCAATTGCAGCAAGCTTTAAGCCACTCCAGCCGACACTTTGTGCATGGTGATCTTAGGCTTGTGTGCAGCTCCTCGGCCACGGAAACCTATTTCATGAAGCTCCCGACTAACAGTTCTTGTGCTGACATTGCTTCCAGAGGCAGTTTGGAACTCAGTATTGAGTGTTGCAAGTTAAGACATTACTTTTACGCGCTTCAGCGGTCTCATTCTGTGAGCTTGTGCAGCCTACCACTTCGCTTCAACAGTTGTTTCTACTAGACGTTTCCACTTCACAATAACAGCACTTAGTTGACCAGGGCAAAAATTTGCCAACCCGACTTGTTGGAAAGGTGGAATCCTATAATGGTGTCACATTGACTTGAGGCGGCAGGTAGCCTAGAGGTTAGAGCGTTGGGCCAGTAACCGAACGGTTGTTAGATCGAATCCTTAAGGTGACATGGGAAACATCTGTCGTTCTGCCCCTGTACAAGGCACTGCTCCTAGGCTGTCATTGTATATAAGTATTTGTCCTTAATTGACTTGAATAGTTAAATAAAAGGTTGCAATTTTTTTTAATAGTCACTGAGCTCTTTAGTAAGGCCATTCTACTGCCAATGTTTGTCTATGGAGATTGCATGGCGGTGTGCTCAATTTTAATCACCTGTGAGTAACAGGTGTGGCTGAAACAACCAAATCCACTAATTTGAAGGGGTGTCCACATACTTCTGTATATATAGTGTACCTAACATTCCATTAACAGAAGGAATCACATGCTTTTTATCTGGTGGGGTCTCATTGAAAACAAACTTCAAACTGAAAGCAATGAGTTTAATTTAAAACAGGGTTTTCCAACAGATGACAGCAGTTGTCAGGAAAATCCTTCAGCCTATGGCTGACTGCTTTCAACAGCATAAAACTTGAATGAACAAGTCTGATTAACTCTTAATTCAAATATGTCAATCTTAAAATTAACCATACAAAAATGTGGAAATATTTTTTAAATTGCAGGTTGTTTTCTATCCTCCAGTTCCAACTTTTCAAACAAAGTAGCTGGCAATCAAACTTTATTACACCAGGCACAAGAATCTTAAGATTTTCAGAATAAGCTCAACCCATAACCACACTTAAAGTAAACCGGGCCCAACTAAACCACTTCTTACTCAAACATGTGTCTAATGACAACAATGCTGTGATTAATGGTTATGAACATATTTAACACAAACATTGTCTACTACAAAAAAAATTGTTTAAGTAAAAAGATTAAACACTTGAGCATTATAATGGCACATACGATAGATGCAAAATAGAAAAGCTCAACATTCATTGCATGATAGAGTATAAACCAATATAATCATATTAGGGAGATCGCTCGATAACTGGTTCGTCGCACTTGACTGGTCCAATTTCTTTATCGTCACATGCACATTTGACAGAAGCCTTCAATTGAGCAGTTGACCATATACTGGGAATCAATCTGTGTTTGGAATTCAGGCATTAGGCATAAAGGGGGGTGGGGGTTAAGGGTTGGTAGCTAGGGGTGTTTAAGAGAAGGCAGCGGGCGTGTGGCCCCTGCGTATTCTGCCAGGTAGCAGAGGGAAATCCTCAGGCAGGAGAGCATGCTCTCTGCAGGTGGGACAGGTGCTCTGCTCCTTCAGCCATGACTTAATACACTAGAGGGAGAAGGGGAGAGGAAAAGATACGTGGTAGAAAATGAGACTGACCGTCAAACCTATCCGAATGCAAGAACAGGAATTCCCAGTTCCTGTGTACTACTAGCCCTAAATAACAACAGGGCCATAGATAAAAGCACTGGGCAAACTCAGTTGGAGACTACTTAAGGGTGTGATGAAGTGGCCTTACCTCTCTGTGGAAGCTATGTCTGCACTCTAGCACACACAGGTCCTCCTGGGACATGTCCTCATGGCAGATGATACAGGGATCCTCCATGTTCAACTGTACAAGACACACATACATCAGAATCAAAAAGTCCTTGTAGTACACAACAGCAAACCCTACAATTTACGCACTATTTAGGCTTCGACCCGAGTTAGACCTCATCAGCATCTGTACATCCATGTTATTGTCTGAGCAGGAGAGTCGAGCCCTGCTGTGATTACTGTGCGCGACTCAGTCAGTGTGAAGTGCAAGCTGAACTCACCGCCTTTGACTTAGAGTGTCCCTGGGCACCCACACTCTTCCAGACATGGGTGGGGGGTCCAGTGGAGTGGACAGAGGCTGGAGAGTCAGAGCGCGAAGGTGTCCCAGCAGTGTCACCTCTACCGGCACTGCTCAGCTGCTCCTGGACACACACACGTTACAGTTCATATGGAAGCCAACAGTTGTGTGCATATTTTAACCTAGGAGTGAACGTGAATAAGGACATAATACATTTTCAATTGATGCTTCCAGTCAAGATACTTTGATATCCCTTTAGTTCAAAATCTTGCTAAACATCGTGATAAAAAGCATCCCTGATAGAGGGGATACAGAACTAGAGCAAGTATGAAGACATTTGCCAACAGGTGTAGTCTGGTCCTAGTCCTTGGTGCAGGTTACTTTGGGGCGCTTACTCTGGTGGAGTCTTGGTGGTCCAGGATGAGCTGGGCCACTCTGTTGATGACCTCCTGGTAGGACAGGGAGTTCAAGCAGCCTCTGTTGGCCGTGCGCATCTCCCCAATGAACTTGGACAGCACAGGCCTGAAATGACAAATCAGTATTGAATACTAGGGCGCTCGTACACCCATAATACCCATTTGTGTGCACGCGTGTCTGTTACGTTACCTGCTATAGTGAGGGAACATGACGCTGAGGCGATCTACGATTCTATCGTACACATTGGTGGGCTGTGGGGCCGGTGGCCTGGAAGCCTGGTTCGGCTGGGGCGCCCTCGTGATAGGACGTTTAGTGGTCGCACTAGCTGGAACTCCAGCCATACCGGAGGGCAGTGCAACACTCTGATCCATGGCTGGGGCAGGAGGGGCTCTAGGAAACCCCGGGTGACTGTAGAGGGGGGCTCTCATGTGCACTGGATGGCAAAGGAGCTGCTGGAGAGCCTGGGGTGGGAACAGCATCAGAGTGGGAGCCGGTTAGTAAGACCAGTTGACAGGAGATTAATGGAAATGTTCCGAAACACCTTGACAAACTGACATGGGGCAGAGGTAAAGCCTGGGGAGATTGTAGAGCTGTGTGTACATGTATAGAAAGTTAATTCTGTCCTTAACTCAGTCTTTTTCAAGCAACATTGACTAGATTGTGGGCCACCCCACATAAGAGACATCTCTTCCCTGACAGAGCTGCTCTGCCTCTAGCTAGCTACCTGCTCTGACCCCAGGGACCCTCTGATGGGGAAGTGGAGCCCCAGGACCTGCCCGCCGTGTGAAGCCTGCGCTGTATCTCAAGCATGGCGCCACTAGGGGAAAGCTCAGGCCTGGGGGAGGGCTGATGGAGGGGACAGAGGGGAGGACGAGGTAGGGGACGCAGAGGGGTACCAGGGACAGGTCTTCCTCTGGGACAGAGTAGATCTGGGAGAAGCAGGGCACCACACACAGACCTCACTCATCTGACAAACAGCTTCAATATATAGGCTGAGAATAGCCTATGCCGTTTCAAAGCAAGTCGCTAGGCATTTATGGTCACAATAGCGCTCTTACAATTTTATGAAATAAACCCAAGACATAGGATGCTGAGCTAACATGCTGTTTGTCAGAATGGACAACAAAATAAAGACGTCAGAAAAAGTAAACCTTTCCTAAACTTAGTCTGGTTGTGCTGCATCTTACCGGTACAGGTGGGGGCCAGGGGGCGCTGGGGACTGCAACTGGGGGTAGAGTGCACAGCCTGGTCCCCCTCTTTACCTGTTCCATCTGATCCTGGTACTGTGCCTGTGGAGAACAACAAAGCTGTCACCCAAACACAAACGGACCAGCCCTCAAAAGCCTGTGCACCTTATGTCCAATTTCTTATCCAAGGTCTTCTGTAGTCACATTGGAAATGGCATCCCAATAGTTGAATCTGTGTTTGTTAGCATTGTTCTTTTGTACCTCAGTTGAGCGGATTTTCTCCTCTGCTTCTTGAGCACATGCCATCCAAGCATCTGTGGCTGACTGGAGAATTTGGGAAGGTAATCTGAGGATGAAGGAGAGAAGAGATTGAAACTGCTAAACTGGTTCTGGTGACAGCATGCAACCGAATTTACGGGTCCTCAAGTCTGCCCTGTGGTTAGTGTTACCAACAACTACCTGGGTGAGACTTCCTTGAGTTTGGCCAGGATGGCCCTGGCATCAGACAGAGACCTGTAGAGGCAGCGCAGGCCGCGGCTACGCTGGTTCTCCAATATAGACAGCTAGGGAACATGTCAGTTGGGAGAGAACGTTAGAGCTACAAATGGTAGGAGAAACTCACTACCCACGCCTAAGAATCCTGAGGAACATGCAGGTATCTCAACATACACATTCAACCCACATACCTCTGCTCCCTGAGACCTTCTAGTTGCCTTGGCACACAGGTCTCTGCACCGCTTGATCTCATCCTCCAGGCTCATCTTCTCAGCAGCTGACTGGTTACTATGGGAAAGAATCACTGCACATTTAGCACAGCAGCACAATGCTCAGAATAGTTAGTGGCATGTTAACCTAAATGCCACTCATTAGGACGCATGTGAAAACACTGCAGGTGTTGTGATGTTGCTGTGTGTTTAGAAACATGTCATAACATGCCTCAGCTCCAGGAAAGTATTCAACTGGGTCTCATACTCCTTGTTCTTCTTGTGGATGTTCTTAGAAATGCTGTGGAAGATAAAAGCATTTTTTTATTGAATCAAACTTTGTCACTCACACCTATATAGACAACCAAATGTGAATTTATCAATGACTCCAATGTCAATCATGTTGAAGGTCCCTTTGACCTTCACCCATGGTGCCCATTTGGATATACACAGGGCAGGGCTAGACAGCCTCGGCCATACCTCTCCTGTGACTCCGCCAGCTCCTTTATCTCAATCTTTAAGGCCTTCAGTGTTTCCTGATTCTCTTTCTTCTCCTGTTGGTCCTTCTTCACCTCCTCCTCCAGCTTCTGCTGGAACAGGCCCAGCTCTTTATGGATGATCTGGAACACAAAACACTATCAGTCACTGGGCAAAACATCATGGAACTCTTCCGCCCACACTAAAACCGCAGTTTCAACTCCTCTTCCAGACAGAAGTAGGGTGAAGTGGTGCCCATTGACAATGATCTTGGGTCAGTTTTGCATTACCCCACTAATGGTTAAGGTTAGGATTGGGGAAGCTGATCATAGATCTCTACCAAGGGAAACTTCACCCTGAGCCTTCCACACCAGTATGGGAGTACTCCTTTCTACCTGTATTGAATGGTTGATTTCCTCTTGCTCTCCTTCTAGGGCCGATATCTCCGTTTGGCGTCTTTGCTTCACAGCGCCATAATCCTGCTTCATTTGCTGGATCTGCTGCTCAAACTCTGCATTACTCTTCTCTTTCTTGTTCATGTCTCCCTGGAGCATGGAAACAGGAATGATATGAGAAGTCAATATGATGGAGGACAATAATGTATTAAATACAAAGGCTTATTAGGTATTCAAAACTCACATTATTCCCTTCAAAAGGCTCATAAGGCTCCGTGTTAACAGCCACTTCACTCAATGCGTCACAAGTTACTACCTATAGAAAGGAAAAAAACTAGACATTACACTTGGCCTTGTGATCAGTGATCTTAAAAACTTTCAAATGGAGTGAGGACAATCCCCCACCTGTACTTCCACTGCAGTCTTTCCAGGTGCCTTGGCACTGTGAACAGGAGCATAAACATTCTCACACAATCCCTGTTCATCCATGCCGCTAATATAAAGGTCAAAATCCTCAAGGTTATGCGGATCATGGTTATTATATGACTTGTCCTCCGCTCTCAGAGTTCCAATGGCACGTGCTATTTCGTTGGCAGGGGGGGCAGGTGGAGAGCCAAAAACAGGTAAAACATATGGGCTGGGGAGATTGGCGATCACCTGAAGATAGCCAGTGAATTCAACCGGGTTAGGCCGCATATTAATGATGGCAACAGGCTCTTCATCATAATCCCCAGGTCCAGAGTCATGAGAGTTTGGGAGGAATTCCATAGCAGAAGGGTTTAGAGAGAGTCCATTGGGGATATCCCCTATGAAGTCTAGATTGTCCATTCTGTGAGTGTTGGCATCCTGCAGTGACACAGCGTGCTTCATGAGGCCCAGGAGGTTGTCGGTCATGACGAAGCGCAGCGACTCGAGGAGGAAGTGCTCAAGGCCACCTGCCTCATGGATCTTCTGCTGGGCATCAGGAGGGAAGTTGTCTAGCTCACCCACCAGCAAGGGGTCCTGGGCCCCTAAGGGACCGTACTCTTCTAGGATCTGGGCAAAGTAGCTGGGAGGAAAGGCAGACTTACAGGTTAGGGCCAGAGGGCATATACAAGGATCAGCATGACATCTGAATACACAACCAATACTTCAGGTCATTGCTTGGACTTGTTTCAATGACTCATGAGGATGCACAAGTTATAATACACATTTTCTGCAGACTAAGACCCTGTCGTCCAATAACCAAAGGAGAAATAACGGAGGCACTTACTCGTACAAACTCTCCTTAGTTGGGTCAGGGTTGTTGTCCAATATTCTATTGTAGTGGCTACTGCGACTGCCAATGTTGTACTGTCCCTCAAACTCTGCCACCTGATTTCGAAGATGATTGGGAATGCTGAATGGGTCAGTGGAGTCAGTGGAGTCAAGGAACATTCTGCAGAGAAATTATGAGCTGGTGAGAACAAGCTGGGGGTTGTCAATGGGCAGACTTGAAGACAGTATTCTACAGAATAGGTAACTTACAAAGAGTCATGTAAAAAATCCTCGTCGTCCTCCTCTCTTGAGGTACCACCTCTCATTCCCGACAGGACAATAACTGACTAAGTAACAGAAAAAGAAAATTAGATTGGATGTCCAGAAAACACACAATAGCCTACATTTCTCTAGGTTTAAGGCTAGAGTTAAACAAAGCAATTTTCACATCACTTGCAACTGCAATTAAAATTGCATCCAACAGCCAATCAAATTGAAGCTGCTTGTTTGAGAACTCTAAACTCAACCCATGTGATCTGCTGCATTACATCATGGTTTCACAAATTAGTTGTTTATCCAACTGTTTGGTTATTCTAACAGCAAGGATATAAAAGAAACACAGCCTGTACAACCAACTGCTAACTAAGCTAGCAAGCAAAGTTCATTGTGGACAATCTGTTTAGGGAGAGGTTTGGGTTCACTTCAAAATTACATAGACTGCTAAACCATGTACAATAATTTGTATACATCTCCTGTTGTGCCAGTTTCTGTTCTGTCAACCCTGATCACAGTTTTTGCTGCACAGCACTGAAAGCGGTGTTAACTGGGTCAGAATTACAAACCTTCAAATGGTTCATGTGACAAGTTTGTTTTGATTGGCTGTTGCATGCAACTAGTTGCAAACATTTGAAACGTTACAACTAGATGCAGCCACGTTGCAGGGATGTGTTTTTCTAAGCAACTCTGTTGCAAGCAACTAAAATAGCGTGAAAGTTGCATAGTGTAACAGTCTAAGTCCTAATGCTCACCCCCTTTGGCTCCTTCTGCTTTTTTTTCCGGTTTCTGTTCTTAGTCTTAATAGGGGAATTCTGAAATTTAGGGTTTTGATTATTAGTATATTATGCCTTACGTCAAATGCAACACTAAAATCCAGTTGCCTTTAAAAATAAAAGGCATCCAATGATCAATACTTACAATTTCATTTTCAATCCCTGTCTTTTTAATCACTAAACAATGCCCATCTGAAAGAGGTGGAAACAGTTAAGTTAACACATCTGGAAACAGGAACAGCAGCAAAACTTACTGAAATGTTTGCTTCAAGTGGACCTTTCCCCTGGTAAGGAAGGTGTGCGGGTCCAAACGCTTACCCATTATTTCAAAATAATCATCCAGCACAGTGTGGCAGGTGGCGTACTGGTCTCTGTGCTCCTCCAGAGTCCAGATAAACAGCCTCATTTCCTGGGAAGGGGCCTGCTTCAGGTACTCCGTTAGAGTCAGGCCTAGGCGGCTAAAAAACTCAGGCATGGTCCCAAACTTCTCTATGAGCATGTCCTGCAGGGGGGCAAAATTGAGCAAAGGAGCGAGGTCGAGCTGCTCGAGGTGGTCTGCATAGCGGTCAATGAACAGTGCAGCTGAATTCAGACCTGGGGAGACCAGGGGAGGAAAGAGAAAATTAGCCAAGCTGGCACATAAAGCATAGTCAAGCCCAATTGTGTTGCTGCTGAGTACCTGAAGAGTAATCTAGTGGTGAGAGGGTACACAGGTATGCAGCTGGGGAGGTTAGCATTGCCCTTCAATACATACGTTGAAAATGCAAATGTGTGCTGACCTGCGCTGTTCAGTTGGTGGGCCCAGTCGTGCAACTTGGGGCTGGTGTCCAGGCAGCCGCTTAGGCCATGGATAAAGACACGGGCCCACACCCGGTTCTTCTTTTCCAGGAGGAGCTCTACAACATCCCCCAGGGTCTCCACCTGCCTCTCAGTGTACGAAGTGCCCAGCTTGTTCCCCTTCATCTGATCCAGGTCCATCCATGGCTTAAGGTTCTCCATCAGGACAGAGATGTTGTGGCGCTCAGCCCTGAATAGGTCTTTACGCTCACTGATCTGAAGCAGAACACGATCCCCGTAAGCTAGCCAGGTGGAGGATGAAGCTGGAGAAGGGTGGTCAACAGTTAGAAACTGAGGATAATGTGACTAAGAGGAACTGTGGTATGGTCAGAACAACATTTGGAAAGTAAGTGATGTGGATTGCATCATGCATTTATACTGAACAAAAATATAAAACTAAACTACTGACGAGTTAATATAAAGGACAATCAGTCAACTTAAATTCATTAGGCCCTAATCTATAGATTTCACATGACTGGGTAGTGCCGCAGCCATGGGTTGGTCTGGGAGGGCATAGGCCCACCTACTTGGGAGCAAGGCCCAGCCAATCAGAATTATTTTTTGGCATACAAAAAGGGCTTTATTACAAACAGAAATACTCCAGTTATCAGCTGTCCGGGTGGCTGGTCTCAGACGATCCCACAGGGGAAGAAGCCGGATGTGGATGTCTTGAGCTGGCGTGGTTACACGGTCTGTGGTTGTGAGGCCGGTTGGACGTGCTGCCAAATTCTCAAATGGATGTGTGAGGTGGCTTATGGTAGAGAAATTAACAGCAAATTCTCTGGCACAGCTCAGGTGGACATTCCTGCAGTCAGCATGCCAATTGCAAACTCCCTCAACTTGAGACATCTGTGGCATTGTGTTGTGTGACAAACCTCCACATTTTAGAGTGGCCTTTAATTGTCCCCAGCACAAGGTGTACCTGTGTAATGATCATGCTGTTCAATCATCTTCTTGATATGCCACACCTGTCACGTGAATAGATTATCTTGGCAAAATAAATGTTCACCAACAGGGATGTAGACATTTGTGCACAACATTTGAGAGAAATAATATTTTGGGCGTATGGAACATTTCTGGGATCTTTTACTTCAGCTCATGAAACTTTACATGTTGCGTTTATATTTTTGTTCAGTGTAGTCACATCTTTACATCCTTTAAGGGTGAGGTCATTGAAACAGGTTCCTTTAGAGAGGAAATGTTGAATGTACATCCGGTGGAATATAATACATGTAAGGTGTGTACCCTTCTGTTCTATGACAATGGTTTCCCCGTTCTCCAAAGCTATTTCATCATTCTTGGCTTGCGTAGACAGAGAAGCATCTTGCCTATGTTGCTTCCGCCTGAGTTTACGATCCTCTTTGGATTTCAACTTCTTGAGACTGGCAAGCAAAATGAAAAACATTGAAAAGATACAGAAACAATTGTGATTGTGTAATAGTACTGCCTTGGTTAAAGATGTGCATGACATACAAATTGTGTTGTCTGTTCAGTGGGCAGTCTGATAAAATTAGTTGGGTGTGGACATTGAGAAACTTGAGCACACAAATATTTCATCTCACCTTGTACATTTCTGATTTACTCTCAATGTTGCTTTACCCATAGGTTTGTCAATAGATGCTTCAAACTAAAGACAGAATAATACATTCATTAGCATGTTCCCCAAATTTGCAATGACTTAATAACGTGACAATTTTAGAGAAATTCCTTACCTCACATTTGACAAGCCCTGTTGAACCATAGATTTTAATATGACAGATTCTACCCCCACAGTCTGGAGTAAAGCACATTCCCTGCAGGAAATCCTGTGGGTAAAAACAGATATGAGTATAACCGAGGCAAGAGTAACGTAAAATAAAATTGGTGTGCACTTGATCGTTGTAAATAGATGTTACCTTTTCATTCTTATCAGAGAATGCTGTTGCTTTCAACTTCTTCCAACAGTTGATATGGTACTCCACTTTGCAGCTTTGGCAGCAAACCATCCGAATGAAACCCTAAGTGTAAAGACAGCAGTTTGAGTGCTTCGTGAACATGTTAGGTCTTTGACTTTCATGGAGACAATTTAGGTTGAACACATTTGCCTTTAACCTTAAAATCTGGATCTGTGAAGTAGATTTCTATTTTGGAATGTCCGTGGCAATTCTGATGCCGACAAATGGCATCTGGTTTAGGTGGAAATTTGCACATCTCTATGGATTCCTCTAGCAGCACCTGGTTTGGGGTTAAAATAAAACAATCTAAATGACAGCAAGCAATGACATTTCCTGCCTCATTTCAACAGTTGAGTTGACCCAAACCCAAGTGAGATCAATGAAAACATACCTTGAAATAGTCCAGCTTACTTTCCTCAACAATAACTTTAGTAGTGGGCCAGGTCAGTTTACCAGGTGTTATCTTTTTCTTAACCATTTGCATAGAATCAGAAAACTGTTCCAGAGCAAGTGGAAATCTACAGGGGTGGAGGAAAAAACATTTTAGTTTACCCAGTGACGTGCAGCTAATTTCAGCGTATCTATAAGTATTATTCCATTTGTATCTACCGGTTCTCCTTCTGATATGCCTTTCCAATGCCATAAAAAACCAGACACTGAAACTTCCTCTCTTCAAAATGTTTGATCTTTTCAAAGTCTTTTTGAGCTTCAGCAAGTTCCTAAATAGGAAAAAACCCATTAGTACAAAGCCTGATGGAGTGCAAATTTGATTTGCAGACCATATCAAAAACACTTGAAAAGCAGTATCCTCCCTTTGTAGCTAGCTATCACACAGAATGTTTCTTACCTCTGGTTGACCAATCTCTATCAGAGCTGAGGCATGCCCATAAATCAGCAAAACTTGGTCAAGAGCACAGAGTCCAAGTTCCTGGGGATAAAAAAAAAAAAGTTAATCAGCTGCTAGCTAACTTAGACCAACGACTGCTACACGACCAGAATTGTGGACACCTGCTCGAACATCTCATTACAAAATCATGGGAATTAGTATGGAGTTGGTCCCCCCTTTTCTGCTATAACAGCCTTCACTCTTCTGGGAAGGTTTTCCACTAGATGTTGGAACATTTCTGCAGGGAATTGCTTCCATTCAGCCACAAGAGCATTAGTGAGGTGAGGCACTGATGTTGGCCGATTAGGCCTGGCTCGCAATTCTAATTCATCCCAAAGGTGTTTCGATGGCGTTGAGGTCAGGGCTCTGTGCAGGCCAGTCAAGTTCTTCCACACCGATCTTGACAAACCATTTCTGTATGGACTTCACTTTGTGCACGGGGGCATTGTCATGCTGAAACAGGAAGGGGCATTCCCCAAACTGTTGCAAGCACAGAATGTCATTGTATGCTCTAGCGTTAACACTTCCCCTCATTGTAACTGATGATCCTAGACGTCCACTTTAATACCAGCACTTGCAATTGACTGGGGAAAAACATGCTAGCTAGTTAAAATGTGTTGGTTAGCCATCTAAATTGTCAAGACTTGGTTGTAGGGGAAAGAAATATAAAAATCTGCTTCGCACTTTTGAGAACGCTCACCATGACTTCACCTCCACATCTGAACAAGGTCTAGCAAGGACAAGGTCTAGCAATTTTCTCTAAAATAAAGCCCAGCAATGTATTCATTCTGCCAGCTACATTGAAAATGTGTCTTAGAACAGAAGCAAATGGACAAGACACTCTTGCTACATTTGCATCTAATATAGTTTGTAACAAATATACCCCAGTTTCCAGTTATGCTGCACCCTTCCTAATGCACACCCCATACACAGTGCATTCGGAAAGTATTCAGACGCCTTCCCCTTTGTTACATTAGCCTTATTCTAAAAAGGATTAAATAAAAATCTCAATCTACACACATTACTCCATATTGACAATGCGATAAATAAATAACTTAAATATATTACATTTAAGTATTCAGACCCTTTGCAATGAGACTCAATTGAGCGCAGGTGCATCCTGTTTACATTGATCCTCTGAGACGTTTCTACAACTTGGAAGTCCAACCGTGGTTAATTCAACATTTGGAAAGGCACACCTGTATTACATTTTTTTTTTCTTCATGGGTTTCCATGGCTGCGCAGCAAGCCTAAGATCACCATGTGCAATGCCAAGTGTCGGCTGGAGTGATGTTTAGCTCGCCGGCATTGGACACTGGAAACATGTTCCCTGGAATGAGTTACCACACTTCACCATTGGCAGTCCGACGGACTAATCTGGATTTGGCGGATGCCACGATAACGCTACCTGGCTGAATGCATAGTGACAACTGTAAAGTCGTGGAGGAATAATGGTCTAGGGCTGTTTCATGGTTCGGGCTAGTCCCCTTAATTCCAGTGAAGGGAAATAAACGCTACAGCATACGACGCTGCCAACAGTTTGAGGAAGGCCCTTTTCTGTTTCAGCATGGCAATGCCTCCATGCAAAAAGCAAGGTCCATACAGAAATGGTTTGTCTAGATTGTGTGGAAGAACTTGACTGGCTTGCACAGAGCCCTGACCTCAACCCCATCGAACACCTTTGGGATGAATTGGAACACCGACTGCGAGCCAGGCCCACTCGCCCAACATCAGTGTCCGACCTCACTAAATGCTTGTGGCTGAATGATAGCAAGTCCCAGGATCATGGAATGAGCTGTTAAACAAGCAGGTGTCCACATACACCACATGACCAAAAGTATCTTCTGAATGCTGCAATGACAACACATCACCTGGTGTGCACTCATTTCGATTGAACTTTTGCTATGTTGTGTAAGAGTTTGTACTGAACGACACGTTTCAAAAGAAAGTTAACAGACTGAGGTACAGTATGTTTTCTCCGTTCGGTGGGTGTGGCTAGAAGCAGTATTTCTGAACAATGCTGTATTTTTTATTTGAGCAAGGTGCGCCTCCTGCCACCTTTGCCCGGTCACAGGACAACCATAGCCTGGTCAACCCAGGACAGCTTAAATCAAATCCCCTCGAGGAATGCATTTTTTTTTTTTAAAGGGGGGAATCTGCAATTGCTACATCCCTTCCATTTTTTTTACTTCAAATTTATTTCTATGTACCAATTGACTAAGAATACAACTTCTAAATGCCTCATGAGCTTAGTTGTGCTGTCATACCAACAGAACCAGGGAAGGGGACAGCTCATAATAATGGCCAGTACAGAGAGCATGGAATGGAAAATACATGGAAACCATGTATTTTATACCATTCCAGTCCTGCCATTACCACAAGCCCATCCTCCACAATTAAGATGCCACCAACCTCCTGTGTAATATACCCTGAAAACATGTTTAACTAAACTCAGCAAATGAAATGTTTTCACTATCAACTGCGTTTATTTTAAGCAAACGTAATGTGTAAATATTTGTATGAGCATAACAAGATTCAGACAAACTGAACAAGTTCCAAAAGACATGTGTCTAATAGAAATGGAATAATGTGTCCCTGAACAAAGAGGGGGGGGGTCAAAATCTAAAGTCAGTATCTGGTGTGGCCACCAGCTGCATTAAGTACTGCAGTGCATCTCCTCCTCATGGACTGCACCAGATTTGCCAGTTCTTGCTGTGAGANGATTTGCCAGTTCTTGCTGTGAGATGTTACCCCATTCTTCAACCAAGGCACCTGCAAGTTCCCAGACATTTCTGGATTGAGATCCGGGCTCTTCGCTGGCCATGGCAGAACACTGACATTCCTGTATTGCAGGAAATCACACAGAACGAGCAGGATGGCTAGTGGCATTGTCATGCTGGAGGGTCATGTCAGGATGAGCCTGCAGGAAGGGTACCATATGAGGGAGGAGGATGTCTTCCCTGTAACGCACAGCGTTGAGATTGAGTTTGTTATTGCAGACAGTCCGATGATGCTGTTACACACCACCCCAGACCATGACGGACCCTCCACCTCAATCCCGCTCCAGAGTACAGGCCTCGGTGTAACGCTCATTCCATCGATGATAAACGCGCATCCGGCCATCACCCCTTGTGAGCCAAAACCGCAACTCATTAGTGAAGAGCACTTTTTGCCAGTCCTGTCGGATCCGGTCTGGGCAGTGGGTTTGTGCCCATAGGCAACAACGTTGTCAATGTCTGGTGAGGACCTGCCTTTACAACAGGCCTACAAGCCCTCAGTCCAGCCTCTCAGCCTATTGCGGACGGTCTGAGCACTGATGGAGGGATTGTGCGTTCCTGGTGCAACTCAGGCAGCTGTTGCCATCTTGTACCTGTCCCGCAGGTGTGATGTTCGGATGTACCGATCCTGTGCAGGTGTTGTTACACATGGTCTGCCGCTGCGAGGACGATCAGCTGTCTGGCCTGTCTCCCTGTAGCGTTGTCTTAGGTGTCTCAGTACAGACATTGCAATTTATTGCCCTGACCACGTCTGTAGTCCTCATGCCTCCTTGCAGCATGCCTAAGGCACATTCACACAGATGAGCAGGGACACTGGGCATCTCTTTTGGTGTTTTTCAGTCAGTAGAAAGGCCTGTTTACTGTCCTAAGTTTTCATAACTGATTTTAATTGCCTACCGTCTGTAAGCTGTTAGTGTCTCAACGACCGTTCCACAGGTGCATGTTCAATTGTTTATGGTTCATTGAACAAGCATGGGAAACAGTGTTTAACCCCTTTCAATGAAGATCTGTGAAGTTATTTGGATTTTTACGAATTCTTTTTGAAAGACAGGGTCCTGAAAAGGGGACATTTCTTTTTTTGCAAGAGTTGATATGGTCATTATTTGCACCCATAGCTGTATGAATTTGAGAGTGGTTACATTTCTCCAGCCTCATCCCTCAGATCTTTAGCTAAACAGGGGAACCTCTTATGGTTTCAACTGCTGATTGCTGCTTAAAAAAAAAAAAAGGACAGCAGTGCATTTTGAACGCACAACCCCTCCACGTTTTCAACTAAACGCTCAGACCACCAACATTTTTGATTAATTGAACGCAATACGTTTTTTCATACTGAGCACAGCCCTTAAGATAATCTCATTTTGGGAACCTATTAAAACATTCAGTGAACATAAAAAGGGCAGTTTAAAACTACCACTGACAAACATTGAATTTGATAGAAAGTTATTTCACAGGTTAGAAAACTGGATGAAGTGGAGTACAATTTGAGCTGAAGTTGCCCAACTAACACACCTCTGATAGTGTCACTGAGGGCTGATTGTGAGAGGAACACTGTTCTGTGCTGTACCTTTGGTGTGCTGGTCGCCAGGATGCTGAGGGCCTGGGAGAAGGCCTGCTCTGCGTTGCGGCATCGCTGGTCGGCCAGGGCCATGTGGGCGTCCTGCACAGCTGACATCAGTGCATCCCGCACACTAGGGTCTCTGGAGCTGCCGGATACCGCCTGAGTGGGAAGGGGTATCAGTGAGTCACTAATAACACACAAGTTTTAGAAAAACTTTCCGTGTGAGAACTACTTCAGGAGATCATGCATCATCCTAGCTGACATGCTTTTTGTGGTAAAAACGATTATGGGATGAATGTATTAACTATGTTTCAGAGCCAGGGAGGTGGTGGGTTAAACTCGCAGGAGGAAGGCACGGAGGCCACAGTACATTCTGATAATGAGATGCATGCCATTAGTAATGTAAAGTTATGGCAAGAAATACAAGGAAGGAAAAGCATCCAGCGCTGTGAAAACCTGTTTGACTTGTAACATGAGGTCATTGACACATGACGGTCTACCTTTTCCTTTGACTGCTGGTTTCTGTTCTTCCCTTTTGTTTTCTCTGAAGCGCAGGGCTCCGGTTTGCTGCTATTTTTATCAGCCATTTCACTGAAAAGAAAAACGGATCACTTTTAGGTGTTGACAATGCTAACTTCTGAGTAGCCTACTGTAGTCAATTGCACAATACAAAAACTTAACACTGGAGATATTCAGTTGAGGCAGACCAAAAACAGGAAATAACCCAAGTATGCAAGGGTGTGCACAGAGCTGTAGGCAGTTGGTGTGCCACATGATTCGACAAGCACTGTCAAGCATTAATCAAGTTAGCAAGAAAGTACATTCCACACAACTTGCAAACAAAGGTGTGCCGTATGTGCTTTTCCTATACACAATTTTAAAAAGAACAGATTCAGATTCTTGGTAGCGTTCAATAAAGCAGAAAATATCCATTGCTTCCGATAAAGCCTAAATTATTTTTCCACTGTTAGGGTGGACCAAAAATCTTAAATTTGCCATCATACTGTTCATTAGTGTTGTCATGATACCAGAATTTTAGGTTTGGTATCACAATTCCAAGACAGAAAAAAAGCATATTAGCCGTAGTCATAGAATGCACTTGAGCCAGACAGATCCTTTGAGTTCAATATCATTAAGTTTTATTTTTCAACACATGCATTAATGAATCAGATTTGACTTATTTTTTACCAAACCACATAACAGTAATCATTTGAATGGCGAATCTCAACTGATAAACTGGGGAAATTAAGTAGCCAAGGCCTATTCACAATACAGTTGAAAGCATATTAAATAGGTGTGCGCATACATTGAGTTAGAGCTTGTTTTGTCTGATTTCATGGGCCTACAGATGAAAAACAATCTGCATCCCTTCCATTTGGGACTTATATTATACTGATCAACAACATTTACATGGAAGCAATCTTTAATAAAAGTGTGCGCTCTCTTTAAGAACCATGTAATTATTCACACGGTCAGTTCGAGGTTTAAGCAAAGATAAGGTGGGGAGACATAAATCTGAAATAAGCTTTGAAAATCTGAAATAGTATGTGAACGATAATGCAAATTATCAAACAAGATACTGAATTTATGTTAGCTTCAGCTGTAAGGCAGCAAAGAAAGTTAGCCTACAAAGCTAGAAGCTACAGGTATCATCTTGCATTTTAAAGTGTTCTAGCATGTAATGGAAAATCTTTACCGGTAAGAGGCATTAGAAGACAAAAAAGAATATTACCAATTGAACGACATCTATTGCAGGATAAAAATCAATGTTAGCGTTTACATAGCTGGCCATAAATGGTGTATTTTACTTTATAGGTTGGTTATGTAGGCTTCTTCTAACGCATTGCTTTCAACTACAGAATACGATTAAGCTATATCTTTACATTAAAAACATCTCAATCAGTAGATGACATGAAACATTTGACAGATGAACCGAAAGTAACAATCTAGTACTGAAAAATGAATGTTCTAGTATCGAAGTTTAGGTGCAACACCCTACTGTTCATTCGCATCAACTTTACCACACAAGTAATGCCCGTTTGGGGTCAATATACCGCTTTAAAAATCGTTCTTCCCCACTCAACAGCAGACCTGGTCTTTTGGTCTGGCATTGAGGTAAGCCTAATGTATTACAAACCCGGAAGCCAAATCGAACATAAAACTCACACTTTCATCTCTTTAGGAACCTTGGTATTATCCACCGAATGTGTTCTTCCTGCACCTTTCACCAAGGAGAAAAGGGTTAGCTTCTGAACACTCAGACGAAAACATGATGCTCCCAGTGAAAAAACAGCAACTTGGCAAAGAAAGTAGCAGCGCGTGTTCTTAAAGAGACAGCTCAAGGAAGTCAAAACATCAAAAGGTTATGATAAGCAGCTGACTTTTGTTGAGTTAATTTAATCAAAAGCATCTCTTGTGGAACCTAAAAATCTGCATTGTATTTAACACAACTAAAAAAGCCAAACTATATTTGCTTCTATTTATACTGAACAAAAATAAACTCAACAATTTCAAACACTTTGCTGAGTTACAGTTCATATAAGGAAATCAGTCAACTGAAAGAAACTCATTAGGCACCTAATCTATGGATTTCACATGACTGGGCAGGGGAGCAGCCATGGGTAGGCTGAGCCCCACCAACTGGGGAGCCAGGCCTAGCCAATCAATGATTTCCCCCCACAAAATGGCTTTATTACAGACAGAAGTACACCCACCCCCACACTTTGTGCCCAGACACCTGTGTAATGATCATATTTAATCAGCTTCTTGATATACCACACCTTTCAGGTGTATGGATTATCCTGACAAAGGATAAAATGCTCACTGACAGGCATTAAAACAAAATGAGCACAAATTGAGAAATAATAATTTTGTGCATACAGAACATTTCTGGGATCTTTTTCAACTTATGAAACCAGCACATAACGTCGAGTTTATATTTGTTCAGTGCATATCAACCCAAACAGAGGACTTAATTTCTAGCAAAACAGAAATAGTAGCCAAAAACATCCTACCTGGTTGTGTCTGGCTTTCCACCTTGACTTCCAAGCCCTGTGTTCGGCGACATGAAAAACACCAGAAATAAACCATTAGGGATGATGAACACTGATTTTTTTGTTGTTGAAAAATGCAAGATGCAACAATTTCCGTTAGAGTTAGTTCATACATAATCTGCCAATTGAAAGAAGAAAAAATAAATAAAAAAATTAAAATCAGTAGACCCTAATATAATGGATTTCATTTGACTGGGAATACTGGTATGAAATCAGTGTCACAGATAGCTTAAAAAAGGTAAAGGCATGGATCAGGAAACCAGTCAGTATCTGGTAGCCACCATTTGCCTAATGCAGCACGACATCTTTTGCATAGAGTTGATCAGGCTGTAGATTTTGACCTGTGGAATGTTGTCCTAGTCCTCTTCAATAGCTGTGCGAAAATGCTGGATATTGGCGGGAACTGGAAAATGGCAATCCAGAGCATCCCAAACATGCTCAATGGGTGACCGTGCAATCGGAAAGTATTCAGACCTCTTTACAGTCACGTTACAGCCGTATTCTAAAATTTATTAAATTAGAATTTCTCTACACACCCCCCATAACAAGCAAAAATAGGTTTAAAAATCAAATACTGTATTTACATAATTACTCAGACCCTTTGCTATGAGACACGAAATTGAGCTCAGGCGCATCATGTTTCCATTGATCATCCTTGGAGGTGTTTCTAAAACGTGATTAGAGTCCAGCTGTGGAAAATTCAATTGATTGGACATGATTTGGAAAGGCACACAGCTGTCTATATAAGGTCCCACAGTTGACAATGCATGTCAGAGTAAAAACCAAGCCACGAGGTCGAAGGAATTTTCTGTAGAGCGCCGAGACATGATTGTAAAAACCTGATTTTGCTTTGTCATTATGGGGTATTGTGTGTATATTGAGGAAATATGTAACCTAACAAATTGTGGAAAAAGGTAAGGCATCTGAATACTTCCCAAATGCACTGCATGTCTGGTGGGTAAGCAGGCCATGAAAGAACTGAGACATTTTCCACTTCCAGGAATTGTGTCCAGAGCCGTGCGACATGGAGCTGTGCATTATCATACAGAAACAATGGGCCTCAGGATTTCGTCACTGTCTCTCTACATTCAATTTGACATCGATAAAACACAATTGTGTTCATAGCTTATGCCTGCCAATACCATAACCCCACCATGGGGCACTCTTCACAACTTTGACATTAGGATACGGCTCACCCACACGACACCATCTGCCCGGTACAGTTGAAACTGGGATTCATCTGTGAAGAGTACACTTCTCTAGTGTGCCAGTTGCCATCGAAGGTGAGAATTTGCCCACTGAAGTCTTATGACGCGCATTACTGCAGTCAGGTCAAGACCCTGGTGAGGATGACGAGCACGCAGATAAGCTTCCCTGAGACGGTTTCTAACCGTTTCTGGGTTTGCACAACCAAAGAATTTCTACAGTTTCATCAGCTGTCTGGGTGGCTGGTCTCAGGCCATGCTGCAGGTGACGCAGCCGGATGTAGAGGTCCTGGGCTGGCGTGGTTACACGTGGTCGAGGCCATTATGACGAATTTCCTAAAACGAAATTCAATTCTCATGACAGCGCTGGTGGACATTCCTGCAGTCAGCATACCAATTGTACTCTCCCTCAAAAGATTGAGACATCTGCGGCATTGTGTTGTGTGACAAAACTGCACATTTTAGAGTGGCCTTTTGTCCCGAGCACAAGGTACAGCTATGTAATGACCATGCTGTTTAATCAACTTCTTATGGATGGATTATCTTGAAACCCTCACAGGGATTTAAACGTTTGTGAACAAAATTTGAGAGAAATAAGGCGTATGGACATTTCTGGCCTCTTAATTCAACCTATGAAACCAACAGTTACACATGTTCTGTTTATATTTCTTCAGTGTATTTGGTCTGCATAACATGCCTAACAGTATTACTCACAAACTGGTCTTTAGAAACATTAATGTCCATGAGATGAAGTCAATGTTATAGCTTATCCAGCAGCTCATTGATCAGTGCACAACAAAGCAATCACCAGTTGCTGTAGTTGAAACTACTCATGGATTAAGTCCTGTTTGTACTCTACAAGGACTGTTGTGGACAAAATGTGTCATCCTGAATGCAATTCATAGATTAGGGTACTGAAAGTTGAGGCTCAGGTCTGAGTAACTGACCTTGTTCTCAGGAGTAGTGTTTTTAGCGGAAGGCTCAACCTTACTGGTGGGTTTAGCAGTCTGTTGTGACTCTGTAGTGTCTGCTCTGGTGTTACTCTCTGTCCTGTAGATAACAGTAAAACCAGGTTAACAACTTCAAAATGATCAACAAATGCATGATTGCCGTTGGTTCGTAAACACTTGTGTAATACTGTACATACCTTTTACTTGAAACTTTCTTAGCTGCAGTTTTATTTGATCTTCCAGCTAGAAATGAATAGTTTGTAAACATGAAAACAAACATCAAATCAAAGATAATACATACAGACAATGATCTAGCAAAACCAGACTACCTCCAACAAACAATAAACTTAGGACAATTTAGATTACATTTACATTTAACATTTAAGTCATTTAGCTGACGCTCTTATCCAGAGCGACTTACAAATTGGAAAGGTCATACATATTCATCCTGGTCCCCCCGTGGGGAATGAACCCACAACCCTGGCGTTGCAAGCGCCATGCTCTACCAACTGAGCCACACGGGACCAAGATTACGCGACTAAAATTTCACCGGACAATTTGGAGCATTTTGGCGCCATGTTCACAATGTAAAACCAGGATTTGTAGCTATAAATATGCACATTTTCGAACAAAACATAAATGTATAACATGTTGTTATAAGACTGTCATCTGATGAAGTTGTTCAAAGGTTAGTGATGAATTTCTCTATTTGTGGGTTTTGTGAAAGCTATCTTTGCTGTTAAAAAATGACTTTTTTTGAATATGGTGGTGAGCTAACATAAATATATGTTGTGTTTTCGCTGTAAAACATTTTAAAAATCGGATATGTTGGCTGGATTCACAAGATGTTTATCTTTCATTTGCTGTATTGGACTTGTGATTTCATGAAATTATATGATATTCCCTGTGGCGCTAGGCTAGGCTATGCTAGTCAGCGTTTCTGATGAGGAGGATCCCGGATCCGGGGGGGGGGGGGTCGGTAAAGGTTAAAAGGTACGACAGCTGGCTTGGAGATAACCAAAAGGCACCTAAAGACTCAGACCATGAGAAACAAGATTATCTGGTCTGATGAAACCAATTGAACTTAGACCTGAATGCCAAGTTGAGGAAACCTGGCACCATCCCCAATTCATCGATACGTATGCTATGATGCTGGTAAAGTTGCCTCGCGCACCTACAGTGCTGGTCATTTAAAAAAAAGCTAGCTCATGGGTGCAAACATTCTTCCACAAAAACATAGCAAAAAGACATGTTTCAGTAGCTATAGAATGCTATGTTTCAGTAGCTTTAGAAAGCTAACTAAATAGCTAGGTGTCATCTAAAATAACCCTAATTTATAATACAGTTAATTTGATTAACTTCTTATGGCTGCAGTGGCAGTATTGAATAGCTTGGATGAAAGGTGCACAGAGGTGCCCAGAGTAAACGGCCTGCTCCTCAGTCATAGTTGCTAATATTTGCATATTATTATTGGATAGAAAACACTCCGAAGTTTCTAAAACTGTTTGAATTATGTCTGTGAGTATAACAGAACTCATATGGCAGGCAAAAACCCGAGAAGTTCCACTTCCTGTTTGAATTTTTTCTGAGTGTGGCAGATTTTCAACCATTGAAATTACAGCGAGATATGGATGAGTTTTCACTTCCTACGGCTTCCACTAGATGTAAACAGTCTTTGTCTGATGAATCTAATGTTAAGGGGGGCCGAAGGAGACAGGAATTAGTCACCACTGCCACGAGCTGACCATGCTTTGACCATGCGCCTTCACGTGATAGGCAGCTCCGTTCCGTCGCTCAACTGAAGTCAATGTAATTCTCCGGTTGGAACGTTATTCAAGATGTATGTTAACAACATTCTTGAGATTGATTCAATACATCGTTTGACATGTTTCTACTGACTGTTATGGAACTTTTGGACATTTCGTTGCGTTATGGTGGACGCGCTTTGTGACTTTGGAATTGTTTACCAAACGCGCTAACCAAAGTAGCTAATTGGACATAAATAACAGACATTATCGAACAAATCAAGCATTTATTGTGGACCTGGGATTCCTGGGAATGCATTCTGATGAATATCAAAGGTAAGGAAACATTTATCATGTATTTTCTGCTTTCTGTTTAGTCCAACATGGCGGCTAATTTTACTAATGTTCTGAGCGCCGTCTCAGATTATTGCATGGTTTGCTTTTTCCGTATTTTTTTTAAAATCTGACACAGCGGTTGCATTAAGGAGAGGTATATCTATAATTCCATGTGTATAACTTGTATTATCATCTACATTTATGATGAGTATTTCTGTTGAAACGATGTGGCTATACACCATCACTGGATGTTTTTGGAACTAGTGAATGTAACGCGCCAATGTAAACTCAGATTTTTTTATATAAATATGAACTTTATCAAACATGCATGTATTGTGTAACATGAAGTCCTATGAGTGTCATCTGATGAAGAACAAAGGTTAGTGATTAATCTTCTCTATTTCTGCTTTTTCTGACTGCTATCTTTCGCTGGAAAAATGGCTGTGCTTATTGTGGTTTGATGGTGACCTAACATAATCGGTTGTAGTGCTTTCGCTGAAAAGCATATTTGAAATCGGACACTTGGTGGGATTAACAATACCTTTAAAATGGTATAAGACACATGTATGTCTGTGGAATTTTAATTATGAGATTTCTGCTTTTTGAATTTGGCACCCTGCACTTTCTGGCTGCTGTCATATCGATCCCGGTAGCGGGATTGCAGCCATATTAAGTTAATGGTGGTCGGATCCATTTATGTGATGCTAGCCACAATAGTGGACTTTGCGGTTAGCCTTCATTAAAAGTATGGCATAATTCTAGTTGTATTAATTTGCATCACTGTCAATGACATACTTTTATTTTGAAGGCAAACCGCAAATTTGACTATTGTGCCGAATCCTTATTGTGGCCAGTTTAACACATAACCCGGTTCGATCGAGCCTCACTAGCCAAATGAAGCTAGCTGGCTGCTTATAACTTTAGCTTTGGGGAACAAGGTTAAGTAGCTAGCCAGCTACTCAATTTCATGAACTGAAGTTAAATTTCAATAGAAGAACAATACTTACAAGGATTCCTAAATCATTGCTATGAATAATGAAAATGACTGCAGGTTCTACTGATCATTGTTTTCAGGCTGTTGTATTGGTGCAACCTAGGTACCAAGCTAAAGCTAGCTACCCCAGAAGTTGCGGTCGAACAAATGATGCTTTATTACCAACACAGTATTGTAAACATCGTTCATGGCCGGTGTTAGCTGACTTTTGTACAGCTTTGACTGTGCTACTGTATCTTTTTTGACACGCAAAGAACTAACGGCATTCCATAGTATGCATGTCGTGAAGCTATTACTGTGCAACTCTGGTAGGGCAACATCAGAAAAATAGTGCACTTGTTAGTGTTAACCGGTGCTCGACCAGTCGGCGAAAGCCATCAACACCCAGGACAGAACGGTTGATTGTCAAGGGCAATGATTTCTATTATCTTGCCTATAATGGATTTCACCATCGAGTTGTCTCACTGAAATTGTTACTCTTTCAAATGACTGCTTGACCCACACAGCAGAAATTGTGGGCTAGTTTAGATGCTGTGTTGCACATATAGCGCAAAATTTTACATGGCGTCGTTATGTCATGTACCTTCGTTATATAGGTATGCACGTCAGCTTTGACATCGGTTTTGCACATCGGGCATTACACTAGACATCAGCCGATACCGATGTTGGCATTTTTAGGTATTGTCCGATTCTGATATGTTAACCGATATAGCAGAGAATCCCTAGTCTGAATACATATGTTTTTTAATACATTTGCAAACATTCCTAAAAACCTGATTTTTCTTTATCATTATGGGGTATTGTGTTAAGATTGAGGGAAAACAATTTAATCCATTTTAGAATAAGGCTGTAACATAACAAAATCTGGGAAAAAGTCAAGCTGTCAATACTTTCCGAACCCACTGTAAACAAAGATGTTTCTTTTCCATATCTTCCCCCAACTTCATATGGAGGTACCCTCTGGGTAGAGTTACGATTAGCCACCCACACTTCCTGCTATTGCATATGCAAAAAAATCTATGGTGGTGCATCTCATGAAGAATGATTTGCAAATGGGACAAGCTCTTGTTGGGAGGGTTTTTAACCCCATGTAAATCGCTAGGAGTTTACAAGGCGCCAAATTAATCTTGGTAACCACAAGCCAAGTCTTACAATCATCCCCAAATTTATCCTAGTAATTATGTTTTCCTACATGATCAGTTGGTTTAAATACGATGTTCTGTGGGCAAATTTCCCCGTTACCTTTACGTTCCTCTGCCCGGTGGCACTTGCTCTCCTCCATCTCTATGTTCAACTTGGCATGTTGCTGCAGCAGGTCCTTCATGCCCTCTGGGTCAGCCTTGCACAGGGTCTGGCCCCACTCGTTGGCCTCTATCGCCTGCTTTTGTTCCCCCAGTAGGAACAGCGCCTCACAGTACCGGTAGTGACCCTGCCATACACAGACCACAGAGGAAGGGAAGATACCATCATTCACAGCATACAGACATTTTAGGAATGACAGTACTTTGGGCGTTAACATTCCAATCACACAACCTATCCTTTCTGTAGAATGTTGAGCATTTCATGCCTCACACTGAAAAAAAACATGTTGATTTCAGATCAATAGAACTGGCTTGCTGGTCAGCCAGAACAAAGAGCTGACTAAAATGTATTCATTTCACCACCATCAGTGCGTTTGATCTTGAGATATTTTTGATAAATCTTGCTTAAAGGGATAGTTCGGGATTTTGGCATCAAAGCCCTTTATCTACTTCCCCAGGGTCAGATGAACTTGTGGATATCATTTGTCTTTGCGTTTGACGTTCCCAACTAGCTTTAGCAGAATTCCTAACTAGCATTAGCACAATGACTGGAATGGTATCCACAAGTTCATCTGACCCTGGGGAACGACATAAATCCCGAAATACCCCTTTAAGCCGAGGGCAATCGCAATGGAAATTCAGATGTGGCTGTGGTAGAATTGCTTACCTTTGCCCACTCTGGTTGTATTAAAGTGGCTCGTTTTCCATCCCCAACAGCTTTTCTGTAACAACAAATGATGCCTTGATCATTAAACATGTTTAATGGGTCTGTGTAAGTGTCCTACACAAACAGGTTTGTTGATCATATGTTTATAGTTTGAAGGACTTACAAATATTTTTCACAACGGATATAACAAAGTGCTCGGTTCCCATAGATAATGTGGTTTTCAGGGCTGAAAAATAGATAGGATTATGTTATCAAACAAGAATTCCTTGACATACAAAAAAATATATTATTTATGAGTAGTTAAGTACACCATTCTGGTCCATTTTGACAGACCAAATGGGAAAGTGAGTCGTGATAGAGTTGGTCAAAGTAGCATTTACACTTCAGAGACATTTATGGTGCCATAAATGAACATGTTCAGCAGGGTGTTAGTCACTTGAATAAAACGCATGAATAAACAATGTAATCAAAAGGTACCGTGACAATAACACATTGGGAAGCGGTAATGCACAGATAATCAGAGTACATGGGAAACAGCCTGACTTGATGCAATCACAGGCGTATGTTATATTGTCCTCCAACATTCCAAAAGTACGTAAATCCAATGTTAAAACAGCCACTTACTGATATTTGATGGCTTTTGAGTAACACTTGACTGCTGCATCATATTTCTTTTTCTGAAATTGATCATTTCCTCTAGTCTTCATCTCTTCACTTCTCTGAGGAAAGGAAGCGGAAAAAAATTACAAAATCCTAATAGAAAACACATGTCAGAATTAATTAACTTTTTAGGGATGGGGGCAGCATTTTCACTTTGGATGAATAGCGTGCCCAAAGTGAACTGCCTCCTACTCTGTCCCAGATGCTAATATATGCGTAGTATTATTACTATTGGATAGAAAACACTGAAGTTTCTAAAACTGTTTGAATGATGTCTGTGAGTATAACAGAACTCATAAGGCAGGCAAAAACCCAAACAGGAAGTGAGAATTCTGAGGCTGGTCGATTTGCAACTCATCGCCTATGGATCTGTTTGCACTTCCTATGCCTTCCACTAGATGTCAACAGTCTGTAGAACGTTGAATGAAGCTTCTACTGTGATGTTGAGCCGGATGGGGGCTGTTTGAGTCATTGGTCTGGCAGAGAGCCAGGTCCTGGTCACACGCATTCCAAATGATATCGACTTGCGTTCCATTATTTCTACAGACACAAAGGAATTCTCCGGTTGGAACGTTATTGAATATTTAGTTAGAATTAAATAACTAAACTAACTAAATAACTATGTAAAACATGTATCTGTCATCAAAGTTTATGATGAGTTTGTTATTTGATGTGGTTCTCTGCAATTTCTCCGGATATTTTGGAGGCATTTTTGAACATGGCGCCAATATAAACTGAGATTTTTGGATATAAATATGCACATTATCGAACAAAACATAGATGTATTGTGTAACATGATGTCCTATGAGTGTCATCTGATGAAGATCAAAGGTTAGTGAATAATTTTATCTCCATTTCTGCTTTTTGTGACTCATCTTTGGCTGTGAAAATGGCTGTGTGTTTTTTGGACTTGGCGGTGATCTAACATAATCATGTTGTGTTTTCGCTGTAAAGCAAATATATATTTTATTTTATTTTATTTTTTTAATCGTACACGATGGGTAGATTAACAAGATGTTTATCTTTCATTTGCTGTATTGGACTTGTTAATGTGTGAAAGTTACATATTTCAAAAAAATATTTTTGAATTTCCCGCACTGCCTTTACAGCGGAATGTTGTGGAGGTGTTCCGCTAGCGGAACGTGGGTCCTAGAAAGGTTATCTAACCTATCGATCAACTTAGTTAATTTAAAAAAACATCTGCTATACATCTGAAACATTACTATCAGGGGTTGGAACCGGTTTAGGGAATAGAACAGAAAACTGGAAAATAACATTGAAGGAACAGAAAGAAAGTGATAAATAATGGTCCGGAAAATAACCGTTATTTTAGGAGCATGGGAACCGGTTAATAAAGTGATTTTATGTTCTAGGAATCTTTTTAGTCCCACAAAACTTAAGTGCCTATGCAAAGCCCACTGTTCCTCAGAAAACTTTCTCTAGTATCTACCTGTAATATGAAAACCGTTGCATGTTTAGGCTACCTGCCCCTCCCAAAGAATAGACTACTGTCTTGATGTTACAAGCTTGATTCAGAACATAGGTATTTTTAATTAGCTACAGAAGATTAGATTAACTTTGTCAATGCTAGTTAAGAATACTTTAGGCCTAGTTATCACATTGGATTTATTAACTACAAAATGTAAGATGCATTTTAAATTCTGGTGCCGCTCTGCACATACAGATTGTTAGCTAGTTAACGCAAAAGGAAATGCAAAGTTCCACCACAGAAGCCACTCCTCCTAGGTATAATTATGTGGACCTAATTCAGATAATGCATGTCGTAAGACGCCCAGTGCTTCAAGCCTCCTCAACCCTCTTTCTACCCACCTGCAAGATGTGTCAAATTTTACACCATAGGCTACACTTGTCTGTCCATCAAATGTAAACTAGTTGTTTGCCTGCTCTATCCACATTGATAATTAGATAAATAAAAAGGTATTTTACAGGTAAAACGATAAAGAGTACTTTTTGGTTCAGAACTTTGTTTTGCTGATCGGAACGAAATGATTGTAATACATTTATTTTCCACATCGTCACCATTTGTACATAAAATAAGGCCAGGGCATTGAGTCCTTCAAGGATGACAACATTATAAATTACAGGTGCTTACCTCAATAGACCATTGGCCGGGGTCCTGTGCAAGCTCTCGCATCATTTTTTTCCTGTCGACTCCCATGGCCTGTGTATAGTGGGCATCTGATGAGAGAAGGTCATGTTTGTATTGGGACCCATTCACTGCTAACCAAGTTGCCAGAGTAGGATAAACAATGTCATATTTAATTGCACCGTGGTATTCTAGCCTATAGCCCAGTAATATTCAAAGTCGGCATCACACGGGAATTGCAGGGGGTGGTGGTCACCGAATAAAATACAAATTGTATTGGGGGGGACAAAACAGTTAAGACTAGAGATTAAAGCAAACTTCGCCACATGCGCCGAATACAAGTGTAGAGTAAGGTCTACACTTGTTGTGTTCGGCGCATGTGACAAATAAAGTTTACATATGGGGGGGAGACACAAAACAGTTTCGAGATTGTATGGGACAATATGCAAATGTTTCCCGAAATAATCTTTACGGCATTTATTGGTTCTTAATTTTGATTAATTATATGTAATGAATGTAATGTAATAAAAAAAGAGCGATTCACAAATTTTAAGGTTGTGTCATTAGGTTTGGGCGGTCTCCAGAAATGCTGGCTTAAACAAAGCCCCCGCTGATAAAGTTTGGCTATCACCGCCTATCTACCATGTTTCACCTTTCAGCCTCCACAAGCTACCTACCACTAAGCCCTAAACAGTAGGTTAAGAGCTAGTGTGAGAAGGCTGTAAAAACACATCGGTATGAGGCTTACAGACAGTATATCATCAGACCACCATATTAACACCAATGGAGGACACGCTGCCTGAAAGTGGTTCTTACACTCAGTGAAGATGAGCTGCAGGGCAGCAAAGCAGTTCCCTCTGGGGCCCAGCTCCTGAACCCGCAGCTTGATGCGGGGCTCTCCTGTCCGCTCCAGCCAGCGTATCGCGTCGTCCAGGACCTCCGGCACATGCTGGCCACAGAGAGGTACCAGTCAACAAAACACCTCTAGCCTTCACCATCATAACTTATATAGCACTGATTATTGCAGAAAATTCTAAGCAAAAAAATAGAGATGGTACAGATGGGAGATTAAACATCCCCATTTTGGCTTCAGATTAAAGGGTGGGGGTTGAGGCAGTTTGTATTGGAAAGGCAGTGTAGCTTCAGCATAGGGGGGCATCGATGGTACAGCCAGAGAGAAAGTCTGACAAACAGGCCCGGATCACTTCATCAGTGTACCACATCCGCTTCTCCGACAGTCAGTTCCTCCATAGGTACTGGTCCTCAATTGCCAAACATGTAGCACCCACCTGGGTGATGCCACAGCTGCTGAAAAGCACATGAATAGCCACCACATCTTGGCTGTGGTTAAGAACAGTTCCTGAGCCTCTTCTCCCATCTCTGGACAGCATGCAGTACTTACTGTAATTCCTCCCGACAGATGAAACAAAGCCAGGGCTACATTATTTGAATCCAAACAGCCATCTAGCTTGCTAACAATGAGCCAATTTTTAATATATATATATATATATACCCTTTACCCCAATTCTGCAATGAGTCAAGACCAAAAATTTAAATGATAATTATGTACAATATTTACAGAGCTCTCTGCCTAGGCAACTCCAAGGCAACCATAAGACAATACACCAATCGGCAATGGGTGGGAAGTTCATGCGCACCGGGTTGCTAGATATACCATGTGACAAATTAGGTCGAGCTGGTCTTATAATGTAATCAATAATTAAATTTAAGAGCACCGAACAGGACGTTTCGGTGTCCTTTGCTTGGCTATGTACCAGCAGTGCGTAAATAAATTGTTAAGTTGTTAAAACAATGAATATTGGCACCCCACTCTTTGGCTACCTCACAAACAGTAAGTAGAATTTTGCCCAATTTTCTAGGCATGAAGAGAGCATTCTTGTATTCTTATGAATAATTACTGTGCTGAGTGGATAGTCAGATGGTTTCTTTTTTCTAATATGGAACTGTGTTGCTCTATTTGGTAAGATATGAGCAAGAGAAAGCAGTGATGATGCAGCATATTTGCATTTTCAGGGCACCATAGGCATGCATTACACTTACCAAGTTAAATTTATTGCTTATCCAGATCATATGCCTTGTTTGATCTTCTAATAACTGGAAGAGAAAACAAGTAACATGAGCCTTCAGGTTCAACACTGCAATTCCTGTATGGTTCCATTTATTGTAACAAGGAACTTACACATCCTTTTTCCATCGCCCTGAGGATAGCTTCCAATATTTCTATCTTGTGCAGTCTCTTCAGACTCAAGTCATTGCTGACACTAGAGAAAGTGAAAAGAAAAAAAACATGTACATTAACACTAAGGAATGACAAAAGTGAGACAGGGGAGTTAATTAATTTGCAAGTCATTTTTCTTACTTTGAGTCTAGGAAGCCCACTTGCACAGCCCAGCGTGTGGTGTTGTGATTCTCTTGACGCAGCAGAATGTGGTACCAAAAGGCATACAATTTCATTAACTGGGCCGCCTTCTTTTTCAAAATGACAGGGATTTTATTCCATCGATCATATATAACATCTGCAACATTAAACACAGTGTGATACAAGTGAAAATGTATGTTATTTTTTCCATGTAATCTTCAACCTCCACCTTGAATAGATATGTTTGTATTCTCTGATAGTGGAGGATCTGGGTCACACCTGTCCACTCCCAATACCCATTTCCAACCACAATTAGTGAGTCAGTGCTAGCTGGGTATTTGTGTAAGGAACTAGCTAGTGTTCTTCTACTTACCTGGAGGTTGCAGGGCTACAAAGGGACTGTCTTTGTCATAGATCTGAGGAAGAACATGAGGTTAATAATGACGTACTGCCACATTTATTACATTAGTCCATTTTCAAATGGATCTAGTTAACTCACCGGTCCTAACTTAATTCACTATCTAAAATTACAGTCAACCATCCTTGTTACTCACAAGTTTCGCCCCGTGTCTGATGTCGCAGTCCAAAAACTCTGGACCGGAGTCTGAATCTGACATTTTGGGAAGTCTGAAACAACAAGAACCATGATAATTTAGCCCAGTGACAATACACAATAACATAGCTAACTGCGTTGTCAACAAACTAGCAACTTAACTAAATGTTAACTAGCCATTATTACTCAACGAACGTGTACCAAGGTAACGTACCACACGTGAATATACGGCTAATGCGGCCTAACTAGTTAGCTATGTTTGGAGATGGCTAACGACGTTAGTAACGTTACTTAACTAAACCAAAATGATAGCTAACGTTAGTTCCGCGGACAAATAACTTAGCTAACTAAGTTAACGTTTGCTAACTAACGTTACAACTAAGTTGTGTTTCCTAACAATATCCATCTAATAGTCATTGTTTGGTTAGCTAACTGCAGATGGGGGAAGGGAACATCTGTCTGACTGCCAGAAGCCTCGAACTCACCTTGAAAGTTAGCTAACGTTAAGCAATCGTTGGGCTAGCTAGCAACTTGGCGTGGTTTTTAATGGCTTTGCCGTGTAAAAAACAAACATTTAGAAATCTGGACACCGCGAACATGAAATACTGTTACACACGCTACAAAAAAATGAGGGACAGCACACACGGACCTACCTTTGTTGTTCACTCGTCTTTTATGGCAACATGCTCAGTTTACCACAGAGCAGACGTTGCTGATCATACGGCTACATTTCAAAATAAAAGTCCGGTATATGTTTATTTTACTTGAACGTTACAGGACGTTTTTCTGATTTAAAATCACAATAGTTCAAAGTGACTTGAACATACATGTACTGAAAAAACTAACAATATATTATTGAAATCAATTAACAAAGATCGTTTTACTGTCTCATTTTTTAAAGCTAGTACACCAGTTAAAATCCTCTTAAGGAGCAGAAGCTTTTTTTAAATTTTTGCCTAAAATTAAATACCCAAATCTAACTGCCTGTAGCTCAGGACCTGAAGCAAGGATATGCATATTCTTGATATCATTTGAAAGGAAACACATTGACGTTTGTGCAAATGTGAAATTAATGTAGGAGAATATAACACATTAGATCTGGTAAAAGATAATACTAAGAAAAAAACATGCGTTACTTTTTTTGTACCATCATCTTTGAAATGCAAGAGAAAGGCCATAATGTATTATTCCAGCCCAGGCACAATTTAGATGTTGGCCACTAGGTGTCATCAGTGTATGTGCAAAGTTTTAGACTGATCCAATGAACCATTGGATATCTGTTCAAAATGTTGTATCAAGACTGCCCAAATGTGCCTAATTGGTTTATTATTACATTTTCAAGTTCATAATTGTGCACTCTTCTCAAACAATAGCATGGTATTATTTTACTGTAATAGCTACTGTAAATTGGACAGTGCAGTTAGATGAACAAGAATTTAAGTTTTCTGCCCATATCAGATATGTCTATGTCCTGGAATTTTTTTGTTGTTACTTACAACCTCATGCTAATCACATTACCCTACGTTAGCTCAACTGTGCTGCGGGGGACACACCAATCCCATAGAGGTAGAGTTAACAGTAGTTTAAAAAATAACAACACAATACCAACGCTGTTGTTGGAAGTATTAATAGTTTTAAACTACTGTCAACCCTTAACTAGTGTATTGTGTGATTTTAGGCATGCTCTCTCTGTGGCGATGCTGTTTAGCAAAAATATATATATTAAAAAATAAAACATCTTCTGTTTTGTATGTTATTTTGACATGAATACGTGTCACATATCAGTTTGCAAACAAAGTAAACAAATAAATAAAAGTAAAGCTGCATACAAACATGGTCTCTTTTTTGCTTTCTTGAGTAAAGCAGCTCCAAAATGCAAGTATTTCACTCTAGCTCAGTGCTTTCTGTGGTGGTGGGGCAGCCAGTGGAAAATACAGAGCCCAGGGGTTGGTAATGTTCTCTAGTTGTGCCGTGATTGGCTCAGTGTTCTATCACTCATGGGGACACCACGTCACCGCAGAATCTACGGGTAGAACTAAAGAATTCAAGCCCCTTGGGTGCTGCTATAGACTTACATTAGAAGTGCCCATCCAAGAAGGCTCAAGGTCATTGGACACAGATAAAATGACGTCAAATCACATTATATCTACCTTAGCTTTGATTGGACTGATCATGTCATATCATACTTTCAAAATCTTAGCTAGCAAGCTAGACAAGCAGTCATCATCATGCATCAAGTCGGCAATCTACTGGCAAATCCTTTTCAATCCTTGTCATATAAAGATAAATTATAGATAGAACGTATCGGTGCCACCGGCCATTGAACATAAACATTACACAACAAGTTGGAAATCGCAAATTCAACAAAGAGTGCAAAGGAGCCACTGCATCCCGGGTTTGATACCAGGCTGTGTCACAGCCGGTCGTGACGGGGAGACGCATGGTACGGCGCACAATTGGCCCAGCGTTGTCCGGGTTAGGGGACGGTTTGGCCCGCTGGGATGTCCTTGTCTCATCACGCTCTAGCAACTTCTTGTGAAGGACTGGTCGGTCGACTTCGGTCGTCAGTTTGACAGTGTTTCCTCCGACACATTGGTACAGCTGGATTCCGGGTTAAGCGAGCAGTGTGTCAAGAAGCAGTGTGGCAGCTTGGTTCTTGACCTTCGCTGAGTCCATAGAGGAATTGCAGCGATGAGACAAGATCGTAACTACCAATTGCATATCACGAAAAAGGGAGTAACGCCATGGGCCAGAAACATTTGAATACATTGGCCATGCTGTCAGTCCAGCATGACTTCTGCCGCATTCAAAAGAAACTGGAAACTCGGATCTGGGAAATCTCAGACTTCAGTGAGTTCAATACAACTGGGAACTCGGATAAAACTAGCTCCAACTGGGAAAATACGTCAAATAATTTTGAACGGTGATCCAACTCTGAATTCCAGATGGGATTTCGGGCCTCTTTCTAGAGCCCACAAGTAGGCCCGCCTCACCACCTTCCTGTTCAAGTGAGCACAGCACAACAAGGTGAGTCCAAAAATGTCTTGTATGCTGCTGCATAAATTATGTAATATGCCTGCGAGATATGTATATAATAATTTGCTTAGCCTACTGTTCTGACTTTGAGGTGCACATTTAGCCTATAGCCTGTTTTAGAGAAATGTAATCTTTGAATATTGTATGAGTTTTCATTGTCTGCTTATATGCCCCCTTTATTTATCCTGCGGTTCTGACTTGGTGTACAGGGAGAATATTGTAAGAACAACCCATGTTCTGAAGTCTGTCGCCATACATTTCAAAAGTGCTGAACAAAAAGTTGTATTGACTACATCCATCCTAGCTCGCTCATTAATGTCTTGATTGGAATTACCGATTTCCTCCTATCCGCTCGTCGTCCCCTTATGCCATAGTTTGTACATCTCAATTATCAGTAGAAACCACATTTGTTTAAGCAAGTCAGCCATATCAGCTATGTTTTTTTAAAGACAGTAAATGAGGCTGAATGAACTGTTTTGCTGCCAGACAAGGATCTGCTGATAGCCAGGTGTAGCAGTGGTAAGGTGTTGGGACTCTGCTGTTGGGAAAGGCCTTAACCGTTTGTCGTCACCGTTTATAGTGAAATTAATGTATTGTTTAGTGTTGTGTAGTGGCTTGCTGGCATGCATCAACAAAAAATGTGGGGATTTACCTGCTAAAATCGCTACTGCTCTCTCTAATTCCCCTCTATCTCTTTTTTTCTCTCTATGTCTCTCCTCCCGGAGGACCTGAGCCCGACCATGCCTGAGGGCTGCCTGGCCTGACAACTCCTGAATGTCTCTGTTACCAATCCACCCGGTTGTACGGCGGATCCAGTTCTGCTGTTCTGCCTGCAGCTGTGGACCCCTGACCTGATTCACCAGCATTCTACCTTGTTCCAGACTTGCTGTTTCGACCCCTTCTCTCTTGCACTGTTGGTGGTAGGTGCACCCGATTCAGTTGCCCTGCACGCCGGGTAGGCGACGTGTTTCCATTTTGAACCATTTCATGTCTTAAGGTACAAACTCTGCCTTCCCAGGTGGAGCAAATCAAGTGCACCATAGGCCTTCCACTCGCCAATCAGATGGCTCAGATTACCGTGTATGCAGTAACGTAGCAGGTGTAAAAGAAAACTACAGAAAAGTTGATACTATGATATTTCTAAACTTTTTAAACCAGGACTAGAGAGAGACTGTTAACGAATTCAGCATTGAGCTGCTGTTTTTATGAGTGAGTTCATGTTTGTCTTTACTCAGCACTGTCAATACAGCTGCAATGAATGAGTGGGAAAGTGTATCGATAGGCTAGCGTTGTTATTATTACCGGCTTGGGTCTTTTTTAATATTGAGGTATATTTAAATTTCTCTGGTCATATGAGTAACAACATGAATATGTGAATGAGGGAGAAATAATGAAGTGTGAATCGAGTTCCGCCATCAGCTGGAAGACAGTGTCCCTTTTTGGTCAGGGTCAGCGGAGGAAAGGGAGAGGGACGTTGAGAGGCGGACCCTCCGTCTACTGCCCTCTCCCTCTAATGAGACTGGCCATCAGATCAGCCCATTAAAAAAACAACGCAAATTATTTCAATTTATACTCATTCAGCTGAGCCTCATAAGTAAAACAACAACTATTACTGTTGTCATCATAAAGCCTACCTCAAATGTTGAAATATAATTTAAAAAATTGGTCTGAGAAGAACAACAATGCATTGGCAGGGCAATTCAAGAAAAGCCAATATGCAGTGATAATGTGTTGGGCCTATAGCCTACTACAGTAGTGTTTTTAATAGGTTAGTGTTGCATAGGCTTACGTTTTGTAAGTCATGTAAACAAACAAAAAATCTGAATGGTAGATATCGGCTTGCATTTTGATTCAGAAAGTGATCTCGACTCAAAAAAGGTTGGTGACCACTGCCCGGGGCTGGGTTTCTACTATGCTAACATTTGAAACTGTTTTAAGATGGTCATACCAAGGATCATTTAGCTATTTGATTTGGAATTTTTTGACCCCTGTAGGTATAAAGAAAATATATAAAACATTTTTGATGAAACATTGAATTTGGCCTTACTGCTATTAGCCCAGAGAGATGCATTGAATAACAGATTCATACATGTAAAAACTTAGATAAAAAATGCAAATCAAAAGGAAGTATGATTTGAAGTGTCTGTCCTATATCAGATAGATATAAGAAACCTCAGAAGTGTTTTTTATAATTTATCGTAGGAATTACCTGTATACCTTTACATGGAAATGCCCTATTCACTTCCATTCATTTTTTGGCTCGGTACCGGGTTACCTTCAGATGAGTCCAGTGACACTTCTGGAGGTTGTAGAGCAAAACAGAGAACACCATTGTGTTCGTGAGAGTCCCGCCTTTCCATAGAGGGTTCATATGAGTGTGTAACCGCTCGGACAGTACAGATATTTTCGTGAGAATACTGATTCTGACAAATACCACTGTAGCTCAGCGACCTTCCACCGCATATGCGGAAGGATTGAGATGCAGCCAATGCAACAACAAAAAAATATCCAGCTTAAACAGATTTTTTTGTGTATGCCTCTAGTGGAGCATGGGGGGGCCTCAAGCAGAGAAATTATTTTAATAAAAATATAATAAGGAGAATATTATGCCCAACTCATGAGGCCCCTTGACGATGTGAGGCCTGAGGCAATTACCTCTTCTGCCCAATGGTAATTATCCAGTGTTTGCCACCCCTCCGAGCCTGGTTCCTCTATAGGTTTCTTCTTAGGTTCCTGCCTTCTGGGGAGTTTTTCTTAGCCACTGTGCTTTTGCATCTGCGTTGCTTGCTCTTTGAGGTTGTTGGCTGGGTACCTGAAAAAGCATTGTGAAGAGCTTTATAAAAAACAGAGCCAATTTAAAATTGTTCTCTTCAAAACATGATTTAATCCTGTTCTGTTATTTTTTTATAGTTATTTAACCTTTATTTAACTAGTCAAGTCAGTTAAGAACAAATTCTTCTTTACAATGAAGGCCTACCAAAAGGCCTCCTGCGGGGACGGGGGCTTTATAAAAAATAAAAACATAGGACAAAACACACATCACGACAAGAGAGACAACACAACAGTACATAAAGAGAAACCTAAGACAACAACATAGCATGGCAGCAACACATGATAACAAAGCATGGTAGCAACACAACATGGCAGCAGCACAACATGGAAGCAGCACAAAACATGGTACAAACATTATTGGGCACAGACAACAGCACAAAGGGCAAAAAGGTAGAAACAACAATACATCACGCAAAGCATCCACAACTGTCAGTAAGAGTGTCCATGATTTAGTCTTTGAATTAAGAGATTGAGATAAAACTGCCCCGTTTGAGTGTTTGTTGCAGCTCGTTCCAGTCGCTAGCTGCAGTGAACTGAAAAGACGTGCGACCCAGGGATGTCTGCTTTGGGGACCTTTAACAGAATGTGACTGGCAGAACGGGTGGAGGATGAGGGCTGCAGTAAATATCTCAGATAGGGGGGAGTGAGGCCTAAGAGGGTTTTATAAATAAGCATCAACCAGTGGGTCTTGTGATTTGTATACAGAGATGACCCGTTTACAGAGGAGTATAGAGTGCAGTGATGTGTCCTATAAGGAGCATTGGTGGCAAATCTGATGGCCAAATGGTAAAGAACATTTAGCTGCTCGAGAGCACCGTTACCTGCCGATCTATAAATTACGTCTATGTAATCTAGCATGGGTAGGATGGTCATCTGAATCAGGGTTAGTTTGGCATCTGGGGTGAAAGAGGAGAGATTACGATAGGGGAAACCAAGTATAAATGTAACTTTAGCCTGCAGCTTTGATATGTGCTGAGAGAAGGACAGTGTACCGTCTAGCCATACTCCCAAGTACTTGTATGAGGTGACTACCTCAAGCTCTAAACCCTCAGAGGTAGTAATCACACCTGTGGGGAGAGGTGCATTCTTCTTACCAAACCACATGACCTTTGTTTTGGAGGTGTTCAGAACAAGGTTAAGGGTAGAGAAAGCTTGTTGGACACTAAGAAAGCTTTGTTGTAGAGCGTTTAACACAAAATCCAGGGAGGGGCAAGCTGAGTATAAGACTGTATGATCTGCATATAAATGGGTGAGAGAGCTTCCTACTGCCTGAGCTATGTTGTAGATGTAAATTGAGAAGAGCGTGGGGCCTAGGATCGAGCCTTGGGGTACTCCCTTGGTGACAGGCAGTGGCTGAGACAGCAGATGTTCTGACTTTATACACTGCACTCTTTGAGAGAGGTAGTTAGCAAACCAGGCCAAAGACCCCTCAGAGACACCAATACTCCTTAGCCGGCCCACAAGAATGGAATGGTCTACTGTATCAAAAGCTTTGGCCAAGTCAATAAAAATAGCAGCACAACATCGCTTAGAATCAAGGGCAATGGTGACATCATTGAGGACCTTTAAGGTTGCAGTGACGCATCCATAACCTGAGCAGAAACCAGATTGCATACCAGAGAGAATACTATAGACATCAAGAAAGCCAGTCAGTTGATTATTGACAAGTTATTCCAACACGTTTGATAAACATGAGTTGACAGCAGTTAAAAACCACTAATACTTCAGTTTCAAAACCCTGAACCATTTTGTTTCATTACCACCAGACCCCTGACGGGGAGTAGCATGGGGGACAGTGCCATCTAGTGGAATATAAATGAAACTATTATTACAGATATTATTTAATGAAGAATATTGACATTTCTATTAACTCCTTTTCAACTCATGTATATTTAACATTGCTGTTTAATACAGATTTCGATGTCCACTTATTAGAATAATAACGTTTTTGAACATGTACTGATTGCATTATTTAATTTACCCACCTTGGTAGAGTGAGTACCTCTTGACAATTATAAACAGGGTAGTTCGAGCCCTGAATGCTGATTGCCTGAAAGCGTGGTATATGAGACCGTATACCACAAATATGAAAAAAACATTACTTTTGACTGTTCTAATTAATTGGCAAGCAGCTGTGTTGTGCACAAGAACAACCCTTAGCCGTGATATATGGTCATACCACACCCCCTCGTGCATTATTGCTTAGATAACCACTAGAACTGAACAATGAGCCTCAATACCTCCCCAAATAGCATGTACGGGAAGGATAGGATCAGAAAAATAGAACGCATCTTGAAACAAACTCAATTTCAAGAAAAAGGAGGACCTTTATTTTGAAGCTTTTTGCGCGATTTCGGACCAGTTAATGTCGCTGATATCACGGAGCTGGCGTGAAAAGAGTAGCTGTGTTCTAACACTCATACTAACCGCACTATTTGTGACGTATATTGAGTATGTAGTAAGCTAATTGGTCTTAGTATGCCAAAAATTCCCGGACGTCGTACTAAATTCGACAAAATACGAAGTATACAAGCACTGGACACTATTTCCGTGCTTTTAGGGACCATAATGCAACTCTTCAGAAAACGGGCGCGGCTTCACAAAGTTTTCAGATTTTAGGAAAATGGCGGAAAATATGCAGCCGAAGTCCGACAAGAGCGGATACAAATGTATTGAGACAATGTAATACATGAATGACTTTTCAATAATAGATTTGAACTAGCCAGAGAGTATATTAACTATATGCTATCTAACTAACTACCCAACATTTGTTGACTTGATTATTCACATCATTCTTAGCTAAGTGGTATAGTCGTTGTGCGTTTTCAATGGACATTGTTCATTCTGGCTATCAACTCCGATTTCAGAACACTCTCTGAATGTGCCAGAGCACAGAATAACACCCGTTGAATATGGCCGTGTCAGTTAACGTTGGCAAACAGAAAGCTTAATTAAATTGTTGCCAGCAGCACAGTTACAGTCACCAATGCTTTGGTTAACATGAAAACAGCCTAAACAGCTCTGCTTGGGCAAGTAAAATGGTCAGAGTGAGATGTTCTCTCAGTTTTGTCTGGAAGTAGCAAGCCAACGTCAGCCAGTTAGCTTGGGTGCTTGACTGCTGTTGTGAGGTCAGAACGCTCAGATCAACCCTACTCCTCAGCCAGAGCGTCCAGTGTGCTGAAACGACAATCTGACAACTCTTGATTTAGGAACGCCCAGAGTACACACTGGCACTCCAGATTAAATTTACGAACACACCCGAAATCGTTAAATGTCTGGCTAGTCATTTCTTACGCTAGCAAGAGGTTGCATAGCAACAGCATCAACTTCCGGTAGAGAGGCGAAGCGCTAGTGCGCTCAACTGAAACGATAACCTTAATTTACAGTATATTAAAATGAACTAATATGTCGTATATACTCATTAAGTATGTAGTATACAGTATGAAAGGAATGGGTATTTGAACACAGCTTGTGTTTCTCGTTCATTGCTAATCAGTTGCTTGTTCTACTTCCCACTCGCTTGAAGTCTCATGACAAATTTACCAACACCCACTTCCGGAATATTGAAGTAATAAAGATCGGTACAAGATTTAGGACATGGTTCTAAATTTCCCTCCCTAGCCCTACGAAAAAGCATAAAGTTATCTTCAAATGAAGCATGTTGATGTTGTGGTGAATATCTCTAATTATACATTAGCCTATTATAACCAAGCAATTAATCTGTCTATGTGTCATATTTACCACTATCTCCCTCTCTTTTCTATGAATTCAGATTATGTGGTGGAAAATGTGCCCTCTCCCCTGCCAGAAAGGGCCATCTATGGCTTTGTTCTGTTCCTTGGCTCACAAGTTGGCTTCTGTAAATCACAATTGTGTGACTTTTGAGTTTAGGCTATGTTGATGACTGAAGTTGGGATTGGAATGTGACGGAAGATGGCAGAACCTGAGGTTTTGTTTGAAACTGCTAGTGAGTCTAGTGAAGCTAATAGTACAGAAAGTGAGAATGAGTGGGTTACATTGGCGAAGAAAAAGAGAAACGAGAATTAAAGCTATGTTGGAAAACAGGAAACCAGTAGACTCGTTTTTAGTCAGAGTCAGGGTTTTGGATCAATGCTACAGGAAACCAGTAGACTCATTTTTAGTCGGAGTCAGGGTTTTGGATCAATGCTACTTATCTGTTTACCGTCTCCAGGAAAATCTGGAATGAGTTGGAGGAAAGTGTGGCGTCGTTGAGAGTCACAAGACGTGGTCTTATTTAGATTTTTTGTGTGTCTGCGGAGCAGAAGAAGCATGACTCAAAAAGATATTTGAGTGAAATCTTTCCTTCATGGATTTTCATAGCAGGGCGCCTATCAAGGGGGTTATTTCTGGGGTGGCGCAAGAAGTAAAGGCAGAGGATATAACTGAAGAAATCGATAGAGTGGTTGGTGCACATCGGCTGACCTGTATGGTGGACGGAGAAAATAAATTAACTTCATCCATGCTACTGTTCTTTGATGAAGAGTCTCTCCCTTAACATATAAAGTTAGGATTCATGAGATACCCTGTAAGAGCTTTTGTGCACAAGCCCCTTCAGTGTCATACATGTAAAATATTTGATCATGTGTGAAGTGTGTGCAGAAGGGAAAAAGATTGTATGCCAGATGAAGGGAAATGCTGCAACTGTGCAGGTGAACATGCTCTTGAATTCTTGGAGTGCCCTGAGGGAGAATGAGGTGGCAAGGTTAAGGAGTGTCCAGCATGTCTTCTATCTGGAGGCGGTGAGAAGATTGGACGGAACGAGTGGTGGGGAAGAAGCAATGGTATTAGAGCCACCACGACCAGTGAAGGTTTCTCATCAACCGAGGGATAGTGGAACGCTACATGTTAAAAAGGTGGACTTTGTATTATGTATTGCAATGGTCATAAACTGTACGGCACAAGCGGAGAAGAATTTTAAGAAAATTGGAATCATTGTGAATGCCGCTGAACGTTTTTTGGGTCTCCGTGATTTCACAGCCGAGGCCATGCAAGAAATCTTGTCGGTGAATGTACCCTCATCATAGGCCCCTGAGCCTGTGCAAGGATGTATTTTGTAGTGGACTGTGATTGAAGAAGTGTGATAGGTTTCCTTAGTTGACATGTTTATTTTGTATGACGTAGTTTTCCCCATTTCCCAAAATGTTTTTTTAATTCAATACCCCGTCCAGCCGGTGGCGGTAATGCACCATTAACATTGGATGCCAACCGCCGTTAAACCCCATCGAAGAAGAAGACTGAAGTTGGGGATTTAATGCCATATTATTCTCTGTAGACTATGTGAAAAAGCCAAATGTGCTCTCAAATGGAGTGTGTTAGCCTGACTTTTCAATGTACTTTTTTGTTGTTGTAATTTTCTACTCCTTCCCCAGTTTTATATTTGGTGTGAGCCTATGTTCCAGATAAATGGCTTCATTCAGTAGGGCTTACTTACTGGCCTCATCTGATGCAGCAGTCCACCACTCTCCTTCTTGGTCAAATAGACCTTACACAGCCTGGAGGTGTGTTGGGTCATTGTCCTGTTGAAAAACAAATGATAGTCCCACTAGGCACAAACCAGATTGGATGGTGTATCACTGCAGAATGCTGTGGTATCCATGCTGAGTAAGTGTTCCTTCAATTCTAAATGAATCACTGATAGTGTCAGGAGCAAAACACCCCACATTATAACACCTCCTCCTCGATGCTTCACGGTGGGAACCACACATCATCCGTTCACCTACTCTGCGTCTCACAAAGACACAGTGGTTGGAACCAAAAATCTCAAATTTGGATTTATCAGACCAAAGGACAGATTTCCACCGGTCTAATGTCCATTGCTTGTGTTTCTTGGCCCAAGCAAGAATCTTCTTATTATTGGTGTCCTTTAGTAGTGGTTGCAGCAATTCAATCATGAAGGCCTGATTCACAAAGTCTCGTCTGAACAGTTGATCTTGAGATGTGTCTGTTACTTGAACTCTGTGAAGCATTTATTTGGCCTGCAATTTCTGAGGCTGGTAACTCTAATGAACTTATTCTCTGCAGCAGCGGTAACTCCGAGGTCTTCCTTTCCTGTGGCGGTCCTCATGAGAGCTAGTTTCATCATTGCACTTGATGGTTTTTGTGACTGCACTTTTGCGACTGCACTGTCAAGGTTCTTGACATTTTTCCGGATTGACTGACCTTCATGTCTTCAAGTAATGATGGACTGTTGTTTCTCTTTGCTTATTTGAGCTGTTCTTGCCATAATATGGACTTGGTCTTTTACCAAATAGGGCTATCTTCTGTATACCACCTGTACCTTTTCACAACACAACTGATTGGCTCAAACGCATTAAGAAGGAAAGACATTTCACAAATTAACAAGGCACACCTGTTAATTGAAATACATTCAAGGTGACTCCTCACCTTTTTGAGTTTGAGAGAATGACAAGAGTGTGCAAAGCTGTCATCAAGGCAAAGGGTGGCTACTTTGAAGAATCTCAAATATAAACTATATTTTGATTTGTTTAACACTTTTTTGGTTCACATGATTCCATATGTGTTATTTCAAAGTTTTGATGTCTTCACTATTGTTCTACAATGTAGCAAATAGTAAAAATAAAGAAAAACCCTGGAATGAGTAGGTGTGTCCAAACTTTTGACTGGTACTGTATTTGATAGACCCAAACAACCTCTAATCATTGTTTTCTCAATAAAATGCAACTAACTGGAGTTATGTAAACATTAGATTATTCAAATATGTAATACAAATCTCCAACTGATTTTTGTTTTATTTTATAGCGCTATATACAGTGCATTTGGAAAGTTTTCAGACCCCTTGACTTTTTCCACATTTTATTACATTACAGCCTTATTCTAAAATTGATTAAATAGTTTCCCCCCCCTCATCAATCTACACACAATACCCCATAATTCAAAAGCGAAAACAGGTTTTTAGACATTTTGTGCAACAACAACAACAAAAAATACAAAATGGAAATATCATATTTACATAAGTATTCAGACCCTTTGCTATTAGACTCGAAATTTAGCTCAGGTGCATCCTGTTTCTGTTGATCATCCTTGAAATGTTTCTACAACTTGATTGGAGTCCACCTGTGGTAAATTAAATTGATTGAACATGATTTGTAAAGGCACACACCTGTCTATATAAGGTGACAGTGCATGTAAAAAGCAAAAACCAAGCCATGAGGTCGAAAGAATTGTCCGTAGAGCTCCGAGACAGGATTGTGTCGAGACACAGATCTGGGGAAGGGTACCAAAAAATGTCTGCACCGTTGAAGGTCCCCAAGAACACAGTGGCTTTCCATTCTTAAATGGAAGAAGTTTGGAATCACCAAAGCTCTTCCTAGATCTGGCCGCCCTGCCAAACTGAGCAATTGGGGGACAACGCAGGAGTGGCTTCGGGACAAGTCTTTGAACGTCCTTGAGTGGCCCAGCCAGAGTCCTGACTTGAACCCGATCGAACATCTCTGGAGAGACCTGAAAATAGCTGTGCAGCGACGCTCCCCATCCAACCTGACAGAGCTTGAGAGGAGAATGGAATAAACTCCCCAAATACAGGTGTGCCCACACTTGTGGCGTCATACCCAAGAAGAATCGAGGCTGTAATCTATGCCAAAGGTGCTTCAACAAGGTTCTCTAATATCTGTTTCTCTGAATCTAGTCACCTCGACTATAACCTGTAGCCCACGTTATTGTCTTGAACAGATGTCTATGCCAGAGGTCAGAGGATGGATGACTGCCAGAAGAGGGCCATACCCATATTAAAGGATGTCTTCATCAGTGAAGTGAACATAATTTTCTATTTATCACCTCAATGACAACAGATTTTTCACATTCCGTTGGAAGAACAATTTTAATTTTTTTATTTTTTATTTCACCTTTATTTTACTAGGTAGGCCAGTTGAGAACAAGTTCTCATTTACAACTGCGACCTGGCCAAGCAAAGCAGAGCAGTGCGACAAAAACCACAACACAGAGTTACACATTAGCAAACGTACAGTCAATAACACAACAGAAAAATCTATGTACAGTACAGTGTGTACAAATGTAGAAGAGTAGGGAGGTAAGGCAATAAATAGGCCATAGAGGTGAAATAATTACAATTTATCATTAACACTGGAGTGATAGATATGGAGATGATGATGTGCAAGTAGAGATACTGGGGTGCAAAAGAGCAAGAGGATAAATAACAATATGGGGAGGAGGTAGTTGGGTATGCTATTTACAGATTGGCTGTGTACAGGTACAGTAAGCTGCTCTGACAGCTGATGCTTAAAGTTAGAGAGGGAGATATAAGACTCCAACTTCAGTGATTTTTGCAATTCGTTCCAGTCATTTGCAGCAGAGAACTGTAAGGAAAGGCGGCCAAAGGAAGTGTTGGCTTTGGGGATGACCAGTGAAATATACCTGCTGGAGCGCATGCTACGGGTGGGTGTTGCTATGGTGACCAGTGAGCTGAGCTAAGGCGGAGCTTTACCTAGCAAAGACTTATAGATGACCTGGAGCCAGTGGTGTTTGGCGACGAATATGTAGTGAGGGCCAGCCAACGAGATCATACAGGTCGCAGTGTTGGGTAGTATACGGGGCTTTGGTGACAAAACGGATGTCACTGTGATAGACTACATCCAGTTTGCTGAGTAGAGTGTTGGAGGCTATTTTGTAAATGACATCGCCGAAGTCAAGGATCGGTAGGATAGTCAGTTTTACGAGGGTATGTTTGGCAGCATGAGAGAAGGAGGCTTGGTTGCGAAATAGGAAGCCAATTCTAGATTTAATTTTGGTTTGGAGATGCTTAATGTGAGTCTGGAAGGAGAGTTTACAGTCTTACCAGACACCTAGGTATTTGTAGTTGTTCACATATTCTAAATCAGAACCGTCCAGAGTAGTGATGCTAGTCTGGCGGGCAGGTGCGAGCATACGGCACTAAGAAGTATGGCATTACCTCAGTGAAGATGCTCACTAAGAAAATTAACAAATAGCTGATGCTGTTTTATATGCACTGCAATGATAATTGCTTGACATAAGTGTGGTATGTCATATGATACTTATTTAGTATTTGTCGAGCACTATCGCTTTGAAGGGGTCCCCTTACTATTGTAAATGTCTTACAAATTATTTCCTTTTTACATTTTGTTTGGGAATATGAATGACTTCAGCCTTGATTCACAAGTTGTCTGAAAAAACATCTCAGAAGCTCCTCAAGAAGAAAGAAAGTTATCGAAAGTTATTTAATGCAATTCCTGAACATTTATCACCAACTTCACACATTTTCATTTTAAAAAGTTCACTATTCTCTCACCAACTTAGGTTTCATAATAATGTCTATTAAAACCATGTGAACTGATCTTAATGATTATATTTGTGCGTTTTGGTTTAACTTAAATAGTACTCATGTTGATATGCATTTCTCAGAGAAAAGTCAGTTGTCTTGTCTTATCTTGCTATCTTTCTCACTCCCACTATTTTCTGTCTATAGTCCATTCAACGCCTGCCAAAGGTAACTGGAAGTACAGCACAAATGTAAATTCTATATGCAAAATGTTTCAATATGCTGCTGAGCTGAGGGTAGACAACCAATTTACCTCTATTTGCTGCATATTTTGTTTTGTTTATTTAGCATTTTAACATTGTTTATTATAATTCAACACTGTTGATCAATTGTATTAATCCTGCAACATACCTGTACGTTATAATTGTCCCCCATCCACTGTGTTGAGCCAGTGGTCTTATTTGAAGGCCCAGGGCAAGCAGAGGGCAGTTTTGTCACCATAACTGGCATCTCTCCTCACCGTGGGAAGGTTTTAGATGCACCTTTTCAATCACTTGTGACAGGACAAAGATCTGACTTGTATACGAACCCTGGGAAGTGAGGTGACCTGACCACAGCAGCTCGCACATCATTTGCTCTTCAACCTCTTGTGATAATCCGTCATCACAGCCCCTCGACTAACTAATGAAAATGCAGATAGAAAATGTTGTGTAATGGAACATGTAAAATTAGTGGTGCTGTGTGGAACGAGATTAATTAGTCTTATATTTATCCAATGACTATTAGAATTTATCAGTCAAAAATATGAGACCAGCAACTTCTCGATTTTATAATGCTTAAGCCTTTGGGTGATGTAAATCATGCATTGTGCCTGTGCTTCTACAGTATGATGTGCTCTTTTCAGTTGAGGTGAGGTCAGTAGGTTTATGACCTCCTGAACTCGTCAGACTGCAAGTGAAATGGTCACAGCACTATCTTCTCATCTTCAGGATTTCGCTGAGACTCCTCAATCAGTCTGCTGCCCACCTCAGTGACCTAGCCACCCACTGGGGACTGACAACCCCCTGTCCCCATCCCCTCTCCCCTAGCCTGTCCCAGCCAGCCCACCAGACGGGTCAGCCGGCCACCTCAGCCAAGCTGCACAGATAAACCATCATAAACAAACAAGAGGTTGGGATCAGATGGCTGGCCAGTGTTTAACCTCTGGAGGACCACCAGTTCCTGCTGCCCTGTTCGTAAGCCAAGCTGGACCTGATGATGGAGAGCCCTGGCACTATACCGTTCCCTGTGTGTGTTCGTGTGTGTGTGGGGGGGGGTCAGGGATTAGGAGTAACCGATTACATGTAATCTGACTACAAAACAATTACTGTAATCAGTTACGTTACTAGCAAAAAATATTGTAATCAGCTTACTGATTACTTTTAAATTCAGAAAGGATGTTTGCAAAAAAATATGACACCTTTCTGTTTTCTCAATGAAATTCAATTCAGCATTAAAAAAAGCCGCAAGTTTAAATTTGTTCCAGCTGAGCGAGTCTGACCGCAAGTCAGAGACCACTATGATGACACACCAAATGGTTGGATGGATCCTTTTTGTCTTATTCTAATGCCTTTTGGAAAGTAATAAAAAAAAATAACTGAAAGTAATCAGATTACATTACTGAGTTTGGGTAATCAAAAAGTAATGCTACTGATTACAATTTTGGACAGGTAACTAGTAATTAACGGATTACATGTAGAAAATAACCTACCCAACCATAGAGGGAGGGGATGGTGCCGGTTGTTTGAGGGCTAAACTTGTCCCCAGGCTCAACCTCAGCCCAGGCTTTGATCACTGGACCCAGTGTCATTAGGAGTGATTAGGAAGTGACCAATTCGACTTATTTCCAATGGTTTTCCAGCTGTTTTCTGATCTCTCTGAGTTCCAGGGAAATATTCAATGGTGGACCATAATGTTTAGAAGATCCCATATAAGATCACAACTTTGGTCACCTTAAATGGATGAGGTTTGGGGTGTTTATACTCTTTTTCTGCCATTGAAATTCACAATATGATTCATGAGAGAGATGTTCTTTTATATGTACTGAAAGAGTCAGTTGATTTGCACTGACATACAGTATGCCTGACCTTCATGATCTATTTTCCTTTTACTTGTCAGGGTTCATTGGGTCTGTCTCAAAGGGTCTGTCTCTTCCCCTTGTAGCATGAGCCTGTACTGGCTTGTCCTAGTGGTTAGCGCGGCCTTCTATGACCTCAAACTCTACATTTTGATAGGTTCATGCCATCTTATTCCATTTTCCCTTGTTTTGCACGCACTGTACTGTCACTTTCAAGCATTTTAGAGTATTGGTCAGCCAATATTAAATCATTTATATTCACTGTTGTTTTTGCTTAGGAGTAGGTTACTTACTAGTTTACTCCCAAATAGGAGTAGTGTGAATAGCAAATACCTGAATGAACATGTGAATTGATCCTGAACAAAAGTATAAGTCCACAAGAAGGGTAGGAAAATTATGATTTTGAAATAAATGTTTATTACTTAACTAAAATGATATCATTGAAATACTTTTACATTTCACTTGGCATCCATACCAACATATTCACTCACTAGCTAAGCCCATAACAGTAATATTCAATTATATGCACATACATTATTTACATTTCAACCAACAAACCATCTACACAGTCACTCATATGTCCAGCAATGTATTACACACACTTTGTCATACACACATAAAAACTTATTATAAATACAAAACATAGAAAGCATAGAAAATGTTTCACTACAAACAAAAAGAAGAGACCAGCACAAGGCCAACTTGAGTTTGCATGACAAGGTCCTGAGAACATAGGACGTTGTCAAGGAAAATGGCCATATCCAGTTTAAAGGTGTGTTGACGTTGAACTGGTGTAAAAAGAATCACCTCAGTGAGGCCACATGCAGCCAGTGACCTGGCCCTTCCCGGCTTTCTGTGGCTGTCTCAGGTGAACACATTGGGTCCTACTAGACCCTCACCATGGAAGTAACATGTCTCCTGTGACCTGCTGCACTGTCCGTCTCCCTTGTCTAATCACACCTGCTTGTTTCCAAAACAGTCAAGACTAGCTACCTCTGAATTCTCTCTGAGTGGATGGGACCTGTGATCCAAACTGTGTGAATGAACCTCCAGCTCTTCCTCCATATCTTCATCATCCTCAGAGCTGGAGTCATCATTGTAGAAGTGGAGAGTGGCTTGGACAGGGAAACTGTCCAAGACCATCTTCCCCAAATGAGACACATATTCCTCAGTCCTGGACTTGGGCATGAAGAGCCTACGGATCAGATTACTGTATTAAGTATTTAAAAATACATCTGTGTTTTACTATTCAAAGAAATTAGTATACCGGTATACAAAAATGGTCTTCATGAAAGTGATAACATCAAATCATAAAATGTATTCACAACACAGGTCTTTTCCCCAAATTAGTCTAAATGTAGTAACAATTCCAACATACTATCTTCTCTCAACTGCTAACAGTCTACATACCTGACAGGGTGCTGGAATCCATGGGCACCTTTGGACATCTGTCTGGTTCTTGATGACACATTCCCTTGGACAAACTAAACAGGACAAGTAGGCATGTTCATTTTCAACTCAAATTAATAAACCTATACAATACCAAATACAGCATTTCTAAGGACCTGTGTCAGTAAAGTATTGAATAATCTTGTTTACTAGGCTACAGGTTTCTTGTGATGATAGGTTGGATGAAATTTAATTACTTCATAATCTAATAGTAGGCCTAAAGTAATTGCATTATGTCCTTACTTTTTCTAGACATCCAGTTTCTCTATGACAGGGAATCCATGGTCTCCATATCACTGGAAAACTGCAATAGTAGAACATTTATTGAACTGGTTTTTATTTCCATATTCCAAACAGGCTAAATATAACGTTCATACCTTAGGAGTGGCTCTTCAGACTCCCTGTATCTTCCCATGCATCTCATTATTTGGTCTTTCAATGTGAGCGACGGCAACTGCATATCCTGACCAAGAGGGAGTTTCTTCTGTCTTCGACTGACTCACTACCTGCAAACTCCTAGACTGAGGGATACGGTCAGGTATGCTGTTTATCAAGGCTTTCCCATCTTGACTGTTCACTTGAATAAACAAAAGTGGATTTGGGTGGGGGGAGTCTTTGAGATCTGTCTTCGGCTGTCAAATTGCAGGTCCCCTTCCTCCACTGAATTGAAGCTTTTCAAAGATGGATCATGAAAAGTTAGTTATTCAGATAAACAATATTTTTTTGTTATCTTTTTCATGTTGTTATTGAACTTTAAGGCCCTGGCTGTCCTTCCATTTATTTTATAGACCTATCCTATAGTTCTTGGTAAGTTTACTGGTAATATGCATTTGTACTGGGTACATTTAGATAAAATGGAATATAATTAGTTTAATTCTGATTTAAGGAAGAAACTGTATAAGAATTTGTATAACATTTGGTGAGTTAAGGGATATGCAAATAGCCTCTCACATTATGTTCTCCTAATAGATATAAGTTTTTCTTTCCCTGAGTGTTTCAAATTCTCTCTCTCACTTGGCCTCGGCCTCGCGCTTTGAAAGTTTGCGCTGCAGTCTGCACCAATGACTGTATATACAGTATGTCTGCACTAGTGATGGGTGGTTTGACTCATAACCCGTAGTCCCCGCGGTTATATCCGCCGGGCGCGTGGGTTTAAGGTCATGACCTATTGTGTGGATGAAGGGCGGATGGATGGCAGGTGGGTTGAATAAAGAGAATACCTTTAAAAATCCATAAAAATAGAATTATTGTGCAATTTATATCTATAGGCTACATTTTTTCCTTTCATTATTTTAGTCTCTCTGGCATTAGTGGGTAAGCCTAAACTTTAGGGCCTAACTTTATGCGTGCCAAATAGCCTACAGTCAATCACCAAACACTTTTGAGAACAGGCAGAAAAAGTACATGTACATCCACTGAGGCAAGAAGGACAATGTCTTGGTTTATTTCAATAAGAGAAAAGCTGCGATATGTTGACTTGAAAATAAAGACAAGGGACGGCCAGAAAAGTAATATTTGGGAAAGATTTGGTGAAGTGGTAAAAGAGGATGATAGCAGTGCCGCAATGTTGTGTGATATGAGGCACTATACAAAGTTGACAGTCACAAGACTGGACTTCAAATAGGCTTATGGCACATGAAGGGAACTACAGTTCAGTTCAGATGGGTTCAATAAGACTGAAATCCGGACACTGACTGTAGGTCCATAACCTCACACAGCCTTAATATTAACTCCTGCAGAATTAAGCATTTTTTGCAGTAAATTTATCCAAATGTAGGCTAAATGTTGACTCGGGAAGAGGAGTGGAAAAAGATGTCTTTCTTTCAGCATCTTGAGAGAATGGGAATGCACAGTTAGATACAGTCTGTAGAGGCGCTATCAGCATCATAAAATCAGTATTTAAACCACATAAAATAGGCTATGCATCCAAGCTGAACTGAAATCTTATCAAACAATTTTTTTTTTTTTATCAAGGCAAGTCAGTTAACAACAAATTATTTTTTACAATGGCGGCCTACCAAAAGGCCACCTGCGGAGACGGGGGCTGGGAATAAAAATACAATTATAGGACAAAACACACATCACGACAAGAGACACCACAACCCTACATAAAGAGAGAGACCTAAGACAACATAGCATGGCAGCAACACAACATGACAACATGGTACAGTAGCAACACATAGCAGCAGCACAAAACATGTTACAAACATTGGGCACAGACAGCACAAAATGTTGGGTCGTTTTCACAGCTTTTTATTTCTTTACAACAAGTCAAACTGATGTCATTTGGACATTCATTCTATTGATTTATAACATTCTGGTGAGCAAGGGTTTATTTAGTCTTCTAGGAAAACATATGGACTAGGCTAATGACAGAAGATACGCTGCATGTACTTGCACTGAACAAAAATATAAAACGCAACATGTAAAATGTTGGTTCCATGTTTCATGAGCCGAAATAAGATCAGACATTTTCCATATTCACAAAAATCTTCTCAATTTAATTTACATACCAGTTAGTGAGCATTTTGCCTTTGCCAAGACTATCCATCCGCCTGACAGGTGTGTCATATCAAGAAGCTGATTAAAAAGCATGATCATTACACAGGTGGACCTTGTGCTGGGGACAATAAAAGGACACTATAAAATGTGTAGTTTTGTCACACCACACCATGCCACAGATATCTCAAGTTGACGGAGCATGCAATTGGCATGCTGACTGAAGGAATGTCCACCAGAACTGTTGCCAGAGAATTTAAATGTTAATGTTTTTACCATAAGCCACCTCCTACATAATTTTAGAGAATTTCACAGTACGTCTGTCACAGTTTAGTGTGAACCCCTTTTCTCACCACCCAACACAGGATTTAATGTTCTCCAGCACACAACCAACACAGATGACCAGGACAGGTAAGTATGCTCATGGTAAGTTTTAATTTAAATTCATGGGTTAACATGGATCGGACCCCGTTTCCCCACCTCCCACAGCAGATTGCACGATTTCCCAGACTGTGACGTCACAATAAGGCCTCCCCTCAGGTAGGTTACCCTCCCCCTGACTCCCTCAGGTAAATATCGGCTATGCAAAAGATCAGCTGCACACGGAATTATTTTGATATGGCACTGCAAATCTCACACCACTGAAGTATTATATGGCACTGCAACAAGATAGTTATTCTAAGGGAAAGCACTGCAAACAATATGGTGAAAGGCACTACAATCTCGCTCTGGAGCTGTACACAATATGGGACCCACCCTTGGCCCTGCTCTACTCTGCCAACCCCTCTAACGGACGTTCTACTATAGGACAAAATAGGGAGGACAGACAAGACAACAGGGTGGGGATAGGTTCTCGATTTCTAGGGCCCGACGAGAAGCATATCCCCACAAAATAAACCTCTGTATGGTGATATCCAGATCCGCACAGCTCCCTGTCCTGGAATGCGCCCGGTCTGACACAGAACCCAAACCGGCTGCGCACGTGCGCCATCGTGCATAAATGTATTTTGTCCCCCCACACCAAATGCGATAATGACACGCAGGTTAAAATATCAAAACAAACTCTGAACCAATTACATTATTTTGGGGATAGGCCCGAAAAGCATTAAACCTTTATGGCAATTTAGCTAGCTAGCTTACACTTGCTAACTAATTTGTCCTATTTGGCTAGCTTGCATTTGCTAGCTAATTTGTCCTGGGATATAAACAATTAGTTGTTATTTTACCTGAAATGCACAAGGATCTCTACTCCGACAATTAATCCACACATAAAACGGCCAACCGAATCGTTTCTAGTCATCTCTCCTCCTTCCAGGCCTTTTCATCTTTAAATTATATGGTGATCGCATCTAAACGTTCATTGTATTACCACGACTACCGGCAAAACAGTTTGTCTTTCTATCACCCACGTGGGTATAACCAATGAGGAGATGGCACGTGGGTACCTGCTTCTATAAACCAATGAGGAGATGGGAGAGGCAGGACTTGCAGTCAGAAATAGGAATGACATCTATTTTAGCCCTGGTGTCGCAGACGCTCGTTGGTGCGCAAGCAGTGTGGGTGCAATAATTGAATAACATGGATTTCAAAATTTATTTTGCAACTGTAACGGCGTTCCTCCTCCTCTTCATCCGAAGAGGAGGAGCAGGGATTGAACCAAAATGCAGCGTGGTTATGTGACATAATGATTTATTAAACAAGACGAAGACGAAAYGAAATACACTTSATAAACTACAAAACAAATAAACGATGTAGACAGACCTGGACACGAACTTACATATAACGTGAAGAACGCATGAACAGGAAACAGACTACATACAAAACGAACGTACGAACGATATCGAAACAGTCCCGTGTGGCGTAACATACAGACACTGRCACAGGAGACAACCACCCACAAACAAACACTGTGAAACTACCTACCTTAATATGATTCTCAATCAGAGATGAAAACCACCTGCCTCTAATTGAGAACCATATTAGGTACCCATTCACCAACATAGAAACAGAAAACATAGACTGCCCACCCAAACTCACGTCCTGACCAACTAACACATACAAAACTAACAGAAAACAGGTCAGGAACGTGACAGCAACGCTCGCGCACGCGACGCGAGTGGTGTAGTCAGCCTGTAAGGGGAACACAGGAAGAATCATGTCCCTTACTTAGAGGAGCTAAAGCTCCTAGATGTGTGATGTACCAATGCCTCTCTCGGTCCTCTGCTCTTAGATCACCATTTTAGCTTCAGTTCGTCGTCAGCGCAGCCGCCCACTTACTCACTCGAATTCGCCAGTAAGAATTTGCATTCCGCTGACACTGGTCCATTGCGATCACAGCAATCACCCAAACAGACAAGACATGTAAACTTGCATAGGGGACCAGTCCCCACGGAGAGACATTCTCCACTAAATTCCCAGGCCTGAATACTTCTACGATATCACGGCAGTCCGCAAACAATCGTTTAAGTGAATGCCGGGACCTACTGTGCTGGAATGTACGATCAATCATGATCTGCCCAATTCTGTACTACCATGAAAAAAAAAATCAAAACCAAATAAATAACTTCTACCACACCAAAAACTACTTCTACTATGGTATATTTGCGATCGCACAATTTAAAGTGCATTCCGCCACCTACTGTGCAGGTTGGAAACAGGATTCCAAAAATGGATTAAAATACAAAAAAATAAACATTAACTACTTTTCTGTTAAAAAATAAATTTTAAAAATCCCTACACAGGCTCAAGGGGAACCTGAAAGGTCAGGTCTTCAAATGTAAAATCCTTAAGTCCCAAAAACCTTTCTGCCGCAGCCACAATAATGTCCAGTTTCTTAGATTTCTTTGAGACGTGCCGTACAGTTTAACTATAGCAATGAACTCCACAAAATCCACATTTTTAACACTACCGTATCTTCCCTAGCATCACATGTTTTCTCAATTATTTTCATCGCATCCGCATAGGAGATTCAATTCATTGCTCTAACTTGCCACCTCAATCGTCTTCACCCTTACAGCACACTCCAGGAATTGGGGATCATTATCCCACCACAACTGCAACACTGTCGTCCTTCAACACATCATTCTTCAATACTCTGTCCATCTGCACACATTTGAAACATGGCCAATCCTTTACAATTCTTACACTGCAATGGTTTGGGGACGAAAGCTCAAACGGCGTATCTTAGTTAACCAAGCTTCACATGCGTAGTTATTTGCTCTTTATCAAAAAACAGGACCGACACTTTTTCTCCTTTCACCCAGCGGGTTAGATACCGGGCACCAACCACACCAGGAATTATCTTCAGGTTTTCAACCTGAACATCCGTCGTCACCCCTGAGATGACTCCTTTGACGGGTGCTCTACTCCGATGTTCAAAACACAAAACTTCTGTTGTCCAGATTCTTTTGAGGCTGCCTGTTCTTCAGAAATCCTGGTCACTCTGAGACTCCACTTTTCCCAGCGCAAACTTCACAATTTTCGGCACCTCAAATGGGTCTCCAACATATTCATCCTTACTCAACAAATGCATCCCAACAAATGCATGCCCCACCACCACAGAAAGCACTGAGCTAGGCTGAAACACCTGCATTTTGGAGCTGCCTGTGTGTATGTGGCTTTATTAATTGAACCTTTAATTTAAGGTCTGAATACTTATGTAATTACTTATGTAATTGGCTGTTAGACAGCCTGCCAGCTTAGTGGAGTCTGCCACTAGCATAGTCAGTGTAGTCAGCTCAGCTATCCCCATTGAGACTGTGTCTGTGCCTCGACCTAGGTTGGGCAAAACTAAACATGGCGGTGTTCGCCTTAGCAATCTCACTAGGATAAAGACCTCCTCCATTCCTGCCATTATTGAAAGAGATCGTGATACCTCACATCTCAAAATAGGGCTACTTAATGTTAGATCCCTCACTTCAAAGGCAGTTATAGTCAATGAACTAATCACTGATCATAATCTTGATGTGATTGGCCTGACTGAAACATGGCTTAAGCCTGATGAATTTACTGTGTTAAACGAGGCCTCACCTCCTGGTTACACTAGTGACCATATCCCCCGTGCATCCCGCAAAGGCGGAGGTGTTGCTAACATTTACGATAACAAATTTCAATTTACCCATACTGGATCCTATTCCAACTAAACTACTGAAAGAGCGGCTTCATGTGCTTGGCCCTCCTATGTTGAACATAATAAATGGCTCTCTATCCACCGGATGTGTACCAAACTCACTAAAAGTGGCAGTAATAAAGCCTCTCTTGAAAAAGCCAAACCTTGACCCAGAAAATATAAAAAACTATCGGCCTATATCGAATCTTCCATTCCTCTCAAAAAAAATTGAAAAAGCTGTTGCGCAGCAACTCACTGCCTTCCTGAAGACAAACAATGTATACGAAATGCTTCAGTCTGGTTTTAGACCCCATCATAGCACTGAGACTGCACTTGTGAAGGTGGTAAATGACCTTTTAATGGCGTCAGACCGAGGCTCTGCATCTGTCCTCATGCTACTAGACCTTAGTGCTGCCTTTGATACCATCGATCATTATATTATATTTTACCTCTTGGGGATGTAATTCGAAAACATAATGTTAACTTTCACTGCTATGCGGATGACACACAGCTGTACATTTCAATGAAAAATGGTGAAGCCCCAAAATTGCCCTCGCTAGAAGCCTGTGTTTCAGACATAAGGAAGTGGATGGCTGAAAACTTTCTACTTTTAAACTCGGACAAAACAGAGATGCTTGTTCTAGGTCCGAAGAAACAAAGAGATCTTCTGTTAAATCTGACAATTAATCTTGATGGTTGTAAAGTCGTCTCAAATAAAACTGTGAAGGACCTCGGCGTTACTCTTGGACCCTGATCTCTCTTTTGACGAACATATCAAGACTGTTTCAAGGACAGCTTTTTTCCATCTACGTAATTGCAAAAATCAGAAATTTTCTGTCCAAAAATGATGCAGAAAAATTAATCCATGCTTTTGTACTTCTTGGTTAGACTACTGCAATGCTTTACTTTCCGGCTACCCGGATAAAGCATTAAATAAACTTCAGTTAGTGCTAAATACGGCTGCTAGAATCCTGACTAGAACCAAGAAATTTGATCATATTACTCCAGTGCTAGCTTCCCTACACTGGCTTCCTGTTAAGGCAAGGGTGATTTCAAGGTTTTCTGTTAACCTTAAAGCGTTACATGGGCTTGCTCCTACCTATCTTTCCGAGTTGGTCCTGCCGTACATACCTACACGTACGCTACGGTCACAAGCGGCCTCCTAATTGTCCTAGAATTTCTAAGCAAACAGCTGGAGGCAGGCTTTCTCCTATAGATCTCCATTTTTATGGAATGGTCTGCCTACCCGTGTGAGAGACGCAGATTTCGGTCTCAACCTTTAAGTCTTTACTGAAGACTTATCTCTTCAGTAGGTCATATGATTGAGTGTGTCTGGCCCAGGAGTGTGAAGGTGAACGGAAAGGCTTCTGGAGCACAGAACCGCCCTTGCTGTCTCTGCCTGGCCGGTTTCCCTCTCTCCACTGGGATTCTCTGCCTCTAACCCTATTACAGGGACTGGGTCACTGGCTTACTGGTGCTCTTTCATGCCGTCCCTAGGAGGGGTGCGTCACTTGAGTGGGTTGAGTTACTGATGTGATCTTCCTGTCTGGGTTGGCGCCCCCTTGGTTGTGCTGTGGTGGAGATCTTTGTGGGCTATACTCGGCCTTGTCTCAGGATTGTAAGTTGGTGGTTGAAGATATCCCTCTAGTGGTGCGGGGGCTGTGCTTTGGCAAAGTGGGTGGGGTTATATCCTTCCTGTTTGGCCCTGTCCGGGGTATCATTGGATGGGCCACAGTGTCTCCTGACCCCTCCTGTCTCAGCCTCCAGTATTTATGCTGCAGTAGTTTATGTGTCGGGGGCTAGGGTCAGTTGGTTATATCTGGAGTACTTCTCCTGTCTTATCCGGTGTCCTGTGTGAATTAAGTATGCTCTCTCTAATTCTCTCCTTCTCTCTTTCTTTCTCTCTTCGGAGGACCTGAGCCCTAGAACCATGCGTCAGGACTACCGGGCATGATGACTCCTTGCTGTCCCCAGTCACCTGGCCTTGCTGCTGTTCCAGTTTCAACTGTTCTGCCTGCGGCTATGGAACCTGACCTGTTCACCGGACGTGCTACCTGTCCAGCCTGCTGTTTTCAACTCTCTAGAGCGCAGGAGCGTAGAGATACTCTTAATGATCGGCTATGAAAAGCCAACTGACATTTACTCCTGAGGTGCTGACTTGCTACACCCTCGATAACTACTGTGATTATTATTATTTGACCATGCTGGTCATTTATGAACATTTGAACATCTTGGCCATGTTCTGTTATAATCTCACCCGGCACAGCCAGAAGAGGACTGGCCACCCCTCATAGCCTGGTCCTCTCTAGGTTTCTTCCTAGGTTTGGCCTTTCTAGGGAGTTTTTCCTAGCCACCGTGCTTCTACACTTGCCTGCTAGCTGTTTGGGGTTTTAGGCTGGGTTTCTGTACAGCACTTCGAGATATTAGCTGATGTACGAAGGGCTATATAAAATAAACTTGATTTGATTTAATATTTCAGTTGTATTTTTTTTTTATAGATTTGCAAAAATTTCTAAAATCATGTAGATTGATGAAGGCAAACAACTATTTAATACATTTTAGAATAAGGCTGTAACATAACACAATTTGGAAAAAGTCAAAGGGTCTGAATATTTTCCAAATGCACTGTATCTGTGACCAACATATGCATATCTGTATTCTCAGTCATGTAACCCATAGATTAAGGCCTAATGAATTCATTTCTATTGACTAATTTCCAACTGAACTGTAACTGTAATTGTTGCATTTATATTTTTGTTCGGTACAATTACAGACAAGTTGACTAGAAAATAGTCTACCAAAAACTCGGAAATTATAAGCAAAAACATATCTAAATCAAGCTACCAAAAAAATCGTTCCGCTGTCTCTGACTGTAGGGTTATGCTTTTATTTGAGAAAATGTATAACTAAAGAAGATGTGTTCACTTCTCAAAACCCCGGGCTGGTCTGTTTCGCAAGTGTTCTCGGAAGTCTCGCGAGGTTGTGCCTCTGGGTTTAGAAACTGTGCTACTCGTCTGCGAGCATGCGTATTGACGATTTGTAGTGGGAAGAGCCATTCTGTCAACAACAGGGCAGCCACGGTCAGGTCGAATCTGAGCTCTGTGCAGAGAGGCCATACCATATGGGCTCAAAAACGGCTTTCCAAATGTAAAGAAAATGCTAATAACGTTGTGCTACGTCTACCTTTGGGTGCGCTTTCAAAAGTGCTACACAGTGGTAATTCGGAGCACCCTGCACAGATTGTGCGGGGGGAGCAAAACCAATGCAAGTAACGTTAGCTTTACATTCTGTGCCTTGAATCCACTGGGGAAGCCTCAACTTCAGAAAGGACAACCAACCTGCCTGCAAAGTGTCAATAAGCAGCTCAGTCCACCTCTGCCTGAGGAGGACGTTTTTCTCAAGTTGGGCGACAAGGCTATTTACATAACCGAACCTCAGGTGACACGTTTGTTTGATATAGCTAGCTAGCTAGTATGTTAGCTACCATCCGAGGCCTTGACTTGTCAAAAAACATAAGCTACTCCGCTATCAATGAATGGGCAAGATCAGCTTGCCAGCTAAATGACAGGCGTGAAGGTACGCATTCTGCTGCTCGGGTCCATTCAGAGCACGAAAATGTGAAATAGGCCTCCGTTATTAGCTATCAGTTTGTGCATGCTCTGATGTAAATAGCTAATCCGTCAAAATCCAGTCAATTCTGATGTGAATTTGTCAGATTTTTGGTGCACATAAACTTACATGATATGTTAGTCATTTTACATAGTTTCGTATATGTGAGTCTTACTAATGTCTAATGATCATACTAACTTTCTAAAACATGCTTTAATATCTATCCATACCATCAGTGTCCATACTGTAGATCAGTGTATATGTTGTCTGTATTATTGTTCCTAGGCATGTGAGGACCTCAGCAAGTGGACTCTTTTGTGGGGGTCCTCTCTGAGTTGTGGCCCACGGATAGAGAACATTTCTTTCATCATAGAGGCTACATCAGGACAAAGAGTGGGCAGCCAGGCTCATCACACTAAAGAAAATAAAAAAGTATGGATCACAAGTATATTTATCGAGAAGCAAAGAAACTGTCAGTTTTTGTAGACTGTCAAGCATATACAGTGGCTTGCAAAAGTATTCACCCACTTGGCATTTTTCCTATTTAGTTGCCTTACAACCTGGAATAAAAAAAAATATTTTTTGGGGGGGGTTTCTCATTTGATTTGCACAACATGCCTACAACTTTGAAGATGCAAAATATTTTGTGAAATAAGACAAAGAAAAACAGAACTTGAGCACGCGTAGCTACCCCCCCCCCCCCCCCCAAAAAAAAAGTCAATACTTTGTACAGCCACCTTTTGCAGAAATTACAGCTGCAAGCATCTTGGGGTATGTCTCAATAAGCTTGGCACATCTAGCCACAGGGATTTTTGCCCATTCATCAAGGCAAAACTGCTCCAGCTCCTTCAAGTTGGATGGGTTCACTGGTGTACAGCAATCTTTAAGTCATACCACAGTTTCTCAATTGGATTGAGGTCTGGGCTTTGACTAGGCCATTCAAAGACATTTCAAGGTTTCCCCTTATACCACTCAAGTGTTGCTTTAGCAGTATGCTTAGGGTCATTGTCCTGCTGGAAGGTGAACCTCCGCCCCAGTCTCAAACCTCTGGAAGACTGAAACAGGTTTCCCTCAAGAATTTCTTTGTATTTAGCACCATCCATCATTCCTTCAGTTCTGACCAGTTTCCCAGTCCCTGCTGATGGAAAAACATCCCCACAGCATGATGCTGCCACCACCATGCTTCACTCTGGGGATGGTGGTGTTGGGTTTGCGCCATAGTGTCATCTGACCAGAGTACCTTCTTCCATATGTTTGGGGAGTCTCCCACATGCCTTTTGGCAAACACCGAAAGGGTTTGCTTATTGTTTTCTTTAAGGAATGGCTTTTTCTGGCCACTCTTCCATAAAGCCCAGCTCTGTGGAGTGTACGGCTTAAAGTGGTCGTTTGGACAGATACTCCAATCTCCGCTGTGGAGCTTTGCAGCTCCTTCAGGGTCGTCTTTGGTCTCTTTGTTGCCTCTGATTAATGCCATCCTTGCCTTGTCTGTGAGTTTTGTTGGGCGGCCCTCTCTTGGCAGGTTTGTTGGGGTGCCATTTTCTTTCAATTTTTTTAATAACGGATTTAATGGTGCTCCATGGGATGTTCAAAGTCTTGGATATTTTTTTATAACCCAACCCTGATCTGTACTTCCCCACAACTTTGTCCCTGACCTGTTTGGAGAGCTCCTTGGTCTTCATGGTGTTGCAGACTCTGGGGCCTTTCAGAACAGGTGTATATCTACTCAGATCATGTGACGGATCATGTGACACTTAGATTGCACACAGATGGACTTATTTAACTAATTATGTGACTTCTGAAGTTCATTTGTTGCACCAGATCTTATTTAGGGGCTTCATAGCAAAGGGTGTGAATACATATGCACACACCACTTTTCCGTTTGTTATTTTTTGAAACAATTTCACTTCACCAATTTGGACTATTTTGTTTATGTTCATTACATAAAATCAATTTAAATTACAGGTTGTAATGCAACAAAATAGGAAAAACGCCAAGGGGGATGAATACTTTTGCAAGGCACTGTATGTGACAAAACTAACACTGAACAAAAATATAAATGCAACAAGTAAAAATGTAATGGGTGGGGATAGGTCACAGATACCTTTTAAAGGTAGTGGCGTGGATCAGAAAGCCAGTCAGTATCTGGTGTGACCACCATTTGTTTCCCCTCATGCAGTGTGAAACATCTCTTTGGCATATAGTTGATCAGGCTGTAGATTGTGGCCTGTGGAATGTTGTACCACTCCTCTTCAACGTCTGTGCAAAGTTTCTGGATATTGGCCTGGAACTGGAACACACTCGTACACGTCGATCGAAAGCATCCCAGACATGCTCAATGGGTGACATGTCTGGTGAGTATGCAGGCCATGGAAGAACTAAGACATTTTCAGCTTCCAGGAATTATGTACAGATCTTTGCGACATGGGGCCGTGCATTATCATGCTGAAACATGAGGTGATGGTGGCGGATGAATGGCATGACAATAGGCCTCAGGATCTCATCATGGTATCTCTGTGCATTCAAATTGCCATCGATAAAATGGGGCACTCTGTTCACAACGTTGACATCAGCAAGCGCTCGCCCACACGACTCCATACACGCTATCTGCCATCTGCCCGGTACAGTTGAAACTGTGATTCATCCGTGAAGAGCACACTTCTATGCCAGTGGCCATCGAAGGTGAGCGTTTTCCCACTGAAGTCAGTGACAACGCCGAACTGCAGTCATGTCAAGACCCTGGTGTGGATGACCAGCACACAGATGAGTTTCCCTGAGACGGTTTCTGACCGTTTGTGCAGAAATTCTTCGGTTGTGCTTATGGAACATTTCTGGGATCTTTAATTTCATGAAACATGAGACCAACACTTTACATGTTGCATTTATGTTTTTGTTCACTGTAGCAAGTGAGGAATGTGCAGTCTAATGTTTTTCTGCTCGTTTCATAGCAAAGTTTGTAAATAATAGATGCAAATGATATACTTCTGCCAGGTAAGCCTACTTTGCAGTTAACATTTTAATTGAGAAAGTTTTGGGGAAAGTATTTCTGTCAACCCACAAGACGGTTATCACATCAACTTGGCTACACATAGAGTGATAGACAAAAGTGTGCACCACACAGACAGACGGGCAATATTGCTGGAAATTAATTGGCAGATATTGTGTTAGGTTTGGCTTTTTAAGCCAGTGGTGCTTAACCAGGTGTGGTGGGATAATGTCACTGTTGCGTTGATTAGATAGTAGCTTGTTGGTGTTGGATGCTTGTGAGATTTGTTTATGACAGTTTGCGGTGGAACACGTGAAAATTGCACATACTTTCAGAATTGTTTGGTGGGCTGTGAGCTACTGTTAGCTTGCGATCGACTGGTTGGAGACCCCTGCACTAGTTACTGTTGCCTAGGGTCGGGTTTTTGAGACTATGCTTGTATAGTTCGGGGGGGGAATGCTCTCTTTTGCTGACTGGACAGAGGATTTGAACCTTAGACAGGTCACTTTCTTTCCTTCTGAGTGTTTACTTCCGCTCCATTGTTCCTCACATCTGGGTGGGACTGCACTGGACAGTGAAACCCCACTCTGTTCGATTGGGCTGTTTTCCTTCAAAAGACTCAAGGGAAGACAGAGCCTCTGGCCTTTTGGAAGTCATGTTTTAAAAAGCAGGTCTTTAATATGGAGGGTCAACTGACACTTGAGATGCCATGTTAAGATCCTGGAGCCAAAGTGTTTTGGTTGGAGAGGAAATCCTTAATTCCCCTTCAGCCATTTAAAGGTCCCTTTAAACACACAAATTGTTATTTTACTCAGGCAGCAGGTAGATTTTGCTTAGTTACTCAAAGTGGTAAAGCAGTGCAGTATCTATGTTCTGTTGATTGTTGAACTAATCCTGATCCCAACTAATCTAGAAAACTAAGTCTGATATGATCCTCTTTTCCTTCCACCGTCCACTAACGGTTAAATCCTACTGACCTGTGTACTATGCTGTGTTGTCTAGGTGCTGAAGTGGTCAGACTACTGTCTCCCTCTGGCCTGTAGCCCAGTGCAGCCATTCAGGGCCGTGGCTCAGGCCAGCGTTGACAACTTCAGCCGCCTTGGGGTGGCGTTTATGGAAGATCGCCTTCAGCTGGACAACGGACTAGTGCCTTCAAAGATAGTCTGTGAGTGTCGTTATTGCAAAAATGTCAATGGTTTCTCATCTCGTGTGTGTATATACAGTTTTATACCTATCCTCAACTTTATTGTAAACCTAGGATATTTAAAATATAAATTTTAGTATTTTTAAGGTTATTTTTAAAAGAGACAATTTTTTTCCGAACTGCAGATAAGTTTCAGTTCTTGGCGAATGCCATCTCAGAACTTCACTTAGCTAGGCTATATCCAAAAACATGATACAAATCAGTTTTCCAAGTCTATTGTGACATTTTTTCACATTGCTTAAAACTGAGAGAGGGACACATTTTGCAATTCAAATATTGCCCTTTGTACTCATTTCCCCAGCTGTCCTGCTCCGAGAATCTGCGTTCAAAGAACTTCTGGAGAAGGGAAAGTCGGAAAAGCACATCACTTCCCTCTGCCTCAAAAAACAGACTGAGATCATCCTCTCTGAGCCTTCTCCCTGCGAGTGGGAGGTACTCTCAGTGAGAGGCGACCTCCAGCTAACACAAAATAGGAAGTGCAGCCTGCTCCAACCGCCAGAGATCCAGAGGGCTTTAGTGGAAAGACGAGGCTCCGAGCCCCTACGAGGAGCCAGCCCTGGGGTGGACAGCGGGGACAACTCACTTGGCATCAACCACCAGCACATGGAGGGCCACGGCCGCCACCTCCACCTCTCCAGCTGCCACGAGTGCCTGGAGCTGGAAAACAGCACCATCCTCTCCGTCAAGTACGCCTCGGTCGACAACATCCCTGACCTTCCCGATGACTACGCCACATGCACGGACAGCGGGGACGAGACTCTGGACGAGTTTGAGGAGGATGAGGCAGAGAGCTTTGTTGGTCAAAGCCGGCGGGTCAACGTTACCGGGAAGCCCCCCAACGTGCTGGTGTTCACGGGTGGCTGCCAGGAGAGGTTCCAGAGGATGCGTTCGCTGCTGGGCGAGTGCATCGACATGGACAGCTACACGGTGTACCCCCTGAGGCCCCAGCAAGCCCTCAGTGAACCCTGGCTGGAGAGTGCCACCCTGCTAGTGCTGGCCTCAGACGAACCCCTTACCCCCCAGCTCCAGGCCCGTTTCCTTGCATACCTGGAGCAGGGTGGCAGGGTCCTGGGGCTCTCCTCCACCCTCTGCCCCACGGGGCTGGCCCTGGTGCCCAGGAAGAGCAGGAGGAGCCAGATCTGCAGGCTAAGCTTCACCAAGGCTGATACCACAGAGCTGGATCTGAGTGTGCTTGCCAGCGGGAGTGTGTTTGTCAGGGAGCTGCAGAGTGGTGGGGACCCTGGAGAGACAGAAGTCTGGGGGGAGCTGAAGTGGGACGGAGATGGTGGAGACAAGGACATGGTCATCGTCAGGGTGACGCGTGGAGAGGACCGAGGGGAGGCTGTGCTGTGTCAGGTTTGCACTCCACTGTCTCGATCAGTCAAAGATTCATTTCACATGTAAAGCACTAGATTTGTAAATACAATGCTCAATAAATGGAAAGTATTGCTGCTGTTCATGTTAACTAACTTATTTAGCAATTAATATACCATATTCATTCATTTAGATGAATGTGCATTTTACAACCACTTAACCTTTCAGCTGACCTTTGCCCTCTCACCACTGACCTCAGGTGCACCTGGAGACGGCCCCCAACTCTGAAGATATTGTGTCGTCTCAGGGTTTTGACGAGCTGAAGATGAGCAATGCGTGTCGCTACGAGGTCCTGACGGAGATCATTATTTCCCTGGGCCTGAGCTGTGAGCAGAGTCAGGCCCCGCCCGCCAGCCCTGTCTACCTCCTCGCCACCTCTGAGGTACGTACCTGACTCCTCCCCTGCTACCTATCCGTTAACGCTAAAGCCTCTCCCAGCCAGAGCCGTGTTCAGTATGCACAAGGTTTTTGGAATGTGCAGATATTTATTCAGAAATATATTGTGTAGAACAGACATGCTTCTGACAGAGTTAAGGAGGCCTGACTGCTCTATTCATGGTATTTCTATCTGCATCGGTCAGTGTGTTGCATATAGTGTATGCACCTGACTAAACGTGACCTAGGCTTCCCCACCCTACATTTGGTCAGTAACAAATTCTATATTTCTACATTGGCCTGTGGTGTGAACATGGCTGGCTAGCCTGCCCCACAATATCCAGACAACTGGGGATGGAAACCTTCAACTCTCTTGTCTGTTATTAGAGTTCTCACATTACTCCTGTCCTCAAGTTGGATAAAAAAAAACTCCTACTGCTTTAACAATGTTAGCTCATCAGTCTCTCAACTAGATATGCCGTGAGGCTGACTGCTGATCAAAGGTCTGTTCTAGCTCTACTGTTTGTGTTCTTGTGGAGCCCTGCCCTCACTTATTTTGACTGGCCCTCTGGACACATAAACCTGCTCTAAGCCTGTTGCCTATAATGGACATGCATTTGCATGTATTAAGAATCAAAATGGTTTCCACATGTTCAGGCCCGTCTGGGGCGTGTCTGTACTAGGGCTGCCACAATAAACATTTACCCAGGCAATTATGGTCTGGTGGGGGGGGGAATTGTGTGAGGCCTGACATGGACGTAAGAGTCTCTGTCACACACACACACACACACACACACACACACACACACACACACACACACACACACACACACACCCTATTGCTCAGTGCACATTGCAGTTTCTCTATGTGATGTCAGTGGTGACAGTTCAAAAAGTGCCACCAGTCTGTGTGCACCCAGTCGCTTACTAGCAGGCTGAGGCTATTAATGCTGTTACTCCCAGTCAACGTGCTGCCTGGCAGGCTGAGGCTATTACTCCCAGTCAACTTGCTGCCTGACAGGCTGAGGCTATTACTCCCAGTCAACTTGCTGCCTGGCAGGCTGAGGCTATTACTCCCAGTCAACTTGCTGCCTGGCAGGCTGAGACTATTACTCCCAGTCAACTTGCTGCCTGGCAGGCTGAGGCTATTACTCCCAGTCAACTTGCTGCCTGGCAGGCTGAAGCTATTATTCCCAGTCAACTTGCTGCCTGGCAGGCTGAGGCTATTAATCCCAGTCAACTTGCTGCCTGGCAGGCTGAGGCTATTACTCCCAGTCAACTTGCTGCCTGGCAGGCTGAGGCTATTACTCCCAGTCAACTTGCTGCTTGGCAGGCTGAGGCTATTACTCCCAGTCAACTTGCTGCCTGGCAGGCTGAGGCTATTACTCCATTGTGTTTGAGGATGAGGCCCCTGACTTTTTCATTGACATTCGAAAAGGCCCGCCGGCAAAGTGCTGTGCTCTGCTGTGGTATGTGGGGAATTAGCTCTGGGAGTTAATCAGTGTTTGAGATGGATCACTGACTATTTACTCACCCACTTCAGAGGCATCTCAGAGGGTTATGCCAGGCTCTCGCCACTGATTGGCCTAACAGGCCTCTGAGAGCAGGAAGTGAAACGCCTCAGGACCACACACCAAGAGGCCAGGGTTCCGGTCTAGAAGCATGGTTTCGACTGCAACTACAGTCTTGCTTCGGTACTGCAGTTTAACTGACGCCTGGCCAAGAAAGACAATTTCCATAGACGGCCACATAGAGAAGTCAGATTAGAAAATTCCTAATAAGACACTTTAGTCATCACCTTTGTGCACAAAACATCCATTGAATTATTCAAATTATTGTTGCTGAGGCCGACTATTTTATTTTCTCTATCGCTCACAGCCGAAGATATTAACATTACGTTGAAAACTACGGTCGGAAGTCTTGGATGCTCTCCATTTCTATATACCTCCTTGCCACAGACAGCCAGGCTGTTTCTGGAGGCTTCAGCCTTAGCAGTTAAACCCACAAGGGCTACAGAGTCTAGAGTAGGTCTGTCAGATAGGGAGAAGTGCTGAAATGCAGCACTTGAGTTGGGAAAAGATTGTGAAAATGTCATTATTTCAGCCTGGGTCTTAAGACTGCAGCCCAGGTGTTATGTTACTCTAGTGTCTGTTGTACCCTCTTGGCAGGGGATACAAATGACAGCAGAAGTTTTCCTATGCACCTGTGGTGAAATAACTCTCCACTAGATGGCAGAAAATCTCTATTTTGCTCCTTATGAGTACTACAACTCCATCTCTCTGGTATTTCATAGTGTTTGTTGTGGTGATACGTCTTAGCAAAAAACAAATAATTCAGTCACTTTGATTAACTTTCTTGAGTATTCTTTATCAAAGTGTGCACTTACTGAAAAATAAATCAAAGAACGTAATACCCCAGTACAGTTGTACCTCAAAATAAAATTCACTTTGCCCACGATTTGTGAGCCCCAAAACCAATGCATTATCTCATAATGCCAAATAAAGACATCAATGTACCCTGGACAGGAGAGATGTCACACACCCGTTGCCCTCCGCTTGGCAAATCTTATGGGCCCACTTGAACGACTGACAAGTTAAGTTATTTATTTATCCATACACTTGGCCCTAGTTGGCCTCCCTCTGCCCGACAATGCAAAAGTGTTTCCGAAAAGGCCTAAAATGTAGTTTAATTATGATTGTTTGGACTGGGCTGTGACTTCTTCACCCCACTGCCCCAGCAACTTTGTTAAAACATACACCAGGATAATGAAAGCGAGGGCATGCAGGATCGCTTCCAGATTGTTCTTGGAAAATGGAAGGTGCTTTGAGGAATTGGAGGGGATTAGATAGTGTACCACAGAAATAGAATGAACTCTATAGAGTGTATTCTGTGCACCTTGGCTAGAGCGGATGGACTGTGTGCATCTGGCAATGCAACCTCTGGAATTTGTAGTGGAGGCCCTGGTGTTATTGTTATTACCCAGGTTCCTTTGCTCTAGCCCGTCACATGGCATGGGCTTGCTCAGAGGAACTCTGTGCTCAGACAGATTGATCAAGGGAGCGTTTATTTCCCTTTTCCCCTCTACTGCTCACTTCTTCTCTCCCTATCTCCTTACTCTCTCATCCCTCTCTGATTTCCCTGCTATTCTTTCTCTAATCTGACAAAACAATTATCAAAATCAAATTGTATTGGTCACGTATTTAGCAGATGTTATTGTGGGTGTAGCGAAATGCTTGTGTTCCTAGCTCCAAACAGTACCGTAGTATCTAACAATTCACAATAATACACACAAATCTAAAATAATCGAATTAAGAAATATTTACATATTAGCTCAAGCAATGTCGGAGTAGCATTGAATAGAATACAGTATATACATATGAGATGAGTTAAGCAGTATGTAAACATTATTAAAATATTATTAAAGTGACTAGTGTTCCATTATTGAAGTGGCCAGTGATTCCAAGTCTATGTATATAGGGCAGCAGCCTCTAAGGTGCAGGGTTACGTAACCGGGTGGAAGCCGGCTAGTGATGGCTATTTAACAGTCTGATGGCCTTGAGATAGAAGCTGTTTTTCATTGTCTTGGTCCCAGCTTTGATGCACCTGTAATGACCTCGCCTTCTGGATGATAGCGGGGTGAACAGGCCGTGGCTCGGGTGGCTGATGTCCTTGATGATCTTTTTGGCCTTCCTGTGACATCGGGTGCTGTAGGTGTTCTGGAGGGCAGGTAGTTTGCCTCCGGTGATGTGTTGGGCAGACCACACCACCTTCCCAGAGCCCAGCGGTTGCGGGCGGTGCAGTTGCCGTACCAGGTGGTGATACAGCCCGACAGGATGCTCTCAGTTGTGCATCTGTAAGAGTTTGAGTGTTTTAGGGGCCAAGACAAATTTCCATTTCAGATTGTCAGTGATGTGTAGGCCGAGGAACTTGAAGCTTTCCACCTTCTCCACTGCAGTCCTGTAGATGTGGATACAGGCGTGCTCCCTCTGCTGTTTCCTGAAGTCAACGATCAGCTCCTTTGTTTTGTTGACGTTGAGTGAGAGATTATTTTTCTGGCACCACTCTCCCAGGGCCCTCACCTCCTCCCTGTACTGGGCTATAGTCAATGAACAGCATTCTTACATAGGTATTCCTCTTGTCCAGATGGGATAGGGCAGTGTAATGGTGATTGCATCGTCTGTGGATCTATTGGGGTGGTAAGCAAATTGAAGTGGGTCTAGCGTGTCAGGTAAGGTAGAGGTGATATGATCCTTAACTAGAAGTGAGTGCTATGGGGCGATAGCCATTTAGTTCAGTTACCTTTGCTTTGTTGTGTACAGTAACAATGGTGGACATCTCGCAGCAAGTGGGGACAGCAGACTGGGATAGGGAGACATTGAATATCTCCGTAAACACTGCAGCCAGCTGGTCTGTGCATTCTCTGAAGAAGCGGCTAGGGATGATGTCTGGGCCGGCAGCCTTGCGAGGGTTAACACGCTTAAATGTCTCAACTCACGTCGGCCACGGAGAAGGAGAACCCACAGTCCTTGGTAGCGGTCCGTGTCTGTGTCACTGTGTTATCCTCAAAGCGGGAGGTGTTTAGCTTGTCCAGAAGCAAGCCGTCGGTGTCCGTGACGTGGCTGGTTTTCCCTTTATAGTCCGTGATTGTCTGTAGACCCTGCAACATGCGTCTCGTGTCTGAGCTGTTGAATTGCAACTCCACTTTGTCTCTGTACTGATGTTTTGCCTGTTTGATTGCCTTACGGAGGGAATAAGTACACTGTTTGTATTCGGCCATATTCCCAGTCACCTTGTCATGGTAAAATGCAGTGGTTCGCACTTTTAGTTTTGTGCGAATGCTGCCATCTATCAACGGTTTCTGGTTTGGGTAGGTTTTAATAGTCACAGTGGGTACAACATCTTCTATACACTTCCTGATGAACTCAGTCAGAGTATCCGTTTATTTGTCGATGTTATTCTCAGAGGCTACCCGGAACATATCCCAGTCCGCGTGATCAAAATCATCTTGAAACATGGATTCCGATTGGTCAGACCAGCATTGAATAGACCTTAGAACGGGTACTTCCTGTTTCTGCTTATAGGAAGGGAGCTGCAAAATGGAGTTGTGCGCCCACATTTTTTTTCTTTGTCTTAAATACTATTTAGATGTTTTCAGTTCGTACTAGTCAGGTTATGCTAGTTTTTAAGATACAACAGCAGACACACTGGCAGTGCTTTCAATAGAGAAACCTGCTGAGCTCCCTGCTCCTTATCCCTGTAAGCCCAGAGATGTCAGACTTGTTAAGTGGCCCAACCAGTCTCCAGTGACCGCCCTCTCCTTTGTGATTGTCACAAAGCAGATAATTGAGGCATGCAGATCAGCGACCCTAATTGATTAACCATCACTGTATTTGCTAAATATGGATTTGGGCTAATTAGGCCGTCATCCTTGTCCTCTCTCGTTGCCAAGGGGGTGCTAAACACATACATTTACGTAGCAGATGGTGCCTTGAGAGGTTAAAAAAATGACCTAATTTGAGGAGATGAAAGGAGCACCACGTATCCTCTTTACTAAACCGAGTATCTTCTGTGGGTGTGGGGTGGCAGAAATGACTATTAATCCACTCACTCAAAATTCTAGTAACTTTCCCCAAATTGGAGGATTAGCTGTACATTTTCACTTCCCCTAGTTATTATATTATGAGGAAATATAAATAAATGAAAAGTAAACTACAGAACACCACTAGAAATGTGCATGTATTTTTTTCATGTATTAGTAACATGGAAAAGAACATGGATACTTGAATAATACTTGATGTGATACTTAAACTATATTTAGCTGAAAATAAATAAGAATTAGTAAAATGTTTGAATGACCATAACATGATTAAATAGCAACATTATATACCTTAAATTGGTAGCTACCAGAGATGTGGACTTGAGTCACGTGACTTGGACTCAAATACCACCCGAGTTGCACATTTTGCGACTTGACTTTCACTTGAGCATCAATGACTCAGGATTTAACTTGGACTGGAACTATCAAGAGACTTGAGACTTGGATTACCCCCTCCTAAAAGAGCAGCACCGTCTTCCGATCCTGTTAAATTCTGTTATTACACCGTGAACATACATTTCTGGCAGTTCCGTTGCTCAAAGCTTAGAATTGCAATGGGTTATATGGAAAATGACTGTTAAATTCTGTTCTGCCTCGCGCCACTGTGCGAGGCAGAACAGGGGAAAAATAGAGCACTGTCCTATATTTTCAGCGCTTGTCGCTTAGCTAGAGTTTCCTTGAATGTTTATTCTGACCTCTCATTGTGCATGTAGTGGGCAGGGGGAAAACACTTGATTCTAATTGGAGATTTCAAAATGTCAGTCAAACTTTAGAAGTACTATTAACACTAGCTGTAAATCGTCATTTGGATGGCCTTTCTATTAGTAATGATTCAAAAACCATTTATTTAATCATCCGTTAAGTTTATTATGTAGGCTTATGTACTGTACAAGTATGCCTAGTGTAAGGTAAACAGATAATATAACCTGAATTAAAAAATTGCATTGAAATTAGTATAAAACACTTATCAGAGTTCTCACCAAAGAATGTGCCACTATGCCTGTCATTTTTTATATACACTTTAAAACGAATAAAACCAACTTGAAACTGTGTATAAATGATAATGGACCTACTGAACATTCATGCAGTTTCTTGACTGTGTCCAGCTCGCTAATAGCCTGCTCACCCAAATGAAAGCTAGACAGTCAAGGCGCATCGACAGTTCCAAAAACGATGGATAGAGGAATATATATTTTTTAATTATACAAATTACAGCAAAGAAAATATAGGCAATTTTCAGTGTAGCCTTCCGGACCTCGTTGAAGACAGGATGCTGCCCCTGGGGCAAAATGAGTTTGACACCCCTGATGTAAAGAGACAATCAGCAGTTAAAACAAAGTTCTGCCCGTTCCTGTTACGGTAGAAAGCTGAGGGAAGAGGCTGGGGAAATGTAACCAAATTCATAGACAGCTATGGAAGCAAGGACTGACCATCCCTAATAACATGGTTAAAACAATCATTTTGATATTAGTCTATATAGTGTTTGTTTACTTCTAATTTGTTTACAAACATTGGCGGAAAACAAGCTTATATTTGGGGTTCTGATGGGGTATGACAGTTTAACGAAGCTAATGAGGCATAAGTTCTATCCTTTAAGAATCAATGGGTACATATCATATACATCCAAAAATGGATGTAGCAACTGCAGATTGTCCCTTTAATGCTCTAGTCTAGATTGCAGGAAATGTCACTTACAGGTGCTCAAAAATCTCTAAGTCTCCCCCTGCCTTACCCATCAGCACCACCTTGTTAAACAATCCTGGGGAGAACCCTGACTTAACCATTGATTTGAAGACTCGAAACACAACACTTGTGACTTGACCTGAGCTCTGGGACTTAACTTGAGACTTGCCCATTATTACTTGGGACTTGACTCGAGACTCAAAGGTTAAGACTTGCGACTTGCTTAGGACTTGCTAAATTGTGACTTAGTTAGTACCGTCTCTGGTAGTTACTATAAAGAATGACCTTTTTTCTTTTTTAACCCGTGTCTGATAAAATTCATCAAAGCAACAGATTACTTTTAATTCAGACAATTCACTTTGCTGTTCTTGGCTGAGTACAAAGGATCTAGCCTGCGGCGAATGCAATGGAAGCATTCCCCGTCTGCGTAGCATCCGTATACAGCATCATATTAGATGAGGATCATGTCAAATCTCTCTGTGGAGAAGGGGCTTCTGCTGACTTCTTGAGCAACACGTTTTTAGTGTTACGCATTGATCTAAAACACGGAGGAGATGGTTTCTGGTGGGAGTCAAAGTGTCTGATCCTTTTGATGGATGAGATTTGACTGGAACAGAATGTTTCACTACTCTGGGAACCAGCGCCTTATTAAGCCATGTAATTGATTATCAACTGCCGTTGATTATCTTATTTAAGACTGGACTTCGGCTTGGCTCTTTAACTCTATACTGTAAATATATATAATTGAAAAAGATGGCATCATAGTTGTCTGTTTTATACATTTTAATGGAAGGATGGGAGACATTAGGATATGAAGAAAAATATATTTCATTGAAATGAGTGAAGTGCATGGTAATGAAATCACAGAGGATTTATTCAGTCTCTCATCACACCGGCCTTGTGTTCCTCTGTCCCCAGGAGCGCAGGGCCAGCTTCCTCAAGTGGCTGCACACCCAGTTGGACAAGGAAGGGCTGCTCAAGTGTTCCAAGGCATTCCTTAAAGTGGTCCCCAGCGCAGAGCTTCAGGCTGGGCCCCCCCTGCTGCCCAAGGGGACCCTGGCTCTGGTCACGGATGCCCCAGAGGCCCAGAGCTGTGAGCAGTTCAGCCTGCAGACCTACAGCCAGCACCTGGAGACCCGCGCGCTGGGACGCACCCTTCTCTACACTCAGGTCACCCCTACCACCATGGACCTACTAGAGGGGTAAGTTAACATTCCCTGCACCTGGCTCTGGGACAGGGAGGGAGTGGGGTAGTCTGTAAGTAAGGGCCAAATTCTTAACCTAAGAGTTAGTCCAAAGTTTCACAGAACTCTCCATTGACATCGATGCAAGACTTAAGCAGACGTTTGAGTTGGCTGCACTCATATTTCCAGTTAGCATCCGGGGTTTATCGTGTGTGGTTGGTTTCAGAGGAAGATGTTCAGTTTACAGTCATTGTTAAAGTAACATGGACACATACGATGACATACGCACTGTGATACCCTTGTCAGCGTAGCGCCACGAAGTGATTCCGGGTTTAGTAGTGGTGTCCTAAATGAAAGTGAAGTTGTCAGATACCAGTGCGGTGTGAGAGCGATAAAAAGAGAGCGAAAGCAAATTCGATTGAGAGTGAGTGGTTGGTCCACCAACCATGCTGTGGGTTGGGGGGGGCATTCCGCTGGGCTGGAACTAATTTAATGGCTGAGTGACCTTACTGCAGCAGAGGCAGGCTGTACCTAATACAGGTCTTTGTCTATATCCCCACATCTCATTGGGAACTTGCCAGTCAACAGGCGGATCCCAGGAACAGGTGGAAGCTATTAGAGCTGTCATGAAGTTTGAAAAATGGATTCTGGACCTGCGCGGAATTGATTGGAACTGACAGTGTTGTCATTAAGGTTGTAAGGTAACGAAAGAGGGAGGAAAGACAAGGACGCGTGAAAAAAACAGTTCTCCAGTTGTGAGTTTTGATTTCGCTCCCTCTGATTTTTTGGCGGTTTAATTTCCAGATGGTCCCGTTAGTCTTGATTAAGTGGGATTATTCTAGATGAAAGCCTCTTGTTGGAGTCCTTTTCTTTGTTTTAGCCTATATTCCCTCAAGCACATGTAGTTATTTTTTATTTAACCAGGCAAGTCAGTTAAGAACAAATTCTTATTTTACAAAGACAGCCTACCCCGGCCAAACCCTCCCCTAGCCCGGACGACGCTCGGCCAATCTGTACAACATGCTTTTCTCAATTTGTTTGCTGGCCTGTTCTTAGCTTTGGGGTCTGTTTTTGTGCAGATGGTAGTGGAATAGCGTACGTCCGATCCACGGCAGTTTAGGAGCTACTCAAGTATAGCTTTTCAGTTTTCTTTGGAGGGCCACCAGTACAGTGGATTTAATAAGCGTTTCCTTTATTATAAACTATTTAATTCAAGAGGGACTATTTTTGATGCATGGAGAGAGAGTAAAGGACCCACAGTAAATGCAAAACCAATAACTGTTATTCGTCCAAAAAGCTGATTTTTGTTTTTCTGTTATAAGCCAAAGTAAGACAGGAAGTGAAAATAGGTTGAATAATTCATGGTTATAATTGAACTGGCATAAAACAACAATTAGCTGCACATTCCTATGTAAATACTTTTTTATGGTGGTGTAGTGCTCAGTGTTGGCAAGGAAATGTAAATTCAAATGAGTTGCCGCGGGCAAGAAATGTTCTGACCAATGTATTACTCAAGCAAAAAATAAATAAATGATGGAGTGTATTCGAATGTTTAGTTTGACTTATTTTACTTGAACTTATTGTTCAACAAAATTATGGCATTGTTGTATGCATATCTTTTAGCATACAGTAAAATGGCTAAAACTATTTTTTGCACCTCTTCCTCAACTGAAGTTTATTTAATCATAGGCTATATCCATGTCACTTTCAATAGTGTGTATAATTTCCAGATAAACTGTACAATCCATTAGACATTTTTTGTACATTCTTAATCAATATTTTAGTTCACAAATAAATTAGTTAAAGCAGTGGGAAGGAAAATCCTGAGAATGTAATAACCTTATTGATATACTAAAGCTAATAATAATATACAAAGATATATATTTTATTTCACCTTTATTTAACCAGGTAGGCCAGTTGAGAACAAGTTCTCATTTACAACTGCGACCTGGCCAAGATGAAGTAAAGCAGTGCGACAAAAACAACAGCACAGAGTTACACATAAACAAACGTACAGTCAATAACACAAAAGAAACGAAAAATAGAAAAATCTATGTACAGTGTGTGCAAATGTAGTAAATAGGCCATATAGGTGAAAATAATTACAATTTAGCACAATACTACTGTTCAAAAGTTTGGGGTCACTTAGAAATGTCCTTGTTTTTGAAAGAAAAGCAAAAAAAAATGTCTATGAAAATAACATCAAATTGACCAGAAATACAGTGTAGACATTAATGTTGTAAATGACTATTGTAGCTGGAAACTGCTTTTTTTAAATTTATAAATAAATAAACATTTATATGGAATATCTACATAGGCGTACAGAGGCCCATTATCAGCAACCATCACTCCTGTGTTCCAATGGCACATTGTGTTAGATAATCCAAGTTTATCATTTTAAAAGGCTAATCTATCATTAGAAAACCCTTTTGCAATTATGTTAGCACAGCTGAAAACTGTTGTTCTGATTAAAGAAGCAATAAAACTTGCTTTCTTTAGACTAGTTGAGTATCTGGAGCATCAGCATTTGTGGGTTTGATTACAGGCTCAAAATGGCCAGAAACAAATAACTTTCTTCTGAAACTCGTCAGTCTATTCTTGTTCTCAGAAATTAAGGCTATTCCATGTGAGAAATTACCAAGAAACGGAAGATCTCGTACAACGCTGTGTACTGATCCCTTCACAGAACAGCGCAAACTGACTCTAACCAGAATAGAAAGAGGAGTGGGAGGCCCCGGTGCACAACTGAGCAAGAGGACAAGTACATTAGAGTGTCTAGTTTGAGAAACAGATGCCTCACAAGTCCTCAACTGGCAGCATTATTAAATAGTACCCGCAAAACACCAGTCTCAACGTCAACAGTGATGAGGCGACTCCGGGATGCTGGCCTTCTAGGCAGAGTTGCAAAGAAAAAGCCATATCTCAGATTGGCCAATAAAAATAAAATATTTAGATGGGCAAAAGAACAGACACTAGACAGAGGAAGATTGGGGGAAAAAGTGTTATGGACAGACTAATCTAAGTTTGAGGTGTTCGGATCACAAAGACGAACATTCCTGAGACGCAGAAAAAATTCAAAGATGCTGGAGGAGTGCTTGACGCCATCTGTCAACCATGGTGGAGGCAATGTGATGGTCTGGGGGTGCTTTGGTGGTGGTGAAGAGGGAGATTTGTGCAGGGTAAAAGGGATCTTGAAGAAGGAAGGCTATCACTCCATTTTGCAACGCCATGCCCATACCCTGTGGACAGTGCTTAATAGGAGCCAATTTCCTCCTACAACAGGACAATGACCCAAAGCACAGTTCCAAACTATGCAATAACTATTTAGGGAAGAAGCAGTCAGCTGGTATTCTGTCTGTAATGGAGTGGCCAGCACAGTCACCGGATCTCAACCCTATCGAGCTGTTGTGGGAGCAGCTTGACCGTATGGTACGTAAGAAGTGCCCATCAAGCCAATCCAACTTGTGGGAGGTGCTTCAGGAAGCATGGGGTGAAATCTCTTCAGATTAACTCAACAATCTGACAACTAGAACGCCAAAGATCTGCAAGGCTGCAAATGGAGGATTCTTTGACGAAAGCAAAGTTTGAAGGACACAATTATTATTTCAATTAAAACCTTGTCAAAGTCTTGACTATATTTCCTATTCATTTTGTAACTGATTTCATGTGTGTTTTCATGGAAAACAAGGACATTTCTAAGTGACCCCAAACTTTTGTGTGTGTGTATATAAACCTTTCCCCCAAATGCAACTTTAATGATAGATTAATCAGTTCTTCAACTCATAAATGAGAACGTGTTCTCAACTTGTCTACCTGGTTAAATAAAGGTTAAATAAAATGGTGGATCATTTATTTTATAAGTAATAGGCCATTGAGGGGGAGCTTATTAAAAGGAGAATTGGTTGGGGGGTAAAGTGCCTGGCTCATCGGCTGGGGGAGCTGATGAAGACGGAGGATTGGTATAGGGGGTGGGGGAATATATTGATGGCCAGGCTGGGTCTGAGCTCAGTGGGGAGGCGGTGTGTTTGTCCAGAGTATTAGTGCTTTGTTTGGCCAGTAGCAGCTAATAATAGGCTGGCCCCAAGACAGATCACAAGGTCACAACCAAGCTGGAATATCAATGCTCTCAGCCAGTCCCGCTGGGTTGTGAGCAGGTTAGACACTCACTAACCCCGCCGCTTCACACTCACTAACCCCGCCGCTTCACACTCACTAACCCCGCCGCTTCACACTCACTAACCCCGCCGCTTCACATTCACTAACCCCGCCGCTTTCACCATCACTAACCCCGCCGCTTCACACTCACTAACCCCGCCGCTTCACACTCACTAACCCCGCCGCTTCACACTCACTAACCCCGCCGCTTCACACTCCCTAACACTTCTCATACAGTCTGATAGATTACATAGAGGCTAGATACCCATCACAGTCATATTGTATATTTTTTATTCAATTGCTACTCAATTCGCTACTAAAGAACGTCTCATGACTTATCAAACCAAAAGCCTTTGAGACATTTTACAAGGACGCAGATATCTTGCACATACAGTTGAAGTCGTAAGTTTACGTACACCTTAGCCAAATACAATTAAACTCAGTTTTTCACAATTCCTGACATTTAAAAATTCCCTGTCTTAGGTCAGTCTTAGGTCAGTTAGGATCACAAATTTATTTTAAGAATGTGAAATGTCAGAATAATAGAGAATTATTTATTTAATATTTTATTTCTTTCATCACATTCCCAGTGTGTCAGAAGTTAACATACAGTCAATTAGTATTTGGTAGCATTGCCTTTAAATCGTTTAACTTAGGTCAAACGTTTCTGGTAACCTTCCACAAGCTTCCCACAATAAGTTGGGTGAATTTTGGCCCATTCCTCCTGACAGAGCTGGTGTAACTGAGTCAGGTTTGTAGGCCTCCTTGCTCGCACACGCTTTTTCAGTTCTGCCCACAAATCTTTCTATAGGATTGAGGTCAGGGTTTTGTGATGGCCACTCCAATACCTTGACTTTGTTGTCCTTAAGACATTTTGCCACAACTTTGATAGTATGCTTGGGGTCATTTGCGACCAAGCTTTAACTTCCTGACTGATGTCCTGAGATGTTGCTTCAATATATCCACATAATTTTCCTGCCTCATGATGCCATCTATTTTGTGAAGTGCACCAGTCCCTCCTGCAGCAAAGCACCCCCACAACATGATGCTGCCACCCCCGTGCTTCACGGTTGGGATGATGTTCTTCGGCTTGCAAACCTCCCCCTTTTTCCTCCAAATGTTGTACCATAGTGTTTATACTTGCGTACTATTGTTTGTACAGATGAACTTGGTACCTTCAGGCGTTTGGAAATTGCTCCCAAGGATGAACCAGACTTGTGGAGGTCTACAATGTTTTTTTTCTGAGGTCTTGGCTGATTTCTTTTGATTTTACCATGACGTCAAGCAAAGAGGCATGAGTTTGAAGGTAGGCCTTGAAATACATCCACAGGTACACCTTCAATTGACTCAAATTATGTCAATTAGCCTATCAGAAGCTTCTGAAGCCATGACATAATTTTCTGGAATTTTCCAAGCTGTTTAAAGACACAGTCAACTTAGTGTTTGTAAACTTCTGACCCACTGGAATTGCGATACAGTGAAATCATCTGTCTGTAAACAATTGTTGGAAAAATTACTTGTCATGCACAAAGTAGATGTCCTAACCGACTTGCAAAAACTATAGTTTGTTAACAAGAAATGTGTGGAGTGGTTGAAAAACTAGTTTTAATGACTCCAACCTAAGTGTATGTAAACTTCCGACTTCAACTGTATCTTTGCTCCTTGTCTCAGTCGTCATCTCTATTATTGTATATGTGTGATACTTTGGCCACAGTCAGACTGTGAAAATGGTGTCATAAAAGTGTCAGTTCATTAGTTTGCTGCAATGTTTGATAGTCCATAATCATTTATCGTGGGAGATGGTGGTGTGGGGCATCAAGACGGATCAGTAGCAACCCGTCACCCAGACAGACATCTTCCTCGCGTTCTCCATCCGACTGACATTTAAACTGGACTGTTTTGTGGAAGTGTTTATTTGTGAACAAGGTGGGATAAGACCCTATGGTGTTCCTGAATGCTACTCCACTGGGTCCACTGAGCCATAATGATGCTTTTCCTGCTCAGGTGAACCTGATCCCTGCGCCTGGAGCGCTACTCTTCTTTTTGTCCCGGTTCCTCTCATTCTCTCTCATTCTCTCTGAGTCCAGGCGGCAGGTCCGTCAAGAAAAACCCCAGGGCCCACTTTTCCTCTCCTCTAACTTCTCCTTTTTCTTTCATTAAGCAGAGAGGTTGGGCCTGGTGAGAGGAACAAGTGATGGACGTAAAATGCAAATTACTTGAAAGATGACCACCAGCGGTGTAATTTAGCAGTGAAAACCCACGCCATATTTGGTTTGATTTGCAGGGACATAAACAGGACCCTGTTAAGCTAATGGGAGCATAACACTTTCCTCCTCTGGAAGTAGGAATAAGACAAACACGGTGAACAAGGGGCTCTTCTGGTTAAAGCAGCCCCGTTGTCGGGCCAAAGCCCTGGCAATCAGTGTTTGTTTTGACTGGGAATCCAAAATCCAAACTGACACTGTATGGAATTAGGGTCCTGTTTCCTGTGCAAAATATGAACCTTGTACGGGTAGAAAACGAGAAAGGGGAGAGAGAGAGAGAGAGAGAGAGAGAGAGAGAGAAAATGGATGCCCCATAACTGCAGCAGCAGGTTTGTACATAAAAATCGAATTGGTCCAATTGACCTTGCATGCTCTACCTGCAATTATCTAAAATTGTAAGCAGATGCCTAAAGTCCTCATTTCATATTCTGGTGAACATCTGGCGCGGCTGACCAGAGTTAAAGTTTACATCTCCAGCAAGTCGGCATGCTAAGGAGCTGGAGTCTGCAGGTCGGGCTTTGAGGAGAGGAACCTGCAGGGCACAGGCCTCATAGAAGCATTCAAGTGGAGCAGGAGAGAGAGAGCGAGAGACACTCGCACAAGTGGGAGAATAGAGAAACACCCTGACACCCTCCGGCACAGATGAACAACAGGAGTTAAAATGAAGAACACATTTTGTCATCGGAAATTCAATAGGCATCATCAGGGTGGAGGAGAATAAATGCTCAAGACTTTATGTGATAAAGGTTCTACATATGTCATGAAAACGCAAGCTCCAAGGAAAGACTGACATCCTGTCCAAGACATCGTTCTTTAAACAAAGACATCACAGCTCTAAAGAAAGAAATCGAGTGGCGTCCCTCCGTATGTTCTGATGACTAGCGTTTCTGACTAAACCTCTAGGGCCATTTTAAAGGGTCCAGCAGAGTCAGGGAAAAGAGGGCGACCTGCCCTCGCCCGCCCTCAGAAATGGACGACGCCTCCCATTGATCACCTCTAAGGGTGCTATTTGAAAATGATAATTTGTGCCAACAGGATTACCTCAATTAATCACATTTACAGATTAGTTTTTCCTCTCCTATCGATCAGCACCTTTATTTCGGCTGATGATCAATGCAAACTAGCTTAGGCTAACCACGGCAAATCCAATTGTGAAAAAGAGCATCGACGGCAGAAATAATCTCTTAATTTGAGATATTTTGATCTGGGGGATTGGATGGGAGAGTGTTTTCATGATAAATGGCTTTCAGTAAAAGGTCCCCAAATTAGAGATTTAGGCCTATATCACTCTGCCTGATGAGTTATGATTTGAATTGAAGTTTTATCAGAAAATAAAATCCAGTCAAGTCAATTAATTTTGTCATTGAAAATTACTATAATGACTTGGAGCCAGTCATTCACGTCAGTGTGGGCAAAAAACGGGTTACTGTTTATTTGCCGTCACCCCAACAGCCATTCCCTGTGACAGGCAGCATGCTGTTGAGAAACATCTTCACCTAGCCTGTTTAAGAATCAACAGAGCATAGCTTCATCCCTAGGCCTAGGGCTAACCTTTGGGCTGAAAATCCTCTTTTTGTCTGCTATGTGTAATGTGTACCTCCCCACACCATTCTCTCCTATACCCCCGAAAACAAGGTAAGCGGCTGGGCCTTTACACTAATCCAGGACCCACACACACACACACACACACACACACACACACACACACACACACACACACACTATATGTCAGTCTAGGGAGGTATGAGTTACCACTCCTCCCCACTTGTCCCTCTGACCTATTGGCGCTGAGTAAGTGACCCCTCTGGCTTAGCTGCCCCCCCAAGACAAAGCCCTGCGAGCCTATCTCTGGTCCGGCCAGCCAAACAAAGGCCTGGCCGGACTTAAAAGGGCCCTGCTCTTCTTCTGGGAGAGGTGGTCCCATCTTTCATCCCCAGACGTGTTACTTTGTAATGTCTTTTTTCTGGGCTTGTTGTAATTATGAGCTGGACAATGGTCCCAGCCTGGTCAGTGAAGATGAAATGAATGCTGCTGCTGGGTGGGGTGGTTGAGTAGTAGGGGTTACTGCTGCTGGATGGGGTGGTTGAGTAGTAGGGGTTACTGCTGCTGGATGGGGTGGTTGAGTAGTAGGTTACTGCTGCCTGGCATTTGGAGGTGGTTGAGTAGTAGGGGTTACTGCTGCTGGATGGGGTGGTTGAGTAGTAGGGGTTACTGCTGCTGGATGGGGTGGTTGAGTAGTAGGGGTTACTGCTGCTGCGGTGTTGGCACTCAGTCTCTTCCTCTCTCTCGCTCTCTTGCTCTACCCATTTCTGCCTCTCTCTTAATCTTAATCTAGCTGTACCTCTCCTTTCCCTACTTGAAGGTATTGCTCATTCAGGTTTGGCAATAGTTGACCTGTAACTGTTCGGTCTTAAGACGTCAGTTCCTTGTTTTAAAAGTCACAGCATTGTTTTGATTTGAATAGGTTAAAGTGTACAGAGATGGAGGGGGAGAGTGAGAAATAAATAGAGAGAGTGAGGGAAAAGATTGTGTGTCTTTGTGGGTGCACAGTGCAGGTTGAGGATGTAGTCCCTGCACTTGTGGCCACTGCTGTTTCTAATCAGGGCCATGCTGCTGATTTTGAAGAGACCAACCTGGAGTAACACAGCTGTTTTGTGCTACTGGCCTTGGCTCAGGGGGAAGCAGGCCGTATCGTTTGGCTGCCGCAAGCAACCCAGATAGATTGGAGGGAGGTGTGCAATCCGTCTTGCTTAAAGACAAGAATTTCCTTCATATTTCGAATACAGTTTTTTTGTCTGAGTCACATGTTTTCTGGCTCAAGGGGACGTTGCAATCTTATTGCAGCAGTACACAGGGAGTTTTATATTTACGTTTTTCTAGTCCGGCATCCTAAATGTTTTATATTCCTACAGTACCAGTCAAAAGTTTGGACACACCTATGGGCTCCCAAGTGGCACAGCGGTCTAAGGCACTGCATCTCAGGGCTAGAGGCGTCACTACAGACACCCTGGTTCGATTCCAGGCTGTATCACAACCGGCCGTGATTGGGAGTCCCATAGGGCGCCACACAATTGGCCCAGCGTCGTCCGGGTTTGGCCGGTGTAGGGCGTCATTGTAAATAAGAGTTTGTTCTTAACTGACTTGCCTAGTTAAATAAAAACCTACTCATTCAAGGGTTTTTCTTTATCTTTACTATTTTCTATAGTGTATAATAATAGTGAAGATATATCAAAACGATTAAATAACACACATGGAATCATGTAGTAAGCAAAAAAGTGTTAAACAAATCAAAATGTTATATTTGAGATTCTTCAAAGTAGCCACCCTTTGCCTTTATGACAGCTTTGCACACTATTGGCGTTCTCTCAACCAGCTTCATGAGATAGTCACCAGGAATGCATTTCAATTAACAGGTGTGCCTTGTTAATTTGTGGAATTTCTTTCCTTAATGCGTTTGAGCCAATCAGTTGTTGTGACAAGGTAGGGGTGGTATACAGAAGATAGCCCTATTTGGTAAAAGACCAAGTACATATTATGGCAAGAACAGCTCAAATAAGCAAAGAGAAACGACAGTCCATCATTACTTTAAGACATGAAGGTCAGTCAATGTGGAAAATATCAGAGCAATCGGGGGAGAAGGGCCTTGGTCAGCGAGGTGACCAAGAACCCGATGGTCACTCTGACAGAGCTCCAGAGTTCCTCTGTGGAGAATGGAGAACCTTTCAGAAGGACAACCATCTCTGCAGCACTCCACCAATCAGGCCTTTTTGGCAGAGTGGCCAGACGGAAGCACATGACAGCCCGCTGGGAGTTTGCCAAAAGGCCCCTAAAGGACTCTCAGACCATGAGAAACAAGAATCTCTGGTCTGATGAAACCAAGATTGAAAACTCTTTGGCCTGAATGCCAAGCGTCACGTCTGGAGGAAACCTGGCACCATCCTTAAGGTGAAGCATGGTGGTGGCAGCATCATGCTGTGGGGATGTTTTTCAGTGTCAGGGACTGGGAGACTAGTCAGGATCCAAGGAAAGATGAACGGAGCAAAGTACAGAGAGATCCTTGATGAAAACCTACTCCAGAGCGCTCAGGACCTCAGACTGGGGCGAAGGTTCACCTTCCATCAGGACAACAACCCTAAGCACACAGCCAAGACAATGCAGGAGTGGCTTTGGGACAAGTCTCTGAATGTCCTTGTGTGGCCCAGCCAGAGCCCAGACTTGAACCCGTGTGAACATCTCTGGAGAGACCTGAAAATAGCTGTGCAGCGACGCTCCCCATCCAACCTGACAGAGCTTGAGAGGATCTGCAGAGAAGAATGGAACAAACTCCCCAAATAAAGGTGTGCCAAGCTTGTAGCATCATACCCAAGAAGACTCGAGGCTCTAATCGCTGCCAAAGGTGCTTCAACAAAGTACTGAGTAAAAGGTCTGAATACTTATGTAAATGTGATATTTCTAAAAATCTGTTTTTGCTTTGTTTAGATTGAGTGGGGGAAAACAATCAATTTAATCAATTTTGGAATAAGCCTATAACTTAACAAAATGTGTAAAAAGTGAAGGTGTCTGAATACTTTCTGAATGCACTGTACATACAGTCAGGTCCATAATTATTGGCACTCTTGATAAAGATTAGCAAAAAAGAGTGTATAAAATAAATAACAGGACATTTTAGGAGTGGATCTGCCAGGAGTGGATCTTCCAGCAAGATAGTAAACCCAAGCACTAATAAAATCCACAAAGAAATGGACTGGCCATCTCAATCACTGGACTTGAACCCCATTGAAAACCTGGCTTGCTAAAATGAAATGGAAGCCATTGGACGTCTATTACGGAATGCTAACGAAATTGGCACGAGTAATAACGAATTTCCATGGAAGCTGGTCGCTAAATATGCTAACGAGTGCAAAGAAATAAATGAATTGTAAAGACAGGCAATCCAGCTCGTAAAATTATACATAGGTAAGAGATACCGAATGTACTTTTTGGTGAGTTTGGACATTTACAAGTGAGACATGGTACAAATTAACAAAGTTTATATTCATGCTTGTCTGAAGGAAGAACAGTACTGGCTCTGGAGCATCATGTGTACACATTATTTCTGTGTGGAGTCTGGAGTCGCTAGGGCAACGGGTCTGCCTGCTCTGCTCGGATAAGAGGGAGGGAGGAGACAGCCAAGAACGGAGAGGAGAAAAAAAATGTCAAGGAAATCAAAATAGCAGTGAGGGCTGTATAGATTTCTTAAACATGGCAGACAGATAACACTATATGATGCTCCCGCCTGCTTATTAATTCAGCCACTTCGATAACGCAGAATTCCAAGTTTAACTTGCTGGTTAACGCAACCCCAGTGTTTTTCACACAAATAAACGCAAAAAAAATTACTTGCTGTGTTTTGTAAACGCAGTCTATCAACAGACAGTGCTCTGACTGGTGTGTCGCTACTTTTCTCCAGTACTTTTCGGTGTTGCCTACTTTTTGTGTAAACTATTTTTGTCTCTTAAAATTTTAAAGATTAACTTTATCCAAAGCATTAGGAAATGTAGCTGGCTACATTCTTTCTATGATAAACATTAGAAATATGATGGCCATGTGTAGTTTTTGAAAAAAAGACCTTGCTTTTTCATTGTAAGCTCAATTACTTTCGTGGCTGCCAGCCAAATAGCGTTGCACTTCTGTTGTCATCTGATAAAAATGGAGCAATTTGCTGCGGAATGTGCTGCACTCATTTTCTATAGTTGCACACCCCTGATCACTCTATTGAGGGGGGAAAAACAAAAAAACTTGACTTTCAGTATGAAAGTCATCTCCCATTGTGCTATTTACAAACAAACACGTGACTGGCTCAACTGTTTTGGCGAACTACGGTGAGCTTCATAATGTAAAATAATGTGACCGGTGAAATGAACAATGTGATCTGCTTTATTTCCTAATTTCTGCGCTAGCTGACTGCAGGTATTGTACCTATAAAGTAGCTACAAATATAAAAACGTATTGATAAACCATCCCATGTCTATTTCCAAATACCCCTGTATACCGCCCAAGCTTAGTTTCCTTGTCCATTTGTGTCACTTGCAGGTGAAAGCCCTTCCATTGTAGCCGTCTAATTGTTAATTGTGGGCCTTTTCTTTCCGTTTTTGTGGACGTTATTGAGAATTTTTCGAATGTGTTTGGGCTTTTCTGAGCCAGCGGTGACCTCTGTGGCACTCTGTGTATGTGCTTTCAAAATTAGATTGACTTTCTAGAGGAATGCATTAGCCCCCCAAGCTTTACAGCCCTGGACTGGCTGAGCTGGCCCTTATTAGAGATGGCTCTTCATTCAAACACACACACACATGCACGCACGCACACACACACACACACACACACACACAAACACCCATACCCCCCACCTCCTTCTTTATTGACAATCTCTCATTGAGCGTATAAGAGCATTACCATGTTTAGGACTGAGTTGTTTTGTGTGAGCTCATATTTGCATTGTAGAAATGTATTTCACGCTGCTTTGCATGCTAAGCTGGCCCAGGGAGAAGAGGGGGAACTTATTTTAGATGTGACAAAGCCCAAGAAAAAAATACATTTGGGGGGGTAAAACACCCTCCACCCAGAAACGGTTAATTTTGGTTCCCAGCTTTGGGACAATGCAGCTTTTCTCTCTCCTCTCTCTGTGGCTGGGCTCTGTACTGACTCTATAATAGAGACCAGAGCAGTCTGGGAGGAGGAGACAGACTTGAAGTGGCTCTCCCTTTCTTTCTCTCTGTCTCTCCCTATGGCACTCTCTCACTCTTACTCATAATATTCCACCATTCAGTAGGCCTATTTTGACTACAATTCTGTTTTTTAAAAGGTGCTTTTGAGACCTTGGACTAATAATGACGCTGGACTTTTTCCAAATTTTGTTACGTTACAGCCTTATTGTAAAATTGATTAAATATTTTTTTCCCTCAATCTACACACACTACCCCATAATGAAGCGAAACAGGTTTTTAGAATTTTTTGCAAATGTTTTAAAACCAAAAAAACTGATACCTTATTTACATAACTATTCAGACCTTTTGCTAGGAGACTCGGAATTGAGCTCAGGTGCATCCTGTTTCCATTGATCATCCTTGATGTTTCTGCAACTTGATTGGAATCCACCTAAATGGTAAATTCAATTGATTGGATATGATTTGTAAAGGCACACACCTGTCTATATAAGGTCCCACCGTTGACAGTACATTACAGAGCAAAAACCAAGCCATAAGGTTGAAGGAATTGTCAGTAGAGCTCCGAGACAGGATTGTGTCGAGGCACTGATCTGGGGAAGGGTACCAGTGGCCTTGGTCAGCGAGGTGACCAAGAATCCGATGTTCACTCTGACAGAGTTCTAGAGTTCCTCTGTGGAGATGGGAGAACCTTCCAGAAGGACAACCATCTCTGCAGTTCTCCGCCAATCAGGCCTTTATGATAGTGGCCAGACGAAAGCCACTCAGTAAAAGGCAGAGGCCAATAACATCCCTACTTTGAACCATGATGGTGGCAGCATCATGCTGTGGGGATGTTTTTCAGCGGCAGAGACGGGGAGACTAGTCAAGATTGAATGAAAGATGAACGGAGCAAAGTACAGAGAGATCCTTGACGAAAACCTGCTCCGGAGCGCTCAGGACCTTAGTGGAGCAAAGGTTCACCTTCCAACAGGACAACAAGCCTAAGCACACAGCCAAGACAACGCAGGAGTGGCTTCGGGACAAGTTTCTGAATGTTCTTGAGTGGCCCAATCGAACATCTCTGGAGAGACCTAAAAATAGCTCTGCAGCGACTCTCCCCATCCAGTCTGACAGAGCTTGAGAGGATATGCAGAGAAAAATGGGACAAACTCCCAAAATACAGGTGTGCCAAGCTTGTAGCGTCATATCCAAGAAGACTCAAGGCTGTAATCGCTGCCAAAAGTACTTCAACAAAGTACTGAGTAAAGTGTCGGAATACATATGTAAATGTGATGTTTCAGTTTTTTATTTTTAATAAATTAGCAAACATTTCTTAACCTGTTTATGCTATGTCATTATGGATTATTGTGTGTAGATTGATGAGGGGGGAAAACTATTCAATCCATTTTAGAATAAGGCAGTAACGTAAAAAAAAAAATTGAAAAAGTCAAGGGGTCTGAATACTCTCCGACTGCACTGTTTGAATCAGTGGCCCACGATTTGGGGTGGAAATGGCCTATTCTGAAGGTTGACTTCCTTATGGATATTGCGGAAGTGCTTTGAGTATTCATCCAGATGTTTTCATGAAGTGCTTCAAACTTTCTACTCTTCGACAGTAGTCAGTCGAGTATGCGTAGGCTATTTCCTATTTACACGGCATCTTTTCACATTATCAGTAGTACATCTCTTCATTCACCCACTTCCCACTGCATCTCAGCCATTATCTTCCTCCTCGGCTGTAAACAACGGAAAAACACACTCACACACACACCTCTTACACACAAATTGAAGAAAACATGCACACCCACACGCGACCCACACCTCCAGCTGTATCAGACACTTAATGGTGGACAGCGGTACCCTGGCAACCTGGTGAGTAGGTCAGCGAAAGTCTTCCTAGCCTAGTTAAGGCACTGATGTTCTTATTAAAAGCAAATTTCTGTGGCTGAAGGACTCCAGAGAGCCAGCTGGGCCCCCTGTTCGCTTCACCTCGCGCCTTGATTGGCGAGGGGGCGGCCGTCGTCACGGAGCGGCGCGCAGGGTTCTCCCTGGTCCTGCCAAACAGCGTCAGCGCTCAATTAGGGCACCTGCGCGGTGCTCCGAGCCTGGCCACCTCCTAACTGGCCTCAGACGCGGAGAGGTCATGCTCCTGCTAACATGGTTCACAGACATGACTCACACAGCTCACACTGCGGCACACAAATACTGTCTGTGTGAGGGAAGATTTGGAAGAGCAGTGCGAGATTTACTATGACATGGCAGTATACAGGATTTCATGCCTTTTTTAAACTAAACCATGCATGAAAGCTATTTTCTTAACACAGGTTCATAGCCAAGCATTACTCAACATCATCATAATTGATTAACAAATTGCATGTTGCTACTTTTATTTTTATTCAGTCAAAATTGTATTAATCTTAGTTTGGCGAAGAAAGTACAGCAGAATACTTAATATTCAAGTTATTTTAAAAAAAATCCCTGTGTCTAGAACTTTTTAAATGCTTCAGTTTTTTGACCGCACAGGTTTTTGTTGAGCAAGGGATGGCAGGTTTTTGTTGAGCAAGGGATGGCAGGTTTTTGTTGAGCAAGGGATGGCAGGTTTTTGTTGAGCAAGGGATGGCAGGTTTTTTTGCCGTCGTGCCATTATACCACGTCCAATTTAATTACTATCAGTTTGAGACAACAAATTCCTACATCTGCAAATCAGCGTTTTGTTTTAGTTTTTTTACATTTTCTCACGTTTCTCTTTTTTTGCTTCCACCACACTCAGCCATGCATAGCTCTGACATATTTGCGTAGATCAAGGAATTTGCTGCAAACAATAGTAATTCCACCTCAAAAAGCACAAGAAAACGGATTTCGACACCCACCATCTGATTGTTCTGAAATCGTTTCTGTTGTCAGAAACATAAGATTAGCATTCATGAAAAATTAGTTTGTTGAAATATACACTAAACCAAAATACAAACCCATCATGCAAAAATGTACAGTTTATATAAGGAAATCAGTCAATTGAAATACACTGCTCAAAAAAATAAAGGGAACACTTAAACAACACAATGTAACTCCAAGTCAATCACACTTCTATGAAATCAAACTGTCCACTTAGGACAGTTCTATGAAATCAAACTGTCCACTTAGGAAGCAACACTTCATTTTAATTGATTAATTGCTGACCAAATGATTAGATAAGAACATGTAGGTAGCCTAGCGGTTAAGAGCTTTGGGCCCGTAACCAAAAGGTTGCTGGTTCAAATCCCTGAGCCAACTAAGTTAAGTCTGTTGATGTGCCCTTGAGCAAGTCACTTAACCGTAATTGCTCCTGTAAGTCACTCTAGATAAGAGCGTCTGCTAAATGACTAAAATGTAAAAAGATTGTGTTTAAAAAGCATTAGCTCCTGGGCCTGTGTGTATTTGTGGTGTGTGTTTGGGGTTAAAGGAGAGGTGCAGAGTTAACACCACCTACCTGAGTAGTTTATCTTTAACTGAGTGTGATTAATGCAGGGTGGCCATCCAAAGCGACACTAGTAGCTCTGGGCCTTCTAGAAAGGAAATATTAACTACCAGGCATCTGCAGCCAAGCTACTTGAGAGAGAGGAGAAAATATTTGAAAATGATTGATCAACAGAGTCCTTTTTTTACTCTCAGTGCAAAGGCAGTTGCTTGTGTTTTTGTGTTTGACTAATCACACATGAAATGGGCCTATGTTTTTGGTGAGTTGTTGAAGTAGACACGTCACACGCAGTGTAGCAGGGCTAAGGGCCCAGCACTGACGGGGTGTGTGTGTGAGAAAGTGATAGGACCTTCCTCCTCAGCTAGCTAATACTTTGAGAAATGATTTCTGTAACATCAATGATTGAATGCAGAACTAAACTAGTGACTCAACTACTATTTTTCTCAAAGGGTGTCATTTACAGAGTGTTGTCAGTGTATGAATAATACTCTTATCACTAATCAGTTATGTGAAGGCAACACTTTCATATTCTGACACCTTCCTTCCCTCCTGTCCTCCAGGTTGATGCTCCAGCTGCCTGAGGAAATGGGGTTAACTGCTGTAGCGGCTCGACAGACCCAGGGTAGAGGTCAGTTTCCACCACAGCGCTCTCTCGCTCGCTTTTTTTCTTGCTCTCTCTCCCTCACTTAGCTATTACTTTTCAATTCACCTACATTGGTACATTTTTGTACCTCGTTCCAATGAACAACCTAAAGGTGGATTGTTACATCATGTCGCCTCTTACTGTGTTTTTTGTTGCATTTTCCGTATGTCAGGCCGTGGGGGGAATGCGTGGCTGAGTCCTCTGGGGTGTGCCATGTTTAGTGTGCATGTGCAAGTGGCTGTGAGCTCCAGACTGGGCCAGAGGATCCCCTTCCTGCAGCACCTGGCTGCCCTGGCTGTGGTGGAGGCCGTACGCACCCTTCCCGGTTACCAGGTACAATCACTACATACTACTGCTGCATGGTTACCACCAAGCTACACTATATATACAAAGGTATGTGGACACCCCTTCAATTAGTGGATTTTGCTATTTCAGCCACACCCGTTGCTGACAGGTGTATAAAATCGAGCACACCGCCATGCAATCACCATAGACAAACATTGGCTGTTGAATGGCCTTACTGAAGAGCTCAGTGACTTTCAAAGTGGCACCGTCATAGGATGCCGTGAAGTGGTAGGCCACAAAAGCTCACAGAATCGGATAGCCGAGTGCTGAAGCGCGTAGCGCATAAAAATCGGGTTGCAACACTCACTACCAAGTTCCAAACTGCCTCTGGAAGCAACGTTAGCACAATAACTGTTTGTCGGGAGCTTCATGAAATGGGTTTCCATGGCCGAGCAGCCGCACACAAGCCTAAGATCACCATGCAATGCAAAGTGTCGGCTTGAGTGGTGTTAGCTCGCCGCCATTGGAATCTGGAGCAGTGGAAACGCGTTCTGTGGAGTGATGTCTCACGCTTCACAATCTGGCAGTCAGATGGACGAATCTGGGTTTAGTGGATGCCAGGAGAACGCTACCTGCCTGAATGCATAGTGCCAACTATAAAGTTTGGTGGAGGAGGAGTAATGTTCTGGGGCTGTTTTTTATGGTTCGGGCTAGTCCCCTTAATTCCAGTGAAGGGAAATCTTAACGCTACAGCATACAATGACATTCTAGATGTGCCAACAGTTTGGGGGAAGGCCCTGTTCCTGTTTCAGGATGACAATGCCCCTGTGCACAAAGCAAGGTCCATACATAAATGGTTTGTCGAGATCGGTGTGGAAGAACTTGACTGGCCTGCACAGTGCCCTGACCTCAACCCCATCAAAAACCTTTGGGGGGAATTGGCACACCGACTGCAAGCCAGACCTGATCGCCCAACATCAGTGCCCAACCTCACTAATGCTCTTGTGGCTGAATGGAGGCAAGTCCCCGCAGCCATGTTCCAACATCTAGTGGAAAGCCTTCCCAGAAGAGTGGAGGCTGTTATATCAGCAAAGGGGGGACCAACTCCATATTAATGCCCATGATTTTGGAATGAGATGTTCAACGAGCAGGTGTCCACTTACTTTTGGTCATGTGGTGTATCTCCAAGCTACAGCCATAGACCTGCCCTATTCCAATCTATGTCACTAAGGTTAAGCCTGTCATCACTAGAATACTTTACTTACTGCACTGATACATTTACCATTGGGAGCACTCCTTATGCCGAATAAAGGGCTCCAGGTTTCACACAGCTGTTTATGGCCAGTCAGGTGTCCCTCCTTGTTCTGTTCAACGCAATGCACTTCCCTCTCCAAATGGATGGTATGTCTAACTCACTGATCAAAGGGTTCTGTGCTAGAACTCTCCTTTCTCCCCCTCTCTCATTAAGCATCTATTTTACATGCTGTAAGGGCCCTATTTTGCTTCCAGGAGTGTTTGTGTGTGTGTGAGAAAATATATGCGCTGCAGTGTGGGGGTCTGTGATGAGAAACACACTGGTGTCACACTGCCCAGTTGTTTATGGGCTCTGGCCAGTCAGCCAAAGTGTAGAACAAGCCAATGCATGGCACAGGAAATAGTACTGTACGTGAAGAAATAACAGCCAACACTTTGCCTAAATATTTCTCTCTTAATCAAAACTAGAGGCCAGGTTTACATGTAGCTGGATATGCCATTGTTGGAGGTAATGTAGGTCTGTCAAAGCCATTGTAGATGTGTGCCATGAGTTATGGGTAAATATAAACAGACATGGTGGCCGTTTTAAGGGATGTGCTGCAGATGGGGAGAACCTAACCTTCAAAGCAGGCCAGACTCAGAAGAGCTGTTCAGGTTGACAGACATACAGTATGGTATTTTGAACCCGTGTAGATGCTACATTTGCACGGTTATGTCATTTCTTGTACCGATTGGTTTTACAGACAGGGCATGTAAAACTAATTATTTTGATCTCTGTCTTAGCTTGTTCTAGAACTAACTATTTCCATGTATAGCATGTCATGTCTTACATGTATTACTACATATTTGATTATTTAAGTAATAATGCCCGAGAATCTGGTGTTTGGAGGATATATTGGCACGGTCCTCCAAACACCGGCTTCAAGGGCATTATCACTTTTATACAACAGGTTACCAACATATTCAAATAATGATTGACATATATCAATAAAAATGTTATTTTGATTAATTTATTCATACTATTTCATCCTTCCACAAGATATAGTCCCGACACAAATCTAGGGTTGCTACCCAAGCTGGCTGGTCGTTTGTTCTATCGGTTCGGTTGCCAGAGACACGACCCAGTTGTTCAGTCTTTTTGTTCTGTATCTATGGACGCGACACAGTCCTTCGTTCTGAATGGTCCATTACCATACTGGCTGGCAATGTTCTTATCCCTTGCTAGCTAGCCAACTACATCTAACTTACAGTCATGTCAAACAGTGCTGCCAGAATAACAGCAAAGTAGCTGGATTTGCGTTTGTTTGAACTGTTTTCTAATTACATTTATTTGGATACGTCCATAACAATGGACGTATCCATAACAATGGACGTTGCCTGGCATAGAAAATGTGCTATCTCATCAGGACACTGTTGTTCAGAGGAGCTAGCCAACAACACAACTAACACAATCACTTCAAACTGAATCTTGAAAGACCGCAAACTAGCTGCACTTCGTTTCGTTTTTACCTGTTTTCTATTGATAGTTCTTTGTATATAGTGAGGGAAAAAGTATTTGATCCCCTGCTGATTTTGTACGTTTGCCCACTGACAAAGGAATGATCAGTCTAATTTTAATGGTAGGTTTATTTGAACAGTGAGAGACAGAATAACAACAACAAAAATCCATGTCAAAAATGTTATAAATTGATTTCCATTTTAATGAGGGAAATAAGTATTTGACCGCTCTGCAAAACATGACTTAGTACTTGGTGGCAAAACCCTTGTTGGCAATCACAGAGGTCAGACGTTTCTTGTAGTTGGCCACCAGGTTTGCACACATCTCAGGAGGGATTTTGTTCTACTCCTCTTTGCAGATCTTCTCCAAGTCATTAAGGTTTCGAGGCTGACGTTTGGCAACTCGAACCTTCAGCTCCCTCCACAGATTTTCTATGGGATTAAGGTCTGGAGACTGGCTAGGCCACTCCAGGACCTTAATGTGCTTCTTCTTGAGCCACTCCTTTGTTGCCTTGGCTGTGTGTTTTGGGTCATTGTCATGCTGGAATACCCATCCACGACCCATTTTCAATGCCCTGGTTGAGGGAAGGAGGTTCTCACCCAAGATTTGATGGTACATGGCCCCGTCCATTGTCCCTTTGATGCGGTGAAGGTGTCCTGTCCCCTTAGCAGAAAAACACCCCCAAAGCATAATGTTTCCACCTCCATGTTTGACGGTGGGGATGGTGTTCTTGGGGTCATAGGCAGCATTCCTTCTCTTCCAAACACGGCGAGTTAAGTTGATGCCAAAGAGCTCCATTTTGGTCTCATCTGACTACAACACTTTCACCCAGTTGTCCTCTGAATCATTCAGATGTTCATTGGCAAACTTCAGACGGGCATGTATATGTGCTTTCTTGAGCAGGGGGACCTTGCGGGCGCTGCAGGATTTCAGTCCTTCACGGCGTAGTGTGTTACCAATTGTTTTCTTGGTGACTATGGTCCCAGCTGCCTTGAGATCATTGACAAGATCCTCCCGTGTAGTTCTGGCTGATTCCTCACCGTTCTCATGATCATTGCAACTCCACGAGGTGAGATCTTGCATGGAGCCCCAGGCCGAGGAAGATTGACAGTTATTTTGTGTTTTTTCCATTTGTGAATAATCGCACCAACTGTTGTCACCTTCTCACCAAGCTGCTTGGCGATGGTCTTGTAGCCCATTCCAGCCTTGTGTAGGTCTACAATCTTGTCCCTGACATCCTTGGGGAGCTCTTTGGTCTTGGCCATGGTGGAGAGTTTGGAATCTGATTGATTGCTTCTGAGGACAGGTGTCTTTTATACAGGTAACAAGCTGAGATTAGGAGCACTCCCTTTTAAGAGTGTGCTCCTAATCTCAGTTTGTCACCTGTATAAAAGACACCTGGGAGCCAGAAATCTTTCTGATTGAGAGGGGGTCAAATACTTATTTCCCTCATTAAAATGCAAATCAATTTCTAAAATTTTTGACATGCGTTTTTCTGGATTTTTTTGTTATTCTGTCTCTCACTGTTCAAAGAAACCTACCATTAAAATTATAGACTGATCATTTCTTTGTCAGTGGGCAAACGTACAAAGTCAGCAGGGGATCAAATACTTTTTTCCCTCACTGTATATCCATAAACATTATGCTGATTTTGACTGGCTGAGAAAAGCTGCTTGCCTGTCTGCCACATCCCATCTCCTGACATGTTCATTACTATGGGACAGCTGGAGATCGAATTTGAATATTGAAACAATGTTGAAAATGTTGGAGAGACAGACAGCAAGGTTTATATACAAATCTCCATTGTTGAAAACTACATGTTAGTGCAAAAGAAATGTGAGAATGTCTCGATGCTTTTAATAGTGGAAATTAAGTTTATAAATTGCCTGACTGGGCTGATGAGACAGTGGATTGCGCAGTCCGATGGAACAGAGTAAATAGCCATTTTAACGTCATAGATTTAGCTGGTGGTAACTTGTGGAATAGACACTGGCTGGAATGCGGTTTTAACTAATCATCATTCAGGATTAGACCCACCCATTGTATAAAAGTGGATACGGTATAGTGTACTATATCTCTGTATTTAATAGTACTTTCATGTATTGATGTGTTACACCAACAAAAAAAGATATATATATTTTACCTCTATTTAACTAGGCAAGTCAGTTAAGAACAAATTCTTATTTTCAATGACGGCCTAGGAACATTGGGTTAACTGCCTTGTTCAGGGGCAGAACAACATATTTTTTTTACGTTGTCAGCTCAGGGATTCGATCTTACAACCTTTCGGTCACTAGTCCAACGCTCTAACCACTAGGCTACCTGCCGCCCCAGTGTATGTGTGGTATAGAAGTGTATCTCAACGTCAGTTTTGGTCTTGTTGTAGGACATCGACCTAAGGGTGAAGTGGCCTAATGACATTTACTACGGTAACCTGATGAAGCTAGGAGGAGTGTTGGTGACATCAACAGTCATGGGACCAACCTTCCATCTCCTCATTGGTCAGAATCCTCTTCTACTTATGTTTATCCAAGTGCAGTATAATAGAGCTTCTGTTGAAGACTTAACCTGTTAACTTGTAGAAAAAAACAGTGCTTGAATAAAATACCATTTGTTATTCTTGGTGAAGTGTCTTCTCAATTAATGTCTTTAAACAATCTGCTTCTCCAGGCTGTGGCTTTAACGTCAGCAACAGCAATCCCACCATTGCCATCAACGACCTGGTGATGCAGCACAACCGAGAGCATGGCACAAGCCTGGAGGCCCTTAGCTCAGCCCAGCTCATCGGCCGCACCCTCACCTGCCTGGAGCAGCTCATCTCTGACTTCCAAGAACGGGGGTCAGAGGCCGTCCTACCCCTCTACTACAAGAGATGGATGCACAAGTAAGATAACTTGGATGGATATTATTTTATACTCTGTAGGCTACCTGTAAAATCTACTCCCGTTGCTACTGCTGATCATAATATTAATTGCCATTCAAGAGGAACTTCTTTCCCACACAGACACATTCATTAACACCTCTCACTCTTCAGACATAACATCTAAACATGGGAATTGTGTTTATTGACACAATTGACCTTGCTGTGCCCTCCGTCTTGTCTCAGTGGGACCCAGGTGCGTCTGTGGAGTGAGGATGGCCCCCAGGCTGTCGTGGTGGGCCTCGACGACAACGGCTTCCTGCAGGTGCGCTCCGAGGAGCAGGGCGTGGTCTCCGTGCAGCCTGACGGCAACTCCTTTGACATGCTAAGGAACCTGGTGGTCACCAAGCAACGCTAGGACCCTGTAAGGATCCCTATAGAGTAGCCCCACCTGGTTGCCTGAAGGGCATTTTAGCCAGGGGCATCATGAAAGAAGATTAGCCAGCTCCTACGTAGCTTGAGTTGGAGATACTCTTAACTATTTGTGAGATCTCACACAACTAATCTGCTAGGGAAAAATACTACTTAATTTTTTTCTTGTTTTTTACTTGAGAAAATAAAGAATTGACCTATCAATTACTTATCTGCAAGTATAAATACAAATGTTTGCTTATTTTACTTGATAGATTGGCTGCAACTTATTGGGAACTAAAGCATCTGAAAATGTTTGTTAGGATACCATCCCATGGTATTTAGGTAGCTGTTTTTAAAAGTTGGCCTGTTTAGTGTAGTGCGCTGGTAGTGGAATTACTTGACTAGTTCATGTATTACATCAGGGTTTCCTAACAGCATACATTTTTGTTGTAGCCCCAGACAAGCACATCTTTATTACATGATCAAATTATAGTTGGCAGCTACAGGATTTCTAAAATACAGTAGTTTATGAAGAATACAAAATTAGTTATTCACCGAACTCACTTATATTCAATTGTACAATAGCATGGTTTAAGTGTAATTTTGTGCAAAGGTTGTGAAGTCAAATTGTCAACACTGATTATTTCCTTTTGTAATGTAGTATTCCATGTAATATCTAGTTACAACACTCAAAGGCTCTTGAGAAAGTGCTAGAGGTCGAAACAGTCTTCTTTTCCAGAGGTGTTGACGCGAGTGCTATTAACATGTTAAAACACGTCTTTAGCTTATCGCTTGGAAATGTACCAAATCTGCTTTGCGTAAAGACGTTGTGATGCTATATTGACATGGGAGGTCACACTTAGATGCAAATGTATTCACTGAGTGCAAACACAATGTGATAGACTGCCGAAGGCTGGCACCTAATCCCAATTGCTGGACTGTTTAGTATTGGTTGCTACTGAGCTACGGGATAACCCAAGCCTGTTGCCCTGAGTCATGTATTAACTTATGTTATCTTAGAACTCCATCAATTTAAGAACTATAAGTTCATATCACTTACTTTAAGCCTTGCATTAGATGTTTTGGAGGTTAGAGTGAGATGTTTTTGTTACTCTTTAGGACAGGCATGCTGGATTGCATTCCTTACTTTAAGTTTCAGAGACTATAACTGATACTCAATGTCTAACATAAGATACATATTTGTAAGATAAAGAGGGGATCTGTATATTTTGATAACACACACAATTGATGTAAAACATCAGCACTCTATAACTATGTAATAAAGGAATACTGGTTGCAGTTGTATGATGAAAAAACTGTTTGTTAGCCATATATAAATATGAATTATCTTGTCATTCCAATAAGAGCTATTATTAAAAACCTATACTGAAATATATGGCCTTGGATATATAATTTTTCTGACTTGCAAAAGTTTGTAGACCATGATACCTTTGCATGGGTATTAGGCATAAGGTGTAGACACATGAACGAATCCCCTAGAGCGGAATTGGATTTCAAGTCTGCCTCAAAATAATGTTGTTTGCAACAACCCAGTCTCCCATCTAAAGACATGTCATTGGACAACAAGAAGGGGCCTCTTAAACAAAGGGAGGTAGGTTTCCTGTTGCTTGCTTTGCTCTGCTCTCCTTTCTCCATGCCCCTTGAACTGTACTAAAGAGAAAGACACTGTTGATTGAGTCCAGCTTTGCCCAGCAGTAGTGTAGAAGTGGGAGAGGGAGGGGGGAAGTAAATTCCCTCCCTCTTCCGGCGGGGAGTGATGAGGTGTGGGTGAGCCCCTTGGTGCAGTGACCAGGAGGGAGTGAGGATTGGGGGGGGGCTAGATGAGGAGAAAATATGCATGCTAGCTCCACAAACTGGATGCAGCCCTCAGCTCATTACAAGCTCATTTCCCCTTCTCAGATTTTAATAAATGTACCAATATGGTTTCATCAAAGTTTAGCAGTGTGCTAACAGAATGTATTCAATGGCAACATTGAGGTATTTACAGTGCCTGGTTTTATGAGTACTGTTACTTTTTGAGGAAACAACATCTGAACGCTGTTGAAAACAACTGGCTTCCAATGTAGCGATTTTGATCAATGAAGATTTAGGTCTTAGCTGCACCGTTCTGATGTAGCTGATGTGTGCGTGTGTACACTCTGGACATCAGCTACAAAGACTCCAGAGTTTCTCAAGCCTAAAGTTCATTAAGCAAATAGCTTACCTCTGGATCCATAAATGGCGCCTCCTCAATATCCCATTTAACAATTTCAGTGGCAGGTCTCAAGGGTCCAAAGGGATCTATCCTCTTTAATATTGGCTGCATAATACCACATCTCAATCCAGCCTCCCCAGAGAGACAGCAGAGCCCTTTGGCTCACCTTCAAATATCAGCTTTTCTTCAAGAAAATCTAGACATGTTGTTTTAAAGGGTAGTTAGATGGGAATCCTTGGCTTCTATGTTTACGCTAACTCTATTCTATAAGTTATAGAAAACAGAATGAAGTGAAGGATGTAAGATTGAGAAAATAATGGTTGAGAGCTGATATGTTTGCTGAACTTTGTTTGACAAGCATTCTGACATGTGTACTGGTTAGATAGGGAATGGTTGACTGACTTCATATCCCATCGTGATGAAACCTAAAAGACTAGCAGGGAAAACAAGTTATGGAGTGGACATACAGTATTTACATAAACTTTGAAGAGGCTTTGAAAACTAGTGAAAGGTGCATTATTGTATTTGAATGTTTTTATGCTCTATTTGAAACATGCAAAACCCAGTGGTTACCTGTATGTTTATTTGGTGTTACATTGTACATTCTGACCTCTGAAATTCATAAAAGCACAAATTACACTGGCTCTTTTAGTTGCTTTAAGAAATAAATGGGACCATTGTTGATATACTGTACATAACACTGATATGAGAATAATACCGTTTTTTATGGAAGTGCCTAATACTTTCAGAGTTCTGCTGGTTTGAGTTCAGGTGTAACATGGAGTGTCTCCAGTGGTCCTTGCTGTCATCGGACTGTGTAGATGTGGACCCCTGGATGTGTGACGGGCTTGTCCCAAATAACTCCCTGACTGTCTATATGTGTCCTAAGGGAATGTGGAGGGTGTATGGATACAGAAGACCACAGTGGATGGACAGTTACTTGCAGTCATTGGGAGAACACTCCCACATACATCATCATGTAGGGACTTTACAGGTTGATGGGATACAGGCAGGAGGACGTAAGGTGTATTTCAAGATGACCTCATAGAAAGAAGCAAGAAGGTTATATGTAACATTTATATTAAAGTGCCTCATATTCGGACATTTGACGTGATTGATATCACAGCAATGTCCACAGACCTCTTCATAACCAGATGATATTCACGATGCATTCTGAGGAATAAAGAAGAGCTGAGAAAACGGACAATGACTGTCTGGCATGACATTCATTTGAATTGTTTATTCAGAATGAAAGCAAACTACCTTGTTTATTTCATTTCATTTCCCCAATGCAGTAGATTTTTTTTCATATACTTGTTAGACCCTGGTTTCCTTCATAAATAAGCAAGCTCTTTTGTGTTGCACAATAATAAATAAACACATTACGTTTCCAATCTCTGCCATGGGTAAAATAAACCAAATTAATTCCAACTTCAAAAGAGGATGAAGGACATTTTCCCTCATTACTGTTTGCAAGACAGTGTCCACGTTCAATACTTTTGCAACTGTAATTTTTTCGGTTGGCATAACTTATCCATGCATTGGAAACAGTTTGCACTTGAACTAGCTTGCAAATTGGGTTGAACTCATGCTACATTCTATAGTCTCTTCTTGTTCAGGGTCTGTAGGATTGGTACCTCTATGAGTTACAACATTAGAGGGGTCTATTCTTCACAGGCAATTTGTACTCAAATTATGTACTGTATGGCTCAAAGGTGATTGAGGTCTTATCAAAAGAAATGGCTTTGAACTAGATTGTGACAATGCATTACATATGCTATTGATAAACTGTATGCCAAAAATATAATATATTCAAGAAACCTGAAATTCCTGGCTGCTCCTTACAGGAGTCTGATGTTGGTTTATCTGTGTAGAAAGCATCGGAAAACAGCAATGGGGGTCCCCAGAAAATGACTCGACTTATGTCTGACACAGTAACATAGTCACTGATACAGCTTTTGGTCATGGTCTGTTTCTGACACAAAAGGCTGAAGTCTAAGGGTGTCTGTCCCTTCTTGACCTTCAACCCCAGGCTGTGTCACTCTCGTTGGTGATGATGGGACGTGCCGATGTAATGAGGGATCTCCCTGTGGGTCTCAGGGGAGGAGCCAGAGGCGGGGCTTTGGCTCTTGTAGCCATAAGAACCCATTTCATCACCACGGTAACCGTAGCTGTCCGACAAATGGCCGAGGGCGCGTAGGGCGGGGCCTGGAAGGAGCTGTGTTTGGCCAAGACGTGGTGGAGGTTCAAAGACATGTACGGAGCCTGGGCCGGCAGGCCTGCCCACCCCACCCCCATCCACCAACCACCAACTTCAACTCCCACCCCCATCCCAACCCCAACTTCAACTCCAACCCCCATCCACATCCTCCTCTCCCCGCTTCAGGCTCCAGCAGCTTGGGGGTCCTCCGCTCCCAATTGCTGTCCGTGTGCTCCAAGGGGCCAGTGGCACTGTGGCTGTAGGGGGACTCCATCATACACAGCCTCCTGCGCTGCTCTAGCACCACCTGCATGGGGAAGGGCTGGCCCAGCGTGGAGGGACCCGGACTGCTTATAGCTCGCCTTCTCCAGCACAGAGCTACTCAGCAGAGGACAGGACAAAGGCTTCTCCCCTACTATGCAACCACCTCCCTCTGAGCCCTTGTGGAGGTGGTCTCGATTGAACGGCAGCTTGCTGTCTTGTTTTGTGGCCTGTGACTGGGAGGGCAGGCGGTCCTCTGTGGTCTTCCTCTGGCCAAGCGGTGATGCTCGTAGGGCTCTTCCTTGTACCTGCTGATAGGCGCAGGGTCGCGCAGCTGGAGAGGACGCCATGGAGGGGTTGCTGGGGGTACCCCCTGCTCGCTGAGGGCCTGTGAAGAAATGAAATGCTCCATGAGATTCAGACTAAAATGCTATAGAGGCTAAGCCAGAACACTCTAGAAGTTTGGTAAGTCGCTGGTTTAAGACTTGCTGCCACACCAATCTGTCCCTTATACATTTTTAAATGATGGGGCACTACTACCACATAGCAATTCAATTGGTACAGCACTTTCAGTAATGGTGCAACAAATATAGCCTCTTACAAGGCACGCCTCAAAATATGTTAATGAGCCAGAAAAAATACCATGCATCCACTAGTAGTCAAAGGTTTTTGGCACTCAAAAAATACGGTAAGTACTATTATTCTGTGAGACTGAATTACAGATATATTTAAATATAGCAATTCTTTCCGCCCACAAATGTTCCCAGAATGCACCATCATTTACAGTGTATGCTGCAGTAAAATGTTTCTCAGCATTTGATTGTTGATAATACCCCAAATTACTGTATCAATTACAGTTTTCAGTTACAGTGTACCATTTCTGGTTAAATGTAGCAATGCTAGTGTAAATTGATTATATCAGTTAGTGGTGCATTTAAAAGCTTGTGGAAAGAGCTCTGCGTTCCTCAGCACTGATTGGGAGCCCGCCTTTCCCCATGCTTTTGAACCAGAGCCATACCGGAATACGCTGCTGCAGTGGCAGTGGTGATGGCACACGATGCAACAGAGGGCCTCAGGGCATGACCGGGATGGGTTTTGTGGCGTTGGCACAGCTCCAGCGCCCCTCGCCCCCTCGATCCTGCAGGGAGCTGAGCAGCGCCGGGCGCCAGGCTGGGGGAAGCCGGGGAGGGCGAGGTGGTAGAGAAACCCTGGGTGGGTCGCAACCTCCTCTGGGAGTCCGTGTGGGGTAGGGTCCATATGGGTTGGGGAGGAGAGGCCATACGGGGCGCTGATGCTACACAGGACCTCTCCAGCTTCTGGGCCTCCAGAGGGGCCAGAGCTCTGCCCCTGGCAGGTGGTCAGGGTGTAGGGGGGCTCTCCTTCCAGGCTCTCCTTGGGGGAGCAGTCCAGCTTGTCGTGATGGTAGGTGGATGTTGGGCTGGAGGTGGAGGCAATAGACAGCAGGTTATGGTGGTGTTGTTCTTTTCTATCAAAGACAGGCAATGAAGACAGTGCTGAGTACAGCTCATTTTGTGAGCTATGACAAAGAATCAACAAGTCACTTTGTTCTATTTTCCTTTTCAAGAGGAATAGTGTCTCCTCTTTTTCCAAGCTGGCAAAAGCTATTCATCATAACATCGGCTACTGTATGTGCATATGAACAGTATTAGTAACTTGGTGTGGGAGCAGTAGTACCTGAGGGTAGGGGGCTGTTTTGAGTTTGCTCTTGATCTTGACTGCTTTGGCTTTAAGTTGTTTGCGGGGGTCCTGAGAGGAGGCCGGGCCACTCTTAAAGGCCAAGCTGGATTTGGCCGCTCGACTCTGCTCCTGAGACAGCTGCATATCTTTATACTCTATGTCCCTGTGACGAGACATATACATACAGCACAGAACAGCTTTGATTAGCATAACACACACACACACACACACACCGGGTGCACCACCTTACAAACCCAAACTTTCTTCCCCAAGACTATTAAATTTACGTTTTTTTAGAAATGATTCACCTGTCACAGCACCACTCAGGTCGAAAGGTGAAAGTGTTGACTCACGTGAGAACATAGTTGACGCTGACGATGCAGTGGGGTCTGGAGGACGCGGCTGTTGTGGACGATGGTGGCGTAGCTCTGCACCCACACCCAGCCCCGTGCTTGGACAACATACGGTAGTACTTAGTGGTGACCTGCCCTTTCACCAACACTGCAGAAGAGGGAGGGGTGAGAGAGAAAGATGGGGTGAGAGATCAAATCCCAGACTGCACTGTGTCTGAATAAAAGACTGAGGGAGAGAAAGAGAAGTGCACATATAGCTATAGAATGCAGACAGAATGCTTGGGAGAGAGTGACTGCAAAAGGCTCAGTTCCATTGACATACTCATGAATACCTTGAGTCATGAATACTGTATCCTTTTAATTTTCCTCTTAAACCTGCATGCATATTCTGTGAGAAACTCCACAGTTGCCACTTACAGAAACACTAGCCCTCTCAAGGAGAGTGTGGGTTGTTTAGTTAGAAGTGTCACAATGTGTTCACAGAGGGTGACTGACTCACAGGGTGGTGAGCGAAGCGTAGATGGAATGCGTCACAGCCGTGCACATGGTGGTACAGTGTCTTCTCGATCAGGTCCTGGGGTTCGTGTCCCGTCAACTCAGCCACCCTTGAATCCAAGAGTTCAGGAGTCAAAAGTAAAACATTTTAAATCATGATGTTCACATCCTTTGTTGTGTTTGTTTTTTATTTTAATTATATTTTTCTGTCTCATTTTACATCATTGTATGTTTTTTTCCTCCCTCCCTCCCTCCCCCTCCTCCCTCCCTCCCTCCCCTCCCTCCCTCCCTCCTCCTCCCTCCCTCCTCCCTCCCTCATATTAATACAACAGTAGCTAAAACGTGGAAAGTCTGTCCATAATAAAGCTCTGCTCTACCTTCTTAACAGCGCTATCAACAATGCAGGTCTATCAAGGCCCTAGTTTTGTCGCACCTGAACTACTGTTCAGTCGTGTGGTCAGGTGCCACAAAGAGGGACTTAGGAAAATTGCAATTGGCTCAGAACAGGGCAGCACGGCTGGCCCTTGGATGTACACAGAGAGCTAATATTAATAATATGCATATCAATCTCTCCTGGCTGAAAGTGGAGGAGAGATTGACTTCATCACTACTTGTATTTATGAGAGGTATTGACATGCTGAATGCACTGAGCTGTCTGTTTGAACTAATGGCGCACAGCTCGGACACCCATGCATACCCCACAAGACATGCCATAAGAGACTGTATAAACTGCCTTAATTTTGCAGGACCCCAGGAAGAGTAGCTGCTGCCCCCTCACTCCCATACCTGGAGTCCAGGAAAATGAGCTTGAGGTCCAGGCTGGCCCTGAACATGAACATGTTACTATGGAGCTTGATCTCTGTGATACCACTGGGAGGCAGGGAGTGGCCCACCGCCACCAGACCCACGATCTGATAACACGAGTCAAACAGCGCCATGTCCATCACGTACTGACGGATCTTCAAATACCCACTGCAGTGGATCACCTGCGGAGCAGAGAGATGAGAGGGGCTTTACACAGCAATACAGAGATAGATACAGATATAGATATAGCTATACAGAGAGGCTTTACACCTTGCCTTATGTGTCCAGAATGTGATTTTGTGTCCACATTTAGGTGGATCCGAGAGATAGATACGGTAGATTGAGATACAACATTGTTGGTAATGCAGCAAACTTGCTCTCACTAACTCCGCGAAAGCAAGAACAGGCTCAAACTCAGCCTGCACCCCACTAAGTGCCCCTCTCCACCCCTCCCCCTCCTCCACTGCTCCCCTCCAGCCCTCCCTCCCTGGAACAGCCACGTGCCTAGATGCTAATGGGGCTATTTATCTTCCTCACTTCCTGTTAACCTATGCTTGTCCGGCCATTCAGTAGCGGCCGCCCAGTGCACACAGATGATTTATTCTACTACTTAACATAAACGGCTTGTTTATTGGCAATGTACAGTTGAAGTCGGAAGATTACATACACTTAGGTTGGAGTCATTAAAACTCACTTTTCAACCACCACATATTTCTTATCAACAAACTATAGTTTTGGCAAGTTGGTTAGGACATCTACTTAGTGCATGACACAAGTAATTTTTCCAACAATTGTTTACAGACAGATTATTTCACATTGTATCACAATTCCAGTGGGTCAGAAGTTGACTGTGCCTTTAAACAGCTTGGAAAATTCCAGAAAATGATGTCATGGCTTTAGAAGCTTCTGATAGGCCAATTGACATCATTTGAGTCAATTGGAGGTGTACCTGTCGATGTATTTCAAGGCCTACCTTCAAACTCAGTGCCTCTTCGCTTGACATCATGGGGAAATCAAAAGAAATCAGCCAATCAGCCAGTCTGGTTCATCCTTGGGAGCAATTTCCAAACGCCTGAAGGTACCACATACTTTGGTGCGAAAAGTGAAAATCAATCCCAGAACAACAGCGAAGGACCTTGTGAAGATGCTGGAGGAAACAGGTACAAAAGTATCTATATCCACAGTAAAACGAGTCCTATCTCGACATAACCTGAAAGGCCGCACAGCAAGGAAGAAGACACTGCTTCAAAACCGCCATAAAAAGCCAGACAAAGGTTTGCAACATGGGGACAAAGATCGTACTTTTGGAGAAATGTTCTCTGGTCTGATGAAACAAAAATAGAACTGTTTGGCCATAATGACCATCGTTATGTTTGGAGGAAAAAGGGGGAGGCTTGCAAGCCGAAGAACACCATCCCAACAGTGAAGCACGGGGGTGGCAGCATTATGTTGTGGGGGTGCTTTGCTGCAGGAGGGACTGGTGCACTTCACAAAATAGATGGCATCATGAGGGAGGGAAATTATGTGATATTTTGAAGCAACATCTCAAGATATCAGTCAGGAGTTAAAGTTGGTCACAAATGGGTCTTCCAAATGGACAATGACCTCAAGCATACTTCCAAAGTTATGGCAAAATGGTTAAGGACAAAAAAGTCAAGGTATTGGAGTGGCCATCACAAAGCCCTGACCTCAATCCCATAGAACATTGTGGGTAGAACTGAAAAAGCATGTGCGAGCAAGGAGGCCTAGAAACCTGATTCAGTTACACCAGCTCTGTCAGGAGGAATGGGCCAAAATTCATCCAACTTATTGTGGGAAGCTTGTGGAAGGCTACCAAAACGTTTGACCCAAGTTAAACAATTTAAAGGCAATGTACCAAATACTATTAAGTGTATGTAAACTTCTGACCACTGGGAATGTGATGAAGAAATAAAAGCTGAATAAATCATTCTCTCTACTATTATTCTGACATTTCACATCCTTAAAATAAAGCGGTGATCCTAACTGACCTAAGACAGGGCATTTTTACTAGGATTAAATGTCAGGAATTGTGAAACTGAGTTTAAATGTATTTGGCTAAGGTGTATGTAAACTTCCGACTTCAACTGTAAGTTTACAACAGATACCAATTGCAATCTGCTAGGTGATGTATATTATAGGGGACGAGGGGAAGACAGGGAAGAAATAGGGGTGGAAGAATATTGCTGTTGCATCCAGAGAGGAGGATGGTGGAGGAACGACTGTGGACTGGGTTTTTAGAAGGGTATGTTTTGTTGGAGATTTGAGTGAGCCAAGTGGAAATGCTGCAGCTGCTGAGACTCTGACAAACAATATGCAGTTTCAAATAACCTGTTAACACTGTATAACACTATAATAACATTATAGCCTCAATTGAACAAAAAAAATGTTATATCTCAAAATAGAAGAAAGAATAGATATTTGTTTGAACTGACACATTTCAATTGTAGGTGTTTAATTTGAATTAGCTACTTCTCTTCTTGTATTGTTTACTACTTCCAGAGACGCAGATTATCATGGAAATACAGTAACTAAGAAATGTGATTTCAAATATTTAATTTCATTATAGTAGCTTATATCCTCACACGTCAGTCCTGCATTACGCTTGGCCAATACACACTTCACCTCAGGAAAAAAGAGCGCTCAATTTCGTACTCTGTAACACACACGCACACACAGAGAGAGAGAGGAGACATAGACAAATAAAAACATTTCACCACCACAGTCACACACACAACCCCTGGTTAAATGTCCTTGAGTTGTTCTTGTCTATTAATGTTCTGTATTATGTCATGTTTCATGTTTTATGTGAACCCAGGAAGAGTAGCTGCTGCTTTCGCAACAGCTAATGGGGATCTCATAAAATACCAAATACCAATACCAAATGTGGATGTGGTTAGCCCAAGTGTGTGTGTGTGTGTGGTGTGTGTGTGTGTGTGTGTGTGTGTGTGTGTGTGGTGTGTGTGTGTTGTGTGGTGTGGTGGTGTGTGTGTGTGCGTGCGTGCGTGCGTGCGTGCGTGCGTGCGTGCGTGCCTGCGTGCGTGTGTGTGTGGGGGGGGTCTTATTAAACTCACCCAAAGATGGTACTCCACAGAATGTCGAGTGCTGTTATCACATAAGACTTAAGATGCTGTTCCTAGACTAAGATAATGAAAACCTGCCTGCTGCTCTGAGAGAGAGAGAGGCTGCCTGAGTATTGTCTTGTATTATGCATCATGGTGCTACACATTGTACTTTGTACACAAGTACTACGTTGTTATAGTTGCCTTCCTTCTTACGGTAGAGGTAGACCTCATTGAAGTAGCAACACTGTTGCTTCTAAACGTACAGAGAGTTGAGTACATTTTGCACGAGGGAAAATCGTGATCAACTGACTTGGTTCGGAGAGAAAGAGATAGAAGTAGAAAGGGAAAGGGAAGGGAAAGAAAGACAGAGACAGAGATAGAATAAGAAAGACAGAAAGAGAGGAAGAAAAAAGGAGAAAGAGAAAATAGAAAAGGAGAGTGAATGAATCTAGCATGTTAGGCACCTTGCAGGAAGTGATGGTGGAGGGGCTGATGGGCGCTGAGAACGGCCGTCATCTCATCATGGTCTGATTGGTGGATGTACTCAAATATACTGTTGCCCGTCAGCTCCACCTGACGGAAACAAATCAATCAAATCAAATGTTATTTGTCACATGAGCCGAATACAACAGGTGAAATGCTTACTTACAAGCCCTTAACCAACAATGCTTAAGAAGTTTTAAGAAAAATAAGTGTAAAGTAAAAATTAGATGAATAAAAAATAGAAAATAAAATAACAAATAATTAAACGGCAGCAGTAAAATAACAATAGCGAGGCTATATACAGGGGGTACCGGTACAGAGTCAATGTGTGGGGGCACCGGTTAATCACATCACATCAAGTTTCATCAGCCTGAAATTTGAGAAAATATCACTTCTTCAGTGACATGTCATCCCTAACAAATCAAATCAAATGTTATTAGTCACATGCGCCGAATACAACACCTTACAGTGAAATGCTTACTTACGAGCCCCTAACCAACAATGCAGTTTAAAAAAAATATGGATAAGAATAAGAAAAAAAAAGTATAAACAACGCAAATAAACAAAGAAAAAAACACAATCGGTTTGGGGTACGTAAAACGTCTGCCTTCTTCTCTGGCGCCATCTTAAAACAGCAGTGAAGAAGACAGAGTCTTTCTGAATGGTGTTTTGAGGTCTTTTGATCATTTAGCAGGATGATACTCTGTCATTACAAGGGATTACATTATCAAAGAGAAATGCCTATTGAAGGGGGACACTGACTTTGTGTGTGTGTGTGTGTGTGTGTGTGTGTGTGTGTGTGTGTGTGTGTGTGTGTGTGTGTGTGTGTGTTGTGTGTGTGTGTGTGTGTGTGTGTGTGTGTGTGTGTGTGTGTGTGTGTGTGTGTGTGTGTGTGTGTGTGTGTGTGTGTGTGCGTGCGCGTGCGCACATGTGAGTGTGAGTGCCTGTGCCTTGCAGGGTACATGCATATGTGTGTGTGTTGGAAGTGAGGAAGGGGACAAAAATTGATCTCTGCATCACTTTCAGCTCCGCCTCAAAGGCGGATGATGTCAGGAAACACTCGGGTTAATTTATGAAAGAACCAATCATTTGCATGAGAACACAGAACACCGTCTAGGCTCCTCTCTGATCTATTTTACCTCTCAAATTTGGGGACTGGGTCACTCAGCGAGCGGATCACTGCTCCCCACTTCAACAACAAATTGGTTTCTTTATAGTGTGGAGTTAGGCTCGAGTAATCCATGCTTGTAGTGAGAGAGCATTGGGACTGATCATAGAGGACTGCTCTGCTTTTTGGTGTCACAGAAATGGTGTTCAGGAGCAACAAGTGAAATATGTGTGTAACAGTGGAGGCTCCTCAGAGGAGGAAGGGGAGAACCATCCTCCTCAGTGAATTTCATAAAATGTTTTATTGTAAAAAAAATTAAAAGCTATCCTTTTTAGATAAAACTATACTCAATTTAATCACATCACAAATAATTTATTAAAACACTATTTTGCAAAGAAGGTCTACAGTAGCCTCAACAGCATTCTTTAGGGTGGAACCATGGTGTAGCCGGAGGATAGCTAGCTTCCGTCATCCTCTGGGTACATTGACTTCAATACAAAACCTAGGAGGTGCTTGTTTCTCACCCCCTTCCATAGACACAGTAATTATGATAACTTCCGGAGGACGTCCTCCAGCCTATCAGAGCTCTTGCAGCATGAATTGACATGATGTCCACCCAATCAAAGGATCAGAGAATTAATCTTGTACTGAAAGCATAAGCTACAGCTAGCTAGCACTGAAGTGTATAAAATGTGGTGAGTAGTTGACTCAAAGAGAGAGAAAGACAATAGTTGAACAGTTTTGAACAAATTAATATCTTCCAAAATGAAGGAGAAGCAAGAGAGAAATAGAGATTTCGTACTTTTTTTTTCAGTTTCAGTTTCACTTACTTAGCTAGCAAATACAGCTAGCTAGTTTAGCCTACTGAAACACCCTGCTCAAACAGAGGGATGCTATGTTAGCTAGCTGGCTTTGACTTTCCCAACATGACACTGGAACTCTTCCAAGTCAAGGTAAGCTTTTGGTATTACTAATTTATTGATCTAGAAGAAAAAGAAACACACAACTATTTAGGCGAGGTGCTGGCTAGCGGAGTAGAAAACTTAAAAATAAAGGAGAGCCGCACACTTACTGCTTACTGACTGTACACTGTAACATTACTGCATGATTGTAGTGGGTTTACTAACACGTTAGTGCTATTAGCTATGCTGACTATGACTTTACTTTAGCTAATATGGTGACAACGATGTAGGCTGTGTGTAGCGGTTTGGCTTGGAATGTTTTTGCCTGGTCACACACAGCTGATGTGTTGTGCATTGAAGTTCACAAGTGAAGGGAAGAGGTGAGAGAAGGAGAGCGCATAGATGCGAGAAGGAATACAACGTGGCTGCTATGAAAGTGAATTGTGTTTACGAGTGATCAGGGGTGTATTCATTCCGCTGATTCTGTTGAAAAACATTTCTTAAACGGAAACAAACGGAACAAAACAGGGCTAAACATACCTGAATTTGTCCAATATAAACTCTCGTTTGCAACTGCAGACAAGATTGTGAAAAACAGTATTGAATGTCACTGTCTGTCCATGTCTCACTGTCTGTCACCTCAAATTTGTCTCTCGACCTGTGTGCACCGACGCTGTAAACTGTCATTCATAGGCTAGGTTGTAGCAACCCTATGATGGGTATATGGAAAATGTGAGTATCATGTAGTAGCCTAAACCTATCGCTGTTACATTGAACTGGGTGAATGGAATGTGAATGAGAGTCATACAATATGATGTAATAGAAATAAGGCCATGCTCGTGGAAAAAAAAATCGTCCCTCATCTTAAACAGCACTGACCGCCACTGGTGTGTAAAAGCACCAATGTAAGTTAAGATATGTGGGTTACTGATACTTAACAGGCATCTAGATTTTACAATGGAAGATGGGTTAACCTCAGTGTTTAAACAGAGGCGTTCTCAACATACTGTTTTGTCTTTCACAGTTCATTTTAAAACGACACTAACCTTAGCTCACTAAACACACACACACACACACACACAACACACCACACACCACACACACACACCACACACACACACACACACACACACAACACACCACACACAACACCACACACACACACACCACACAACACCACACACACACACACACACACCACACCACACAACACACACACACACCACACACACACACACACACACACACACACCTGACACTGATTGCACTGGCCCTGCAACTCACTGGACTCTACCCACACACTCACACATACTACACTGACACTCACACACACACACACACACACACACACACACACACACACACACACACACACACACACACACACACACACACACACACACACACACACACACACACACACACACACACACACAACACCACACAACACACACACACACACACACACACACACACACACACACACACACACACACACAAGATATCAACAACAGTGGATGGTCCATTTGAATAAGCTTGACAGCGTACACAGGTGTGCACAAGCATAATTTACATCAGGCCTGCGTGCAAGAGCGCCACATTCAGAGTGGGTGGTTGGGCTGTTTTTATTGGATTGAGTTATTGCTGTTGCTCAGCCCCCCTGTTCTCTCGAATGCTTTCTGAGCACAGCCGTCAATGTGTCTGTCCAAGTTTGCTTAGGGGAGGTACATTCAAGACATCAGCATTTCTGTTTGCTATCTACAGCTCAGTACACAATCTCTTTACATGAGTGCAGTGTTAGGATGACAGCGGTTCCATACTTTAGGTTCTGGTCACTTTCATAAGCAGAACACCCCTATACTGTAGGTAGCTCAACTAAAATCAATGTGGGCACCTCCATTTTAAAAAACTGATTCATAAAATAGTTGCTTAGGTCAGGACCACTACTTCTAGGGCACCCCCAAAAGTCTACGTTCTACCCTTTTGGAAAGTGAACCAGATAGAATGACGGTATGCTCGAAGTGGAGGCCAAGACTATAACACATCAGAGACAGTACTTTAAGGATAAACCTCTGTTTTGAGGGAGGCTGCCGCTGACTCCATTTCGCTATTCTCAGTCACCGCGTGTGAATAATGAGATGATTCAGTGGGAGTCCACGTGTGGAGAGTGGGTTAGATAGACAGAGCATCTCTCTCTGGGGGAACACCAATACTGATGAAGTGGGCATGTCAAGCAGCGAAGAATGCTGATCACGCTGTCCTAATGGAATATATATAAGCCAAACCAGCAACGATACACTGCTTCTCAGTCAAACTGCCTGGACCTCAGTTAAGGCAGGGAAAACAGAATAAAATACACTATATACAGTATACAAAAGTATGTGGACACCCCTTCAAATTAGCGGATTTGGCTATTTCAGCCACACCCGTTGCTGACAGGTGTATAAAATTGAGCACACCGCCATGCAATCTCCATAGACAAACATTGAATGGCCTTACTGAAAAGCTCAGTGACTTTCAACGTGTCACCGTCATAGGATGCCACCTTTCCAACAAGCAGTTTGTCAGCTGTTATTGTGAACTGGAAACGTCTAGGAGCAACAGTGGCTCGGCCACGAAGTGGTAGGTCACAGAAGCTCACAGAATGGGACCACTGAGTGCTGAAGCGCGTAAAAATCGTCCTCAAAACTTGAGACATCTGTGGCTTTGTGTTGTGTGACAAATTGCATATTTTAGAGTGGCCTTTTATTGTCCTCAGCACAAGGTGCACCTGTGTAATGATCATGCTGTTTAATCAGATTCTTGATAGGCCACACCTGTCAGGTGGATGGATTATCTTGGCAAAGGAGAAAGGTCACTAACAGGGATTTAAACACATTTGTGCAGAAAATTTTTGAGAAATAAGCTTTTTGTGCGTATGGAACATTTCTGGGATCTTTTATATCACTTCATGAAACATGGGACCAACACTTTACATGTTGCGTTTATATTTTTGTTCAGTATAATTGTGTAGATACTCCGCCAAGAAAAACCCTTGTAGGATGGCCAAGATCAGGGTGATCAGAAAAATCAGAAAAATAACATTGTGTCAGCTAGGCTGGATGCTGTGTGAGAATTAAGGCAAACTGACAGGCTCACGGTTGAACTCGTCATCTTTCTTATAATCCAGAGAACATAAAACAATATAGAGGTAAGATAGATATTGATTTTGAGATATGACATGTAGTGTTTTCATATTTTAGTATACGCTTTTCACATTAATGCAAAATTCCTGTTATTTCGTGAAAATGTATCAGAAAAACAAGCGTATCTCTGTGAGATATCAACGGAGCACTGAGCGTACCGCAAGCTTTTTATTTTCAGCTCCTACCACCTTCATTTCGCTTTCTGCAGAAGACCACCACAACATGTAAAATCCTCAAAAGTCACTGCGAGAAGTGGCACCACTCTATCAACAGAGCTTGGTGCTTATTATCAGATGTATTAGGTTACGGAATCCGACTTTTTGGATTGGTAATGATATTTTAGAGAAAGACCCCACTGATAGATTCAGAACATAAAGAATCATATTTGTCTTGGTAAAATGTRAAGTGAAATTTCATCACCAAAGCCCGTTTTCACCCTCTCTGGGCAGAGTGGGTGGACTGCCTACAAATTGTAAAAAGAACAGCGCCCAAACACAAAGGAAAATAACTCAATAACACCTAGAATAGACTGACAGATCATATTCTGTGTCCACCCCATACCTTCTCAATTATCTGTGCTAGGTGAACTTAGGCAAACTTTGCGTAGCATTCTGCAGTCTGTTTTACTGACTGTCAAATCAATGGTTGAACAGGCATATCAGGAGGCAGATGCCCCTTAGTTGACCTTGGTTGTGTTGAGGGAGGCAGACACAAAGCTCGTGGCATACGCAATGGCCCAGGACCAAAATGGAGGCAGAGTGATGTCTTACCTGGGATAGGCCGAGGTGGACTGATGCAGTCTCAGAGATGTACATGATTTTKCCGTCTGAAGCGACAACGAATACGAAGCCGTCCAGAGTCTGGGGAACAAAACGTGTTAGACCCGAAAATATACCATCCATTTTGGATAGTAACATGCATAGAAGGTCAGTTAGAATTGTAGATATTAGACATTGCTTAAGAGTGCCTTTTATGCCTACTCTTTTGTAGTCTTTCAAAAACCACACTCTGTTCTATCACATCTGGCTCTAATCATGGCATGAAATCCACTACAAATTCTTGGCAAAGCCAACAAATTCCATAGCAAAAACATTGAAACATCAATGGCATTTCCTCTTCAGAACACTACAATTGTCCTAAATACATACAGTACCATATAGTGGTCTTTTACCAAATAGGGCTGTCTTCTGTATGCCACCCTTACCTTGTCACAACACAACTGATTGGCTCAAMCGCAGGAAAGGCCAAGAGTGTGCAAAGCTGTCATCAAGGCAAAGGGTGGCTACTTTTCTCAAATATAAAATAGATTTTGATTTGTTTAACACTTTTGTGGTTACCACATGATTMCATATGTGTTATTTCATAGTTTTGATGTTTTCACTATTATTCTACAATGTAGAAAATAATAAAAAATAAAGAAAAATCCTTGAATGAGTAGGTGTGTCCAAACTTTTGACTGCATTTACATTTACATTTAAGTCATTTAGCAGACGCTCTTATCCAGAGCGACTTACAAATTGGTGCATTCACCTTATGATATCCAGGTACTGTACGTTGTATATATAGTACTGCAATATTGTGTTACATATTTGTGTTGTGTATAATGGGTCATATATCTGTGTTGAAAATATCCCACCTGCAGTAGATGGGAGCCCAGTTCTTTTGCCATGTTGTCCAGAGGGCTGATTCTGGTAGGCTGGCCCCAGGCCTCCCCCAGCCCTGTAGAGGAAACACACAATAGGTGTTGAATACATTCCGGAGCTGCTTCCAGGAGAAGAGGACACTATGAAGTGGACCCAATATATAGCCTCACATTATTTTTTGACTTGTCTGGTCAGATACTGCAATCTCAGTGGTACGGGTTAATGACAATGTCTTCTACACCAAATGAAAAGATGGACACCAGCCAGCATTAAAGGGGGCATCAATCACGACAACTGTCCCTTGAGATGCTGCTCATAATGGTTTGAGAAATATTGAACCTTGTAATGTATAAAATACAGTTAATTCTCCTTGGTAATACTAAAGGATTTCAAGCTGCTCTATCCTGTCTCATTATGTTGTGTGTATTTGTTTTAAATCACATAGGTTGGAAAGTAGTGTATGTATTTGCAGCTGATGCAAAGTGAGTGCACAGAATCCTACAAGCACACATGTCCACCAGTCCTGTATAAGGTTGGACTAACGGGAGATGTCACATATGAGAGTAGATTTCAGAAACACACCCTTATGCAGTACTTTTGCTGTATTTAAAGATTTTATTTTAGTTCGTGCTTGACTCAGATCCCATTATTTGCTCATGCCCACATCCATAATCCCCTATGTCACTAAGAACAAGGTATATTTTTCCTACAGTCACTCTTACTTGCTGTGATATTATTTGTCTATTATGCTGGACACTGGGACATGCAAACAACCTACTGGGCACAAACAGGTTGAATCAACATTGTTTCAATGTAATTTGTAATTTGGAAAATACATTGGATTTCAAAAAAGTCATCAACTGTTGTTTGAGGGTGACATTTCAACCACAAGATTGTCATCATGGTAACCAAATTTCAACATAGACAAATCTTGTATAAAACATGTTGAATTTGTACCTTTAAACAACGTCAGATCTTCAACGTAGCTTTGATATTTGTTACTGACTATTATTGTGCTTTCGTTAGAATGATTGATAAGAGAGCTCCACTTAAAAAAACTAAATAGATTYACTAAATAGTCTTTCCAAAGAGTAGGTTTAACAGAGCAAAGGAAGTGTGACCATACCTTATCACTCAATTATGCTATTTAGCCCTATATAGCATTTATAACGTCATCAACAGCTTTTGTTTAAATTCAACCCAGAATTGAACTTAAAATAAACAATACAATAGGCCTAGGGTTTCAAGCTCTGGTTGATATCAAATCTAGCGATATTTGGTGATGTTGAATTGTGTTCGGTTGTCAGCGCAACCAAATATCAACATTTGAAGGTATATCTTCTGCTTCAATAGTTCCATCACTAATAATGAATATGTTGGATTCACGTCTCCATTTCAGCTGAAAATCTAATTTAAAGAATAGGACTAAATCAAATCAAACTTTATTTAAAGTGAATTTAAAGTTTTATTTGATTCAGTCTTATTCGTAAAACTTATATGTTTGGTTGAGATGGAGACGTGAATCCAACATATCAATTATTAATTTGAAGACAAACTAGAATTAAAGCCAGACTAAATCAGTAGCATAGATAGAACTATCCAAGCAGAAGATACATCTCCTTCAAATGGTGATATTTGGTTGCATTGACAACTAAACACAATTCAATATCATTTTTGAAATACAATAAATAGCMTATTAACTTGTTGACAAGATAAGAAATGATATGTTGGATTCACGTCTCCAACTCAACCAAAAACAAAAGTTGAAGAATGAGATTAATCCATTGGTTCAGATGGAACTATCCAAGGAGTAGATACATCTCCTTTAAATGCTGATATTTGGTTGCTCTGTCAACCAAACACAATTCGATATATAACTTTTTTAAWACAGTAAATAGCCTAAAGTTAAACCTTAAAGGGATACTTCAGTATTTTGGCAATGAAGCCCTTTATTTACTTCCCCAGAGTTAGATGAACTCATGGATACCATTTTTATGTCTGCATACTGTATGAAGGGCGTTATAGGTAGTTTCGCTAGCCAATGCTAACATGTTTTAGCACAGTGACTGGAAGTCAATGGTATCTACTAGCATGATAGCATTTACCATATACTTCCAGTCACTGCGCTAACGCCAGTTAGCAATTGAGCTAACGCTAGTTAGCAACTTCCTTCAAACTGCACACTGGGACATAAAAATTGTATCCACAAGTTTATCTTACTCTGGGGAAGAGTAAGATAAACCCAAATCCTGAAGTATCCCTTTAAAATGAGTAACAGCCAGACTGTTACTCATGGCCACATTCTGAGGTTACTGTAACTATACATTTATTCTTATCATATACAGTGCATTTGCAAAGTATTCAGACCCCTTGACTTTTTCCACATTTTGGAACGTTACAGCCTTATTCTAAAATGGATTAAACGAATGTTTTCCCTCATCAATCTACTCACAATACCCCATAATGACAAAGCTAAAACAGTTTTTTAGAAAAAATATGAAATATCACATTTACATAAGTATTAAGACCCATTACTCAGTCRTTTGTTGAAGCGCCTTTGGCAGCAATTACAGCCCAGAGTCTTCTTGGGTATTATGCTACACGCTTGGCACACCTGTATTTGGGGAGTTTCTCCCATTCTTCTCTGCAGATCCTCCCAAGCTCTGTCAGGTTGGATGGGGAGAGTCTGGCTGGGCCACTCAAGGACATTCAGAGACTTGTCCCGAAGCCATTCCTGCGCGTTCTTGACTGTGTGCTTAGTGTTGTTGTCCTGATGGAAGGTGAACCTTTGCCCCAGTCTTAGGTCTTGAGCGCTCTGGAGCAGGTTTTCATTGAGGATCTCTCTATACTTTGCTCTGTTCATCTTTCCCTTGATCCTGACTAGTCTCTCAGTCCCTGCCGCTGAAAAACATCCCCACAGCATGATGCTGCCACCACCATGCTTCACCSTAGGGATGGTGCCAGGTTTCCTCCAGACGTGACGCTTGGCATTCAGGCCAAAGTGTTCAACCCTGGTTTCATCAGACCAGAGAATCTTGTTTCTCATGATCTGAGAGTCCTTTGGGTGCCTTTTGGAAAACTCCAAGTGGGCTGTCATGTGCCTTTTACTGAGGAGTGGCTTCTGTCTGGCCACTCTACCATCAAGGCCTGATTGGAAGGTGGAAGGATGTGGAAGGATAATTGGAAGGCCCTCCAACCCCCCAAAAAAATAAAAATACATGTTTTTTTGGGGTGAGGGACTGATTTTTTTGCGGGGAAACAGCTAACTTCCTGCATTTCAACAAATTTTACAGTTTTATAAAGTGCAGTTTTATAATGCTATTTTACAAATTTTGTCATGAGTCTGAGAGAAAATGTTGCAATTTTAAAGCTAATTTCCTGCAATTCTACACATTTTGCCATGGGGCAGGAAGACAAGTGTGCTGTTTTATAGCTCATCTCAAGCTATTCTTCACATTTTGCCATGAGGATGAGAGAAAATKTTGCAGTTTTAAAGTAACTGTCCAGTGAAAATATAACTTTAAAAAGTTCATATATTGTTAACTTATACCCAAATAACGTTGTTGACTCATCCTATACTAGTTTTTGTGACCAAAGCATGAATTGAAGAAAAAACACTTCAAAAACCCCACTTCAAACTTATATCTCAAACAGACCGTTTCAAAAATGCTTGCTATTTCCTCCTAGAGGTAATGAGCTGGCATTAATATTTTGAATGACCGGTATAAACCCACACCATTCCAACACAGAGAAGCTGCTTTTTAACACACTTAATTGCCATTTTTTGGAAGGAAAACTATTTCACTCATATTGTAATTTATTAAAGGTCATATTTCATACAAATCTGGAAACACTGGACAGTTACTTTAAAGATCGACTTTCGGCAAAAACTCCAAAAGTTACGGCTTTAAACTGTAACCAAAAACAAATCCTGTGAAATGACATCAACACATACTGGAGGTTACTGGCTAGCTACAAGTGGCTAGCTTAGCTAATGAACTAGCTATGTACATCGTTACCAGAATGACACATCAATTAATTGGAATTTGGTTGTGCTTTTAGATGGTTGAAACATAATGATAACACATTGGAAATTTAACTAACTTTTGGCTTTCTTTTTGAGTGGGTGAATATAGGTTTTAATCTCATTGATCAACATCTCAACCAAATATTTGAAATGACATGGTGTGCCCAGTGGGAACCTTTGTGTGTTTATACTCAATAAGTCTGTTTGCAAATTATGACTTGACAAAATCACCAGAAAAAAAGAAAAGAAAAATAAGCATATGAAACATGTTTTAAAGAAAGTGTTACATTCACAGAAATATCACAACTGTCATCTGAAAATATAAAACCTAAATTTGAAATGTATTATGATGTGTGATGAAGTTGAATATTAGCATGCCAGGTTGTCCATCATATTAATTTGTAGAAGGGTGGAATTTGTCAAATGCTGTGAACTCAATGGCCAGTGTCACTTATTTCATATACAGTGTATTCAGAAAGTATTCAAACCCCTTCACTTTTTCCACATTTTCTTACGTTACAGCCTTATTCTAAAATGGATTCAATAAAACATTTTCCTCATCAATCTACATACAATACCCCATAATGACAAAGTGAAACCAGGTTTTTAGAAATGTTTGCAAAYTTATAAAAAATTTAACTTATATAAAATTAAACTTATTTACATAAGCATTCAGATCCTTTGCTATAAGACAYGAAATTGAGCTCAGGTGCATCCTATTTCCATTGATCATCCTTGAGATGTTTCTACAACTTGATTGGAGTCCATCTGTGGTAAATTCAATTGATTGGACATGATTTTGAAAGACATGCATCTGTCTATATGAGGTCCCACAGCTGACAATGCATGTCAGAGCAAAAACCAAGCCATGAGGTCTAGGGAATTGTCTGTAGAGCTCCGAGACAGGATTGTGTCGATGCACAGATCTGGGGAAGGGTACCAAAAAATCTCTGCAGCGTTGAAGGTCCCCAAGAACACAGTGGCCTCCATCATTCTTAAATGGAAGAAGTTTGGAAACACCAAGACTCTTCCTAGAGCTGGCAGCCCAGCCAAACTGAGCAATCGGGGGAGAATAGGCCTTGGTCAGGGAGGCAACCAATAACCATGTCTGCAGCACTCCACCAATCAGGCCTTTATGGTAGAGTGGCCAGACGGGAGCCACTCCTCAGTAAAAGGCACATGACAGCCAGCTTGGAGTTTACCAAAAGGCACCCAAAGGACTCTCAGATCATGAGAAACAGATTCTCTGGTCTGATGAAACCGAGATTGAACTCTTTGGCCTGAATGCCAAGCGTCACGTCTGGAGGAAACCTGGCACCATCCCTACGGTGAAGCATGGTGGTGGCAGCATCATGCTGTGGGGATGTTTTTCAGCGGCAGGGACTGAGAGACTAGTCAGGATCAAGGGAAAGATGAACAGAGCAAAGTATAGAGAGATCCTCAATGAAAACATGCTCCAGAGCGCTCAAGACCTAAGAYTGGGGCAAAGKTTCACCTTCCAWCAGGACAACAACACTAAGCACACAGTCAAGAACGCGCAGGAATGGCTTCGSGACAAGTCTCTGAATRTCCTTGAGTGGCCCAGCCAGACTCTCCCCATCCAACCTGACAGAGCTTGGGAGGATCTGCAGAGAAGAATGGGAGAAACTCCCCAAATACAGRTGTGCCAAGCGTGTAGCATAATACCCAAGAAGACTCAAGGCTGTAATCGCTGCCAAAGGTGCTTCAACAAAGTACTGAGTAAAGGGTCTGAATACTTATGTAAATGTGATATTTCAGTAGTAAAAAAAAAAAAACATTTGCAAACATTTCCAAAAATCTGTTTTTGCTTCGTCATTATGGGGTATTGTGAGTAGATTGATGAGGGGGAAAACTATTTAATCCATTAAAGAATAAGGCTGTAACGTAACAAAATGTGGAAAAAGTCAAGGGGTCTGAATACTTTCCGAATGCACTGTATAGTCTGGGTTCTCAGAAAAACATATGAGCATTGAGCACCCTACATTTTCTCAATTTAACTTTGCTTTGAGTGCTTTGATTTGACTGAGTTGCAAAACTGGGGGAAATATACAAAATAGTGGCTATTGCACAATATGTTTTGGACAAACATTCAGGGTTAATAGGTCACAGTTTTAACTCTTATATTTTCATACTTTTCACCATCAATATCAATTTAATTCACTGTGTCTTGATTTGATAGACGGGATTAGGGATTAGGTGCTGTGCAGGACAGGCCTTTTACGGATTTATAGGCCCAWATCACGTAAGTGGCTGCGACAGAGACGTTGCACTTGCACCCCCGCTATAGGCATAAGTGGAAGCAATTTGAGGTGGTGTGAAAAAATGTGTTTGCTTATTTATTAGTCTTTTTAAAGAACTGCCTCAAACTAAAAATAAATTAGGCCTATATTTGCGTAATTTGCACACGTTGCACATGGAATGCGCGAGATAAACATGCATAATTTGCGTGAGGTRATAGGCCTATATTTCACAAACTTTTGCGCATCATATTGAATTCTGCCTCGAGTCCAAGTTTCTGAATCCCCAGAATAGTTATTTGCAGTGCYTGACTTGGACTGAAATAGGTGCCGGCACTCAATTTGGGTGCCGGTAGGCCTACTGTTTATAATTAGGTGCAGGTGCCCCACAATACTTTTGATTTACTATTCTAGAAGAGGAACAGGAGCTCGCTTAACCAGTAGAAAATGATGGTGCCGGTACTCAGCTCCGATGAGGTCATGCCCAAGTCAAGCATTGGTTACTTGCAAAATAAGCCTACACATTTGACAAATGTGAGGGACAGTGGCCATTAATAGACTCGTTGGACGGAGTTCACATCTCTCTCAGTACCAGGATGTCGTGAATTACATGTAAACCCAAACAATATTCAATACATCTGATGTTAGAATAATCAATATGTCAAACGAGAAAGTAAAAACAAAAATGTTACGGCAGACTGTATTTTGGCCTAGCCTTGGCCTACTTATTAATTTGAAGTGACTGTTCATTTCTACAGTTAATTAAAAACGAAGGCCTATATTTCGTGTGAAACATTGTAATTAAGATTAAACAATCCTATCTAATCATATTTGCTATAACTTGGAGTGCTTAAATAATACTTCACCTGTAAGTTAATGTAATTTAAAACGGAGGCCTATGGTCTGTACTTTTGAAAGAGGCAGCATAATCATTTTCTCGAAGTAGGTTCTTAGTTTATTAATTAGTTCATAAATCCATTTCTGTTTTGTCATGGAAGTTGCGTTTATTTTAAATTACAATAGTATGGCTATTTAGTTGTTTTAGGGTAGTGTCTGATTTTGCTCCATAAAAAAAACAACGAATTGGCCTAATAATTGATGAGACTATTAATTTATTTGATTTCCAAATATTTGAAATTACATCAATCACATTTTTGATTACTATAATTAAATATGATCAAGACTATAATAGATGTAGGATTACATTTTGTTTTTGTAATATTGTTATACAGGTTAATCATTTATAGATTCCACAAGATTTTAATGGTGAAATGGTCCAGCCCTGAATGGTCATACATTTAGCTACTCAAATCCATAACTAACGGGTGGCCCTTTTAGTCCGTGCCTAAAGGTTTCTGTGACTTTATGAGTGATGACATATCAATTCTAAGAGAGGAAGAGGGCTGTTTTCCTCAGGTTTAGCYTGTCGAAGTGTTCCTTTTATTGACCATAATTGGATGATTTATTATAACTCATAATCTAGAGCCACATGTATAGGAGTGAAACATTATTAATGGGAAGTTATAATCTTGTAAAATAAGTACTTTTTAAAATTGTATGACCAGGTGGGAAAGAGGAAAGTTGGTGACAATTATAATGGCACTTTTAGGCATGCATGGTCATATCCYACTGGGCAAACACTGGATGAATCAAYGTTGGTTTCCWGGCCAAAAAATATGTGTGATGACGTTGAATCAAAGTGGAAAATTGGTTGGATTTGCAAAAAGTCATCAATGTAAAGGAATGTCGTAATTGGGTACCCAACATTTAATATAAATCCATTGACATGTTGATATTTTTGGGATTTCACATTGAATTCACATTAGTTGACAACTCATCCAAATGTAAATCACAACTAGACGTTGAACTGATGTCTGTGCTCAGTGGGATGCATATATTTATAATTGGCAAATTCTACTGGAGATTCATTTCCGACAAATAACTCTCCTTGTCCATAGAAACATTAACTAGGGAATGACAATGGTAATCTACATGACCCCAAAAATGTACATATATTTCAAAATTAACGCAATGAAAAGGCATGCATTTTCTTATATTTTCTGGCCCTTCCTAATATGTATTTGTTAAAAGTATAATACAAAGACTAATATTATGTTTTAAAAACTGACATGTGCCTCTTCTCCTGAAGACATAGGCCTAATTATGATTAATCATAATTGATAGTGGTAGCATAACTTACCATCCGGAAACACGGCTCTCATCTTCAAGTAACTGGTTGTCAGCCGAATGATTGAAGCCTTATCCAGTTGTGAGGTGATGGCCGAAGGTAAAGGCAGTAATTTCGCCAGTTCATAAAATTCTCCATTTTCTTTCTCTCGTCTCGTCTTCGCCGCATTCTTGGACTTTTCCTTCATCTCTGACTGTTGTAAATTAATGCCTGTTGCAACACAGAACACCTTCCTCTTCGCCCTCAAAACGTAGATTTTTCCTTTTTATCTTTGAATCAGAAAATGCACTTACCAATTACATCATAACAATATTGTAACATATTTTTTTAATTTCTTGAACGATCTAGTGAAAAATAATCACTCTCCTGTCTCCTTATAAATTGCAGATACTTGCATGTTCACTAAAAACAACCTGTTGCATGTAATTAATTCCAATTAAATATTACAACCATTAGCCTACATGTTGATATGTAATGAATGTTCGAAATGTTGGTCTCCAAAACATTGCTTTGCGACGCCTGTGCATAACACAATTTAGGTGGTAAACAACGTTAAAGTTACCAGAGCCCTGTAATCATTTGAAAAGCTTTTTCTTTGACTAGGCTACTTTTCATTCAAAAGAGTCTGGGAGGACAAATCTTCAGTAGGCTCCCTACAGTCTCCAAGTGGTGGCATGAGAAACAGGTTGCTCTCTACTGAGCAAGTAAACTCCGGAATATGTAGACTGTCAAATATCACACGGATGAACGCCCCGTTTAAACAGAAAAGACTCCCTTGAAGTATCAGAAAATCTCTCAAGTTCAGGCACACCTTCAAAAGACGATTTGGTTGGATTCGCTATACCTCATCGGTGCGAATGTGTAGGCCTATTCATTTGCGTAAATAAAACGCTCATTTTGATCTTTTGATTAACGAAAGCAAGCCCATATTAACACTATAGCCTACTGTTAACGTTAGCAAAGAATTGGACGCGAAATTATTCGTGCGTAATGGCAATGCGTAGGCTATCCAACTATTCAACTTGTCGAATAATTACAACATCCATGCCCAAGACACATTTAAAGACGTCCATGATGTAGATGTTTTACAGCATATCAATTTGAAGTTACCTGCGCCTGGAATGTTATTTTTCACACTTCATTCCAGAGTGTGTTTGCTGCCATAACCACCAGAAACCTGTCTTCGATGACGCACTGGCACTGCAGTTAGGATGATTAGTGAATAAGGACTATATGTCCTTCCCATGTAATGTCCACCTTGTTTAATCGACTCAGGAAGACATCAACTGAGTTCTCCATTTCCTTATTTCAACGCCAGGATAAGGATATTTAACTAGGCTACCAATGGGGAGCATGCGAAGTTGTCTCAGACAGTGCTAGGAATAATAACGCAACCTTTTCGTCTTCAAGAAGTCTCGTTTTTTGGCTTCAGTAATCCTTAAAGACAGACCGATTTTCCAAGCAGCACCCGTCAATTCCTTTTGCAGAACCAAATGCGGACTGAGGGAGAGGGGCGGTGCGCAGTCAAGAGGGCACAGTTACATCACGGAATCTTTACCGCCTGGATCAAGCTTCAGTGCAAATAAATTGTCAAAAAATTAATAATACTATATCAACTCTAGTGTGGGGCTGACTACATGACAATAGACTGCATGTCTCTTCCTAATTAATCTGGTCACATGTAGGCTCCTGGGCACAAACTGGATGAGTCAACGTTGTTTCAACGTAATTTGTCAAAATATTGTGATGTGGAATCTACATTGAAAATACATTGAATTTGAAAAAAGTAATAAAGGTAAACTGTTGTTTTGAGGGTGAAACTTCATACACAGGATCATGTCATCATGGTAACCACATTTCAACAAAGACAACCCGTGTATAAACTGTATTGAATTTGTATCTTTAAAACAACGTCAGATCTTAAATGTTATACCCACTATAAAATATATATATATATAGGCTGGGTAGCGCATCTTACTGGAGAGTAAATATATCAACTGCTACCCTTTGGTCTCCCATCCAGGGTTTTACCCAAGCTCAGCCCTGCTTAGCTATKATATGTGGCACTATTACCAATGTTCTGTCATGAGAATGATTGTTGTTTGATTTCCACTTAAAACGAAATATACTGTGTTGCTGTCGAAGTCATTCCTAAGGGTAGGTTAAACAAATGTGACCATACTTGATCACTTATACAGTAGGCGTTTATCATCAATTATGTTATTTAGGCTTATACAGCATTTGCAAAGTCATCAACAGTTATTGTTTCAATTCAACCCAGAATTCAACCAAAAAAATAGACAATACAATATGCCAAAGGTTTCAAGCTTTCAAATGTTATGATATTTTGTGATATTGAATTGTGTTTGGTTGCCAACAACCAAATATCAACCTTTGAAGGAGATTCATATTCTGCTTGGATAGTTACATCTGTGCCACTGACTTAGTCTGGCTTTAATTCCATTTTGTCTGCAAATTAATCATTGATATGTTGCATTAAGGTCTGCATCTCAACCAAAAATCAAAGTTAAAGAAAAGGACTGAATCAAATCAAACTTTGATTAAAGCACGTTTATAGTTTGATTTGATTTGGTCCTATTCTTTAACTTAGATTTTTGGTTGAGATGGAGACTTGAAAAAAACATAGGCCTATCAATTATTAATTTGTAGACAAATTGGAATTAAAGCCAGACTAAGTCAGTGGCACAGATGGAACTATCCAAGCAGGAAATTAATGTCCTTCAAATGTTGATATTTTGTTGCTTTGACAACCAAACACACTTCAATATCACTTTTGAAATGCAATAAATAGCCTATTAACATGTTAACAAATTATATGTTGGATTCACTTCTCCAACTCAACCAAAAATGTAAATTGAAGAATGGGATTAAGCCAGTAGCTCAAATGGAACTATGCAAACAGTAGATACAACTCCTTTAATTAAATGTTGATAAGTTGTCGCATTGTCAACCAAATTCAATATTACTTTCATAGTAGGCCTAAGTAGCCTAAAGTTAAGGCTATCTCACAAACTAATGTAACATTCAACATTAAAATGAGCAACACACCCATGGCCACAATTTGAGGTTACTGTAACTATACATTTCTTCTGTAGGCTAATTATATAAATTGTTCATGTTCAAGATAGCATGCATAGGTTGTCGCAGGTCTGTGAAATCTTCTCAATTGCTGTAATAATCTGCTCAGAATCTTGAACGGCACACTCCAGCATCCAAACAGTTCACCGTGCACCCGCCATTTGATGAATGGAAATAGACATCTGTTACAAAACACCAAAAAGTGATTCTGTGCCATTCTGTGATTGTCATTAGGCCTACGGTCTTGTAGCCTGAATTGATTGATGTGTCTTGCTGACAAGTGGACCTTTCTTGTAAAAAGAAAAGTTGGGACACCTGAAAAGGGTCTGGAATAGCCTATGGGACACAAATACAGCTGTGTCTGTCTGGAGGTCATTGGTGCGAGGAAGAGAGTAGAATGTGATTGAAAGAACCTGAGCCAACTATCCCTGGTTTATACCATGAAAGAGAGATAGGGGGTTGGTTTAATTTGGAATACGCTTTTGTTTTAATATTTACCACTGTAGCAGTACAACATTGTATTTGAAACAAATAGGAGAATCATTCAAATTCGAGAACCCCCCCCCCACCCCCTCCACATTGTGCCAATTTCAATGCGATGTAAGAAGCAAGAAAACCATTACCTAGGCTATAGATCTAGGTCTGTCATTCATTTTCTATTTTGTTGTTAGCCTGTAATTTCTGTTTTGCAGGCCTACTGTGTACCCTAATTAAAAATGTAATTCATTTTGTAATGTACTAAAACAAGCATTGTGAGAGTTCATTATTTAGCACCAAACATGTATTCAGGACAAAAAGTGAATTGCTTTGCCACATTATTTGCAGTATTACTTTAGTGACTTGTTGCAAACAGGACGCATTCTTTGGAATATTTTTTATTCTGTACAGCCTTCCTTCTTTTCACTCTGTCAATTAGGTTAGTATTGTGGAGAACCGTCCTCAGTTTTCTCCTGTCATAGCCATTACACTCGGTAACTGATTTAAAGTCACCATTGGCCTCATGTGCTTCTACATCTGCATTGCTTGCTGTTTGGGGTTTTAGGCTGGGTATCTGTATAGGACTTTGTGACATCTGCTGATGTAAAAAGGGCTTTGTTAAAAAAATGTATTGATTGATTGATGGTGAAATCCCTGAGTGGTTTTCCTCCTCTCCGGCAACTGAGTTAGGAAGGACACCTGTATCTTTCTAGTGACTGGGTTACAATATCCAAAGTGTAATTAATAACTTCACAATGCTCAAAGAGATATTAAATGTCTGTTGTTTTCTTGACTTTTTACCCATCTACCAATAGGTGCCATTCTTTGCAAGGCATTGGAAAACGTCCCTGGTCTTTGTGGTTGAATCTGAGTTTTAAATTCACTGMTCAACTGAGGGACTTTACAGATCATTGTATGTGTGAGGTACAGAGATGAGGTAGTCATTTAAAAATCATGTTAAAAGCTGTTATTGCACACAGAGTGAGTCCATTTTGACTCAATAGTCAACTTTGTGATAAAAGCACTAAATTTGGCACAGAGGAAGATGTAAGTACACTGAAAATATACACAGTTGAAGTCGGAAGTTTACATACACCTTAGCCAAATACATTTAAACTCAGTTTCACAATTCCTGACATGTAATCCTAGTAAAAATGCCCTGTCTTAGGTCAGTTAGGATCACCGCTTTATTTTAAGGATGTGAAATGTCAGAATAATAGTAGAGAGAATGATTTATTTCAGCTTTTATTTCTTTCATCACATTCCCAGTGGGTCAGAAGTTTACATACACTCAATTAGTATTTGGTAGCATTGCCTTTAAATTGTTCAACTTGGGTCAAACGTTTCGGTTAGCCTTCCATAAGCTTCCCTCAATAAATTGGGTGAATTTTGGCCCATTCCTCCTGGCAGAGCTGGTGTAACTGAGTCAGGTTTGTAGGCCTCCTTGCTCGCACATGCTTTTCAGTTCTGCCCACAAATTTTCCATAGGACTGAGGTCAGGGCTTTGTTATGGCCACTCCAATACCTTGACTTTGTTGTCCTTAAGCCATTTTGCCACAACTTTGGAAGTATGCTTGGGGTCATTGTCCATTTGGAAGACCCATTTGCTACCAAGCTTTAACTTCCTCACTGAAGTATTGAGATGTTGCTTCAATATATCCACATAATTTTCCTTCCTGTTTCCTTCCTGCCTGTAAACAATTGTTGGAAAGATTACTTGTGTCATGCAAAAAGTAGATGTCCTAACCGACTTGCCAAARATTTGAGATAAAAGATTGATGGCACCGGTGCCCATATTGCCTATATCGCCCACATGGGCGGTCATCTTAGGTCATACCGGTATATCAGATGAGCTCAATCACCAATTTCTCAGCCTCTGAGTATCACAGAAACACAACACTTTCAATAAATAACAGAAAAATGTTCATGACAAGTTGCTATGGATGAAATATATCAAAATAACTGTTCAAAACCTTTTAAAATATATATWTTTTTTTTACATCAAATGTGTCAATAAATGTGTGAACATTTMAAAATATATGCTTATTTTGGGGAATTAAAACCATTTACTTGTGTTACCAAATATTAATCAAAGAAAAAGTGTTAGTGCTTGACAGACAGTATCTCTGCAATCATTACCAATATGGGGTAAACAATGACCCTTGTTGGCACTTTTAGGGTCATAAATATAATGGCGCTTTTAGGGTTATAATAAACATGAAAATGTTAATGCAACTAATTTGCCACTAGATCTTTTCTCATTAGGATAGCCTACATCTATTCCGGATCCATAGGTCTAAAAGAAAACTGAATTCCGTTTTAATATGCTTGTAGTTTGGTGWACTGGGAAAGTTCTTATATGCTCAATATTTAATCAACAAATTAAATTCATTATTTAGATATCTTTTCAAATGGCATTGGCTTAATATTTTTGGTTCATACATATTTCAATCCTAAATTCATGTTTCGGTTGCCAAAATAATTCACATATGCCTACCACTATTTATGCAATTAATGATCCAATAACAATCTATTGTAGTCTACAACTAAATACACCAAGACTATGTTTACGGAACATSACATAATTCTAAAGCATGCAAGTTCTATCGATGTATATGGCGAAATGCTCTAGTTTGATATCAAATAGAACATGTATAGTATTTGGTCAACTTGCAGCTGTACACATGAAATCAGCCCAAACGTTTGACAAGAAGTCCCTTGGCAAAAGCTAATGCAGCCAGGTTATGAAAATTAGTTATGAAAATTAAGGATGAAATCAAAGTAACTGTGGCAGGCTAATATAAAATACTTAAAAAATCTGTACATTCATTCAAAATCCATTCAGCAAACAAATAATCTTTCAAACATAATTTAGGTTTAAGAGCAATTTAATCTGATACTGACCAAAAGGTTCATTAACAGCTTCTACCCCCAAGCCATAAGACTGCTGAATAGTTAATCAAATATCTGTCTTAACTATTTGCATTGACCCCCTATTTATTTGCACTGAATCTCTTGCACTGGCTCTATGCGAATTCACTAGACTCTACCCACACACTCACACATACTACACTGACACTCCAACACACACACACACACACACGCACCACACACACACACACACCACACACACACACAACACACACACACACACACACACACACACCACACACACACCACACACACACACACACACACACACACACACACACACACACACACACACACACACACACACACACACACACACACACAGATTGCATATGACTACACACACTCACATTTATTTTTTATGTACCTTTATTTTATCAGGCAGGTCATTTTAGAAAAAATTCCAATGCACATAGAAGACTCCGCAACGCCTCTCATCTTTTCCCTAACCTGACATTTAACACATTATTATCACACATATGGTACTATAACATGAGATGGATAATTGCTCCTTGAGGAAAGAAAACATGGGAGTCCTTCATCCCTTCAGTTCTTCACAGTGTGAAGTGCAGCCTTTTGAAAAGGGCCTAATCAGCTAATTTATTTATGTTCCAGTGTTGGCTGTGATACTCAGGCTATCGCTTTCTGCCTGGCTGTCACCGCTGATGGATTAACAGAGCGCTGTGCCGATATGGAAAATCCTGCTGGAAGAGGAACTTGGAATAGACGCTAAAGGCCAACACTTGTGGTTTCCCCCATCTGCCCGCCCGATCATCTCGCCCTCCCCATCCTAGACGTCCATCTATGTTCCTGTACTGGCCAATGTGGATCTATTGGACTCTAGAATAACTGTGAATGGAGGATAGTGAGTTTTACTGCCTGGAGCTGTGATTGGCAACCCCTTTTTGAAGGCCCTTGGATTTATWTATCTTTTTTCTTTAGGAACTCAGTCGGGGTCTCAACTTACGAGTTAGAATAATAGAATACACAAGGTTGAATTGTTTTATTTAGTTTAGTTTTATTTGTTTTATTTCGTTTATTTGGTGTCAGTTTAGTAGTGCATCATCAGTTTTTCTCTTGTTATGTCAGTCACTGATAGTCACTAAATTAGCCTATTTCAGCTAAAAACAATTGATTGGTAAATTAGTCTAGTGGTCAGCTATCCAAACTTAGTAATCGTGGTTGAATTACCAGCTGGGGCCCCCACTGATTTTGTTAGTTAGTTTCACTCAGATATCATATTAAAAACTGCAATCATTTCTCTCCACCATATGGCAAAATGTGTAGAATTGCAGGAAATTAGTTAAGAAATTACAAAATTGTCTCTCCGCCCCATGGCAAAATGTGTAGAATTGCAGCAAACTTGCTTTAAAACAGCAACATTTTCTTTATGTCCCATGGCAAAATGTGTAGAATTGCACAAAACTAACTCTAAAACTTCAAATGTTTTCTCTCCGCTGTCAAGAGGGGGGAAGCTAAAATGTTTTGCTCTCAATGTGGGGGGAGGTGGGGTATGGATGTGGGTACGCAGACCAGCGAGCAACTGCTGCCCCTCATGATGAGTTCAGATTTTTTGTGGTCCCCACCTCCATAAAAGTTGCCCATCCCTGGCCTGGAGGGTGTGAGGGTGCAAAACCAAGCTGTGTTCCAAGATAAAATATGAACCCAGAAGTCATCATCCTACATGTTGTACTAGGACACTAACTTGATAAAGCTGATAAGTAGGTGTGTGTGTGTGTGTGTGTGTGTGTGTGTGTGTGTGTGTGTGTGTGTGTGTGTGTGTGGTGTGTGTGTGTGTGTGTTGTGTGTGATGTGCACGCCCTGATCCATTTCACCTGTCCTTGTGATTGTCTCCACCCCCTCCAGGTGTCACTTATTTTCCCTGGTGTATTTATCCCTGTGTTTCCTGTCTCTCTGTGCCAGTTCGTCTTGTATGCTCAAGTCAACCAGTGTGGTTTTCCTGTGCTCCTGGTTGTCTATTCTCTTTTACTAGTCCTCCCAGTTTTGACCTTTGCCTGTTTTTCTGGACTCCATTCCCGCCTGCCTGACCATTCTGCCTGCCATTCTGGAACTCTGAACTGGTTTTGACCTTTTGCCTGTCCACGACCATTCTCTTGCCTACCCTTTTTGGATTGTCAATAAACATCTTGGACTCTAACCATCTGCCTCCTGTGTCTGCATCTGGGTCTCACCTTGTGCCCTTATGGTGTGTGTGTGTGTGTGTGTGCGCGTGTGTGTAAGAGGGAGCGAGTAACAGAGGAAGCCTGAAGAGTGCTGGAGAATGAAATGGAGCAGAGACGGTGAGTAGTTTAACCCCTTATTAACCCCTGTTTGGGGAATTTTATACACTAATTTAACTTTCACACTTCCATGTGTGCAGCTCCTGCCCAGGTCATTGTGTTCACAGCAGCCTCTGGGCTTAGCCTCACCTCACCTCAACCTGATATCACACAGACTACTGCACACACACCAACATTCACAAGTACAGCCAATATGAACCACAGTACTGCAGCCTGGTATCAGCAGAATATCATTCTATATAAATTAGTTATGCGATGTTACAGAAATGTGGATTGTCCACACGCTCCTATTCCAGACTACATTATTTTCGACTAGAGTTAATAATGAGCATGCAAGTTGAAGGATATGTTTGGGACTACAGAAATATTATTACGTTCTAATGTGTCACTCACTGTGGTAGCAGATCATTACAAAGAAGCACATTACAGTATTTGGAGCAGCTCAATAAATTGAAAAGTGTGGAGAAATGGCCATGGAAATGTACAYGTAATTTTACATTATTTAATATCATATCACTTTTATAAAAGGGTGAATTCATTTGGATTCTCCCGCTCACATGAGAGTTTTTTTCTCTCGAGGGTTTCCATGCTGTCAATGTTTATCTCATTGACATTCAGATTAATTGAGGTGGAACACATTGCTTATTATTTAGTTTAGGCTGGTGGGGAATAATATAAAATAGATTATGAAAATAAATAGTGCATGAAAATAAACATTTGGGGAGGGATGAGTGATGAGGATCCAAAATGGGGCTAAATGCAAGAAGGTATTAGTATGTACTTTGCTTTCCCCCAGTCAGTCCTCTCAGATTGCATTTTAGGCTGCCTACACTCACTAATGCAGAAAGGTTGTTTTTCACCAGTAAGTAAAGTAAAATCCAATTCTGGCAAGAGAGGAACATGCTCTCTTGAGGCTTGGTTCATACATCATTGAGTTCTGGGCATATAGTCTCTACTGCAGGAAACTGTTGCTGCTGTAGTTTGTAGGAACATAGGTAGGCTACTTATGGAGTTTAACTACGAAGGACAAACATTTAAACAGTTCTGCTCAGTCAGTTTCACTATAGACGGTGTTGGAGTGCATAAGTGAATTAGAAAGTGTGCAATTCCCAACATTTAAATGAGATAGCTTTACAAGTTTGACTCTGAGTGCAGTAAATGTTGTGTTGAAGCTTTATAGTGTACRTCAGGAACACCGGCAACCCAGGGACCCCCATCATACGTTGGCAAACGTAGTTTTTTTCCCACATCTTGTCTTATCATCAGGTGAATGATAATGGAAAGAAGAAGTAATCAACATTTTAAAATGAATAGATTTGGTAGATCATTTATAATTATTTTGACCTCCCCACACTATAACATAGCCTATTAGCTAGAAATGTAACTCCAAACACATTTTCAATAAGAGCGGCTGTTTAGCTGGTTAAACAAAGGTTAGCCTTTTTGTGTTAGCAAAARTGTATGTCCAAGTCCAAAAAAATGCTTACCAGCAACCAGCGGCACTTGCCACATTTGTAGCCTATTCACAGCTGCTTTTTCAAAGTCTATGTCAGATAYTCCAGTGAGTGTAATTTGTTCCAATGACTGTAATTGGCTCAATATTACAYGATTAGATAAAAAGGTGCTATCTAGAAACTTAAAGGGTTCTTCGGCTGTCCCCATAGGAGAACCCTTTGAAAAACCCTTTTGGTTCCAGGTAGAACCATTTTGGATTCCAGGTAGAACCCTTTTTGATAAACCCCCCTTTCGAAAGAAGATACACACTGTGCATAGACTTCATTTCATTGTGTAGTTTTGGTTTACATTTCATTGAGTTGTCAACTAACATAAATGAAAAAAATATGGAATTCCCTAACTTTTTGCAAATCCAATCAGTTTTCCACGTTGATTCAACGTCATCAAATTACTTTTTTTGTTGAAATGACGTGGAGACAACATTAATTCAAGCAGTTTTTGCCCAGTGGGTATTCTCATATTTTCTACTGTAGGTACAGTACCAGTCAAAAGTTTAGACACCTACTCATTCAAGGGTTTTTCTTTATTTAAATKATTTTTTACATTGTAGAATAATAGTGAAGATAACAAAACTATGWAATAACACATATGGAATCATGTAGTAACCAAAAACGTGTTAAACAATCAAAATATATTTTAGATTTTAGATTCTTCAAAGTAGCCACCCTTTGCCTTGATGATCAGCTTCACCTGGAATGCTTTTCCAACAGTCTTGAAGGAGTTCCCACATATGCTGAGCACTTGTTGGCTGCTTTTCCTTCACTCTGCGGTCCAACTCAAACCATCTCATTTGGGTTGAGGTCGGGTGATTGTGGAGGCCAGGTCATCTGATGCAGCACTCCATCACTCTCCTTCTTGGTCAAATAGCCCTTAAACAGCCTGGAGGTGTGTTGGATCATTGTCCTGTTGAAAAACAAATGATAGTCATACTAAGCGCAAACCAGATGGGATGGCGTACTGCTGCAGAATGCTATGGTAGCCATGCTGGTTAAGTGTGCCTTGAATTGTAAATAAATCACTGACAGTGTCACCAGCAAAGCACCCCCACACCATCACACCTCCTCCTCCATGCTTCACGTCGGAACCACACATGTGGAGATCATCCGTTCACCTACTCTGCGTYTCACAAAGACACGGTGGTTAGAACAGTAAATCTCAAATTTGGACTCATCAGACCAAAGGACATATTTCCATTGGTCAAATRTCCATTGCTCGTGTTTCTTGACCCAAGCAAGTCTCTTCTTCTTATTGGTGTCATTTAGTAGTGGTTTCTTCTTCTTYGACCATGAAGGCCTGATTCACGCAGTCTCCTCTGAACAGTTGATGTTGAAATGTGTCTGTTACTTGAACTCTGTGAAGCATTTATTTGGGYTGCAATTTCTGAGGCTGGTAACTCTAATGAACTTATTCTCTGTAGCAGAGGTAACTCTGGGTCTTCCGTTCCTGTGGCGGTCCTCATGAGAGCCAGTTTCATCATAGCGCTTGATGGTTTTGCGACTGCACTTGAAGAAACTTTCAAAGTTCTTGAAATGTTCTGTATTGACTGACCTTCATGTCTTAAAGTAATGCTGGACTGTTGTTTCTCTTTGCTTATTTGAGCTGTTTTTGCCATAATAGGGACTTGTTCTTCTACCAAATTGGGCTATATTCTGTATAGCAACCCTACCTTGTCACAACACAACTGATTGGCTAAAACRCATTAATTAAGAAGGAAAGAAATTCCACAAATAAACTTTTTAAAAGGCTCCAGAGTGGCGCAGCGGTCTTAGGCACTGCATTTCAGTTCTCAGTACTAGAGGCTTCACTACAGAYCCTGATTCGATCCCGGGCTGTGTCACAACCGGCTGTGATTGGGTGTCCCATAGGGCGGCGCACAATTGGCCCAGCGTCGTCCGGGTTAGGGTTGGGCCGGGGTAGGCCGTCATTGTAAAATAAGAACATTCCTAGTTAAATAAAATAAAAAATAAAAAACCTGGTAATTGAAATGCATTCCAGGTGACTACCTCATGAAGCTGGTTGAGAGAATGCCAAGAGTGTGCAAAGCTGTCATCAAAGCAAGGGGTGGCTACTTTGAAGAATCTCAAATATGAAATATATTTTGACTGTTTAACACTTTTTTAGTTACTACATGATTCCATATGTGTTATTTCATAGTTTGATGTCTTCACTATTATTCTACAATGTAGAAAATAGTAAAAATAAAGGAAAACCCTTGAATGAGTAGATGTGTCCAAACGTTTGACTTGTACTGTATGTAATTCAAAACCATTTTATTATTTTGTTGCTCGTGATATTCATAAAAACATTGAAAAAAKATATATATATATTTTCACGGACCCCCTGCAGTACCTCAGGGCCGCGGACCCCCTGCAGTACCTCAGGGCCGCGGACCCCCGTTGAATACTGCTGATGTACATATACGATAGTTAATGTAGTAAGCCTAAACGTCTTTAGAATTTCAATACTGTATGTTTATTTCCAAAAGTTTCTTTAGCCTAAAAACCTTTTGAATACAGCAAAACAACTTCCATCTTAGTCAAAGTAAGCAGCGGGGTAAACACGCATATGCCCAGTTCGATCAGGACGTCTCTCTGGTTCTCGGGTGAATTTGTTTGAAAAACRAAAATATACGAGCCATCGGGGAGAGAGATGATTGATGATATATGACTGGGTTTGATGCCCAAATGAACATCTGGAGATCATTCTCCCCCCATCAACACTTGATTTCCTGTTATGCTTATCTTGCAATAACGGAGCATGTGTGCCCAGCTGAGCCATAGGGTCCATGGGAGCCGAGCACTCCTATAATTACACTCTACAGTGCCTGTTGTGGTTTCCGAAGGAGCTTGTTTTAGAATGGTGGATCTTTAGACTAGGTCTAAGATATGCAACGACAGCCTGGGTATAGCCTACTGTAGCCTGTGGAGCTGCAGAGAATAACTAGAGAATTATTATGAGCAAATTCCGTGTTCATTTTACCAGAAATTGAAGTCAAACTGACTGTACCTTTGCTATGGAATTCTGTATGGTTTATTAGGCACATGGCCAGAAGATTAGTGGTGCTCATAATGTATAATGATGGTGATGGTTAATTGGTTTTTAGCACAGCTGGCTGGACAGGGGGAGAGATCAGAGATGGAGAATAGCAGTGTGTGACAGCAGGCAGGTCACCCATGATACAAATCAGTATTTGACATCCATCCATTTCAGAGGACATCGGGAGATGACGTGGAAACTGGCCACTGGGGGCAACAGTGAGCGCTGTTACCTTCATGTAGACTTTGGTTTTTGCTAGGGACGGGATGAAGAATGAGAGTAAGCACTTGCCACTGGTTCCAAAGGTTGCATGTTTGAAACCTGCGATAGAAAGTTATTCTTGTTTTCAAGCCTTTACCAAACCTTAACCCCGATCTTAACCATTCAGAGTTAATGCCTAACCTTAAGAATTCTGAGTTAATGCCGAACCTTAAGAATTCGGTGTTAATGCCTAAACTTAACCTTAACCAAACACTTAGAAATTTGACATTTGGAAAACATGAGAAACATGGATAAACGTCTAATTCTGACGTGAGACTGTGAGAGCTTGTTAGTGATAAATTGATGGATTTTATTCTTCAGTTAAAAAACACATATACACACAGCACACACATTTTAAAAACGTGACAGGGATATCTCAAAAAAGTTAGACTTATTTTCRTTGTGGTCCCTAAAAGAAAAGTGGTCCTCTTTGATGGTGATGAAGATTGAAAAGTCTTTCTAGCAGTCGGTTCCGGGTGATGGAAATGGAGTTGAGGCAGTGGGCTGGAAAGGCAGTATAGCTTGAGTGGAAGGGGCATCGATGGTACAGCCAGAGAGAAACAAAGACAGTCTGACAAACAGGCCCTGAGCTCTTTGTCAGTGCACCACACCTGCTTCTCCGACATTCAGTTCCTCCACAGGAGAGGTTCCTCCACAGGTACTGGTCATCCATTGCTGAAAATGTGGCACCCGCTTGGGTGATGCCACGGCTGCTGAAAAACCATTCAAAAGCCATCTCACATCGACAGTGGTTAGGAACAGTCCCTTCTCTGCTATCCCCGGACACTGCATGTAGTTGTTGTTGTCATTCTCAGCAAATTAAACAAAAAAAGCCAGTGCTGCATTATTTAAATCCAAATACCCTAGCTAGYTAGCTATCAAGCCAAACAAATAGGCTTTTCATCTTAGTCCTGCAACTCTGTGATTCAAGACAACCAGATGTAAGTGAACAAAACCCAGAGCACACTAACAACAGCACATGAATACGCATGCACAAACTCTCTCTCTCTCTCTCTCTCTCTCTCTCTCTCTCTCTCTCTCTCTTCTTCTCTCTCTCTCTCTCTCATTCTCTCTCCTCTCTCCACACACCCTTTTTGCCCAAGCTAAGTCCTTGTGTAGATATAGTTTTAAGGTTATAAGAGTGAATTGGAGTGGGTAATAGGAATGGTTTTGGGCGTGGTGGTAGGGGTTGGACTTGACTCAACTGTCCAGCTGGTGATGGGACAGAGAAGAGTAGAAAGATTTCAGGTACCCTGGCCATAGCACAGCCTGTAAACTTAGACGCGCCACTAATTATGAAAACAGACATAAGCCTATTGCTGGATAACTGATGTTATATTCCTACACAATATCTTGTGAGCCACTTTACATAGCTAATTATTTACTCTGAGGTGCTTGATTTGCCATCACAAACATCTCACAAATGCTTGTCTGAGGATAGGTCAACCAAATAAATKTTGGTTGACCTATCAATTATAAAACTTGTCAATTATAAAAGATAGATGTTTCCTGAAGAACTGGTGGTTTCGTGGAATGGAATTGTACTGTAATTTGAAAGAGTTAGTATTTTGAAGGTGTTGAGTGTTTGTTAGTTTGTATAGCACCATTGCATCCTATGAGGGGACACAATTCCGTCCAATGATTTCAAAAGTGCAAAATTCTTCTAACATCTAGAGTTGGACTGGTTCAGATACAGAACATCAGCAGGCAGAGATAAGATGTTGCTATTGTAGGAAAAGGAGTTTATGTATGTTTTCCACTGTTAGAAACAAGAAATCTGTAGCCAAAGATAATATTTCTACAAGGCCATAAAGTACCTTGAGAAAACAGTACAGTCCCACCGGCCACAGGTACCAGTTCAACGTCTAGTTTTGATTTACATTTCGTTGAGTTGTCAACTAACGTGAATTCAATGTGAAATCAATAAAACATTTCACCATGTCATTGGATTTAGGTTGAAAGTTGTGTGAAAAAAAGACAAAATTATTTTACGTTGACGTTTTCCACGTTGATTTAACGTCATCCCATTGAATGTTTTGATTGCAATGATGTGGAAACAATATTGATTCAACCAGTTTTTGCCCAGTGGTGTAAGATTGCTGTATTACTGCTCTTCAGTCTCTTCCATTGAAGAAATTCAGTCCTCAAGTCATTCTGAAGGCAAGGGCAGAAACTGAAGATGACGCAGACTATCTGGGAAGTCTCTGTGTTCCCCACCATGATGTAAAGACCCCAAAGTATCAGGCAGCGCTGACTGACCACATCCACAAACACATAGAGACATCTGCACCCGCATGACGTTGGGGGCATCTGTAACCTCTCCAAGGGGCCTCCCTTTAAATACTCAACGTTGCCGAACAGCCGAAAACTCACTTTTTGACGAAAAATTGTTATGCCCCTCTAGTTGCATGTGTGGCATTTCTCAGTCACACATTATCAACAAGACTGGAAATGGGTGCTTATGTGTGTCAGATTTCCCTGAGGAAATGGCTTCACCGTCCTGTGAGAAAGAGAAGGCCTTCGTACACTCACTCACTCATTCCTGCTGCATGCAACCCACCCCATTCATACTGTACGGACCTACTGGCCTAATAGAAAAACAGAAAGATCCTTGAGCAAAGATCAACAAAGAATACCCGAGTGAATTAAATGATTTTGAAAACGCAATTAAGGGAATTAACTGGAATGATCTCTTGGCCTACACAGATGTGGAAGCTGATAGTCAGGTTTTTCTATCCACAATCCAGACTACAATAAATGGCTTCCTAAAGAAAATCAAATCCAAACCTGGCCAAAAGAGCACTCTAGATTAGCTAAATGGAGAAATCTGGAAATTTATGAAAGAATGAGATTATGCTCTAAAATCCAAATTAGAGCATGACAGACGTAGGTTTACCATGTTGAGAAATAAGGTGATGAAGGAAATCMGACAGGCCAAGGCAAACTTTTTTTATTAACATAATTGGTGAAGCAAAGGGAAATTCTAAATTGATCTGGGAGAATCTAAAAAAGTGAACAGGGAAAGACCATAGTAACACTGCAAAAATACTAGAAATCATGGTGAATAACAATCTAACACAAGATACAGTCGAAATAGTAATAGCCTTCAATTCCTACTTTATTGACTCTGTCAGGGTACTGACACAGAACCCCTCCACTGGTTTCTTGGGCTCAGTGCTAGYGAAYGAYGCTCAACCTGTCTTCATCATAAGGGAGGTTTCTGAGTCAAAGGTGAACRAGKTGATTAGCTCACTAAAGAACTCTAAAGCCAAAKATRTGTTTGGGKTGGACTCTACCTTTCTTAAAAACTACAAAGAGTCACTCATTGGCCCCATTACTAAGGTCACCAACACATCTATTGGTCAGGGGGTGTTTCCAAGGGTATGGAAGTCGGCCATAATAATGGCCATCTTTAAATCGGGTGACCCTGCTGACGTGAGTAACTACACKCCCATTAGTATACTACCTGTGGTGTCGAAGGTTGTTGAAAAGTGTGTAGCAGAGCAACTGATTACCCACCTCAACAACAGCCCCTTCACATTACACTCCATGCAGTTTGGCTTCAGAGCGAAACACTCCACAGAAACGGCCAACTGCTTYCTTCTGGAAAATGTGAAGTCCAAGATGGACAAAGGGGGCGTTATTGGGGCTGTGTTTCTAGACCTAAGGAAGGATTTTGATACTGTTAACCATGAGGTTCTCATCACAAAATTGTCCAAATTCAACTTTTCCCCYGATGCCTTGAGATGGATGAAATCATACCTTGAAGGCAGAACTCAGTGTGTCAGAGTGAGCAATGAGCTGTCGCCCACTCTTAGCTATGATGTGGGCGTGCCCCAAGGGTCAATACTGGGGCCCCTCCTGTTCAGCCTGTACATTAATGATCTGCYTTCTGTCTGTACTGGGTCTGAAGTTCAAATGTATGCAGACGATACAGTGATATTTGTGCATGCAAAGAGCAAACAACAACCTGCACAAGAACTCACTACTGTAATGGTCCAGGTTACAAAGTGGCTCGGTGACTCGTGTTTGCATCTCAATGTGAAAAAAACTGTCTGCATGTTCTTCACAAAGAGGGCAACAGATGCTACTGAGCCAGATGTCTATGTGTCAGGGGAGAAGCTCCAGGTGGTATCYGATTTTAARTACYTTGGCATCATACTTGATTCCAACCTCTCTTATAAAAAGCAGGTGAAAAAGGTATTTCAAATAACCAAATTCAACCTAGCTAATTTCGATTTATACCAAATTGTTTGACTACAGAGGTAGCAAAAACGTACTTCAAATCTATGATACTCCTCCACTTAACATACTGCTTGACTAGTTTGGGCCAAGCTTGCTGTACAACATTAAAACCCATTCAGTCTGTCTACAAACAGGCTCTCAAAGTGCTTGATAGGAAGCCCAAAAGCCATCATCACCGTTACATCCTCAGAAAGCATGAGCTCCTGAGTTGGGAAAATCTTTTGCAATACACCGACGSATGTCTTGTAWTYAAGRTCCTGAATGGCCTGGCTCCCCCTCCACTCAGTACTTTTGTTAAACAGAAAACCCAAACATGTGGCAGCAGATCCACAAGGTCTGCCATGAGAGGTGACTGTATAGTTCCACTAGTTCCACACACTTCCATCAGACACACATAACTGCACCAYCTACCACACTTTCACAAAAACATGAAGACATGGCTAAAGATCAATCAGATTTGTGAACATAATCCCTAGCTGTGTATTGTCGCTTTCCATGTTGTCTGTTGTCTGTAGCTTGTGAGGTGTGGAAACACTTTGTTGCTTTTATGGGTTTTGTCTTGTTGCTTTTTGTGCTATGTTGCTCTGTCTGTATGCTACATCTTGCTTGTCCTATGTTGCTCTGTCTGCATTGCTACATCTTGCTTGTCCTATGTTGCTCTGCGTGTGCTCACTGCTCAATGATTGTCTGTATTGTAATTGTTTTTAATAACCTGCCCAGGGACTGCGGTTGAAAATTAGCCGGCTGACTAAAACTGGCACTTTTACTAAAACGTTAATTAATGTGCACTGTCTCTGTAAAGATAAACTCAAACTCAAAGGATGAAATACAGGCAGTCCAATTACAAACAGTTAGAAGAAAACACAACACTCTAACTTTCCTAAGCAGGATTTTTAAAATACCTTTTTTTGAGTCTCCCGGGTCCAAGAGTTGAGTCCATTAACAATGTCCATTCCTTCTGTAATGCAGCCCACAGGGTATGAGTATGTAATTTAGCTTGTGTGAAGTCTTGGAGGAATCATATGTACAGCTCTGGCAAGTCAGGGATGTCAAAACGCTTCCTGGTGATAGTGGGGAATGTTCCTCTATACTTGAACTTGACTGATTACACACAGTTGGCCCTTCCTGTGGTTGAAKACTAAGGAAATAGCCCCATGACAACACCAGAAAGTTAAGTCAATATTTGATTTGAAAGGTTATAATATTTGTCATGAAATCTGCATCCGCCAACTGAAGAAAACATTTTTAAAGTAAAGATTGATGTATATGTTGTTTGTGTTCTGRGACTGTTCACATGATTTGTATCTGTCCAATAGCTCCTGTAAATTTAGGGGCATGGCATTTGATAAGGGTAACGGTTTAGTGTGTGGCAAAATTATAAATAGCATGCAAGCATCCTCCTCTGTTTCAATGGATGATGATCCATGTGGAATTCATTCATTAAAAGAGTTAGACATAACAAGAAAGATTGGAGATATGTTTCAGTTCTAAAGGGAGAAAATATCTCTCTTTCTTAACACACACGGTGATCCCCAGGGTAGTTTTATTAAAACCTTTAGAAAATTAGCCAAGTTTATAGATAATAATAGCACAGCTGCAATCCCAGTTTGCCAGGAAGATTCTTCCATAATAGACCTCACAGCATATTAAGGCGAACAGAGACACTATGCTCTCCTGTAAWCACGGATATTGGACAAACAATAATCATTCTTTCTCACTGAAAGGTTCAATTTACCAAAGTAATGCAAAGGTATTTAACGCATAGAGGGTATTCGGCTTTAATGAACTTTTCTCTAATTTGAAATGTCATTTCTAGGTTACATGAAATCATGCACCACATGCTTTAAACTTCTGCGCCTCAGTTGAGTTTTGTTTGAATGTGTCCATATTTACCTCTTAAATGTAAACTGTGCTGAAATGTTGGGAATGTGCTATTTTCAAGACAATTATTTTCTACCACATGGGGTGTGATGATAACCTGCTATGACGATTGTTTGGCTTGGTCTTTGTTATTTTATCTAATCTAGTGACAACGTCTTTGCACACCTGTGGACACATGAGTAGCCTACTTCAGAGAGAGGTCAAGATATCTATGTGAACTGTAAACTTTTCCGCAGTCTGCTGTGTCAGCTAGGCAAGGCCTACATTGCGCAGTGATTCATCAGTGCGATTTTACAACAGTCATTATGTTGGAAATTATGTAGGCCTTTTTGACATATAATTCCGAAGTAGCCCTGTAGAGCTAGGCTATATTTTGGCGAACATTGACTTTGACCATACACTCAAACATTGACTTTGACCATACACTCAAGGAATGTCCTCTTAATGTATATAATTTCACACACAATGGGCCTGTTTTAATACTTAAAAATAATACATTTCTAGATCATTAAAAAAAWAWATATATATATATATTGTCCATTTAAGCTATAAAAAGTCACAAATCCGATGCAGAATTTAAATGTTTACATAATTTAGGCCACTTTTTGGAGCTACTGATTTTACACGAAGGATATAACTTCACATGCACTGAATATTAACTTAAAGGGTTGAAAATAATGCATGCATTTTTCTGTATTACATTTACTAAATTGTTCAACTTTAACAATTACATGAATAATAAATAACGATGGTAAAATAATAACAAACAATGATGCTGATGATTTAGACTAATCTACTATTATTATTGTTATTAGCATTAATATTGTTATTATTATTATATCTTACTAATAATATTGGTAATATAGCCCAATGCTTCTGTAATAGTGCTGATGTAGGCTACTGTAGCCTTAATAATATTCCACATTCTTGTGTCTAACTTTTGATATCCATTTGTATTGATCTTAAATTGAGACAGCCTTCAGTTCCATCTCAGCCTCTGGCCAGCCCTGACAGTGCAGCACAGTAGCGCACTTATTCACACTACACCAATTCACATGCTCATGAATAAGGTAAGATAAAAAAATAAAATAAATGATTGCTCAAATATTCTTACTCAGGATTCTGACTTCATGGTGGGTAGGCTATAGATTTGTACTACGTTGGATAGTCCTAAATCAGTGATTGAACAGGATCAGTGAGGTCAACTTGAACATTAGGCCGCTGATGAGTGGCCATTCGAGTTTTATCAAAGGTGCTATCAGTTATGAAACATTGTGAGTGATGGTATATAACTGGCTACTGCACACGCACATGCATACATTGACACTTTTCTTGAAGTTTTTATTWAAAAAAAAATTAAATGTAAAAGCAATATTCCAAGTATAAAGTATTGTACACACACTAAAGGTTTWAAAAAATTTTTTTTTGAGAAAGATAGTGTTTTTTAGACACACCTGCAAACTTCAAGGATATTCAAGGAGTTGGTCTGATGGTGACTGTAATGTCATCGTCTTGAGGAACGATAAAGGAGCAATAGAGAAGAAAAGAGGAAAGGCCCACCCCCCCATTTGTGCCACGTCATGACACACCTGGACACCTGTTGAGATGTGCCTTTTGTTATGTAAATGAGATGTTAAATGAGATGAAAAGGAGACTGGAGTAGGACTTTAAACAGTACTTTAAACAAGGGTTCCCCCTAGTGGATACAACGTTCATAATAGCCTCCTATGAAATACATTTTACTGTATTTGGGCATTGTCAATAAATCCACTACTCTTTCATCTTTAATAGGGTAAATGTTTGGAGATCAACATCACTTGTTCAACTGCAGACAATGTCATCATTGTGGTCTGGAAATCTGATAATGATCCTCATTTAATTGTTACAGAATCAAATGACTTGAACTGAGTAATTCCACAAGAGCCAACTTTTGCTTTTTTCCTGGGCGAAACTCATACCACCCTTTTATACTCCTTACACCAGGGGTAGGCAGCCCTGTTCCTGGAGTGTCGCAGGTACAGTACTGAAGGATTTTCTTCCAACTAGGCACCACGCCTGACCAACTGAGCTAATTGATCAGTTCAGTGATTGCCTAAATTCAACACACCTGGTCTTCCAGGTCGGTTGAATCAAAAACAAAAACTGGCACTCCAGGACAAGGGTTGCCTACCCATGCCTTATACCCTTTTCACGTTACTGATCCAAACCTAGCCAACCCAAGTTGAGATACTGAGCTGACCTGGTTAAGCATCTGCCATAGTTGCTGTAATCGTGCTGGGAAGAACAATGTGAAAATAAGGCCTATGAGTGACGAACACGTCTGATTGTCAATAGACTCTTTTTGTTTCAGTTTCTACCTCTATATTGCCTAGAGGGGGTTGTTAGGTCACCATGCCTCACCTTAGTGTCTCATCAGATAAAAAACGATTTCGATCTCTTGGAATGAGTTGGCTGCCATAATGGTTTTGTCGTTCTGGCGTCCACCATGTTGCTTTTGCCACCCTCCAGACCCGTGAACACATAAAATAAGCAAAACATGGCTCTGTAAAGTGGTAATTACAAGCCGTGTTAGTGATGCATTTACCCATCTATTAATCCTAATGATTAGCTAATGGACTGTGCCATGCCTTCCAGGGCCTCGGTGCTAAAGAGCTCCATTGGCTGTTTACGCAGCCATACAAGTGGTCACGGTTTGTTTTTGAACCATTACACTGGTCACTTAGGGTCGTTTGAGGAACCTTAAGTGGTTTGCGCCTAATGTTGCAACGCACGCGTTCGTGACCGATAACTAGGTGCTTGGTCAATTTTTCCAATGATGCGGTATTATTTCTCCATAAAGAGTGTCATTAATTGAAGTCATTAATTCACTAAAGGGATGTAATGAGTAGAAATGTATGGCAGGTCAGGTTTGCACCTGTGTCGTATTATAGGCCCTTTCATGTGCGTGTTGAGACATGACTGCAGGTTGCAGTGAGGGTTGGGTTTATTTGGGCCGGCCAGCTGGCTTGTGTTGGGTGTTACAGGGTGGACCTCTTTCTCTCTCTCCCTCTCACTCTTTTTCTCTCAACCACACAAGCTCTCTCCCTCTCTTACACAGAACACATTCTCTTGTGTCTTTCTCTCACACAAGTTCTCTTTCTCTTTCTCTCAGGGAGGTCGATGTCCCTCATCTCACAATGTTAGAGGCGGTAGCCCATCTGTGGAGCATGTGGAACACATTTAGAGCTCAGGCCGTGGAAATCCTGTGTGAATCCAGAACCAGCGCTTTGCCTCTGAACCAACCCATGTGCAAAGCCCTGTCTAATTAGCCTTACTTAACCTCCAGTGTGTTTTCACAGACCACAGGCTATTAACGCACACAGAGACACACACAGACACACCATCACACAGGTACACCCAAACTCCACAGGCCAGTGTCCAAATGACTCAGGCACTGACCAGAGAGCAGACGACGGCAGCCAGAGTTGAATAAATAGTTCCCCGAATCAGAAGAGAAAATAAGGGAAAAGGAAAAAAGACATAAATCTGAAATGAAAGAATTGTTTTCATTAGCCCTGCACACACACACATTCATTCGCACACACACACACACACAACACACACACACACAACACACACACACCAAACCACCCAACCCCCACAACACACCACACACACACACACAACCACACACACACAACACACACACACACACACACACACACACACACACACACACACACACACACACACACACACACACACACACACACACACAACACACACACACACACACACACACACACACACACACACACACACAGATTGCTGAAGAAAAACAATAGTCCCTGGTAACTAATTGTTCACTGGTATAACATTTAACAAGTGGTCCTTTCTCTGCGAAGAGCTGGGGAATTAGTTCTGATGAAATCCAGACCCTCCTATCAATACCCTCTACGGGATGGAAGACTTGCTCTGGAAAATGAAGTTCTGCATCTATAATATTGCGACCTCTGTTTGATCCTGGGGCCCATGCGCCCTGGGGAATAATAGTTCTTAGTCAGTTAGGTGGCCCCTAGACCCTGCTCTCCTCCCGATGGCAGACATATGGCTTCCAGTTTTGTGTGCGCCATACAACAGATGTCATCTTTGGGCAAAGCAGCCCATAAACGAACTCACAGACATCCATGATGTCTTCATCACTGAAATAGACAAACCCTTGCACTTACAAACAGGTTTATCAGACTGATTTAGGATTTACAGAAGAGAAAAAAACGAATTCCTTTCGAGCTTATCAATTTAAAAACGCACAAACTCCGATTTATTTAATGTTCATAAACTGTACCTTTAAAAAAAAGTAGGGGTGTGGCTCAGAAAACCAGTCAGTATCTGGTGTGACCACCATTTGCCTCACGCATCTCCTTTTCATAGAGTTGATTAGGATGTTGATTGTGGCCTGTGGAAGTTGCTGGATATTGGTGGGAACTGGAACACGCTGTCATACACGTCAACCCAGAGCATCCCAAACATTCTCAATGGGTGACATGTCTAGTGAGTATGCAGCCCATGGAAAAACTGGCAAATGTTCAGCTTTCAGGAATTGTGTGCAAATCCTTGAGACATGGGGCCGTGCATTATTATCCTGAAACATGAGGTGACGGCGGCGGATGAATGGCACGATAATGAACCTCAGGATCTCGTCACAGTATCTCTGTGCATTGAAATTGCCATCGATAAAATGCAATTGTGTTCGTTATCCGTAGCTTATGCCGGCCCATACCATAACCCCTAYGCCACTATGGGCACTCTGTTCACAACATTGACAGCAGCAAACAGCTCACCCACACAACACCATATATGCTGTCTGCCATCTACCCAGTACAGTTGAAACTGGGATTCATCGGTGAAGAGCACACTTCTCCAGCGTGCCAATGGCCATCGAAGGTGAGCATTTGCTGCAATCAGGTCAAGACCCTGGTGAGGACGACGAGCAGGCAGATGAGCTTCCCTGAGACGGTTTCTGACAGTTTGTGCAGAAATTCTTTGATTGTGCAAACGCACAGTTTCATCAGCTGTCCGTGTGGCTGGTCTCAGATGATCCTGCAGGTGAAGAAGCTGGATGTGGAGGTCCTGTTGTGAGGCCGGTTGGACATACTGCCAAATTCTTTAAAATTACATTGTTAACAGCTCGGGTTAACATTCCTGATGTCAGCATGCCAATTCCATGCTCCCTAAAAACTTGACACATCTGTGGCAYTGTGTTGTGTGACAAAAGTGCACATTTTAGTGGCATTTATTGTCCCCAGCACAAGGTGCACCTGGGTAATGATCATGCTGYTTAATCCGCTTCTTGATTTGCCACACCTGTCAGGTGGATGGAYTATTTTGGCTAAGGAGAAATGCTCACTAACAGGGATGTAAACAAATGTGTGYACAAAATTTGAGATAAATAATAATTTTGTACAGTTCAATTTAAATGTCAATGGTGTACCAGCTGGGTCATTCCTAATAGGAGGTGCCTTTTCTGTCCCCAGGAAATATCACTTCTTATTTAGAGTAAAATAGTGTCAAATGTGGATTCCAAAAGGCATTAAACATATAAGGTCCTTTATCTTAAAAACACAAAAATATGGATATTGAAAAGGAATTTTCTGCATTTTGAACACTTTTTTTCAGTGGATGAAGGTGTTTTAGCCATGTACCCAGGTGTTATTTATCAACTTCAACAAGAAATATAAGCCATAAAATAAAATTCCTTCATTATTTCATTATTATTTTATAGTTGTTATTTTATAGTTGTGGTTAAAATCTCTTTCAAGGATTTTTTTTTCCTTCATGATTATTGTATTTATTATTATTGTATTTTGCATTTTCTGTGTCTCTAATATCCCTTTCCACCCTATTAGCTTGTAGTAATTATCCTTATAGAAAACAGTCCCTTCCCACAATGACATTCCCGGTGGGAAAACGGTGCAACGCTAAATAATTATAAACATTTCGTTTTTTCCCCATGTTTCATGATCTGTTTTTCTCACTCATATATTTCCACCCTGTTAGGCTAAATTATAGAGAACATTTATCACATTTCATATACAAGTTAAAATCCTCTTCAAGTGTTTACTATTATGCTAGCTTAATCTCAATCACCCACAGATGTCACGATCGTCATAATGATTGGACCAAGATGCAGCCTGGTATGTTTCCATCCCTTTTATTAGGAAGAGAAAACTCAAAGAACAGAAACAATAAAGCGAACAAACGAAACGTGAAGCTATAATAATGCTCACAGGCAACTAAACATAGTCAAGATCCCACAAAACACAATGGGGAAATGGCTACCTAAATATGATCCCCAATCAGAGACAACGATAAACAGCTGCCTCTGATTGGGAACCATACCAGGCCAACAGATGTATAATTCCCCTAGATAACCCACCCTTAATCACACCCCGACCTAACCAACATAGAGAATAAACAGCTCTCTATGGTCAGGGCGTGACAGTACCCC